>NC_090172.1:24944935-25292727 GCF_024679245.1 Pseudorasbora parva
CAAACACACTGCTAAGATTTAGAGTTTTTACAGCAATACCTGAGTTTAAAGGGTTAAATCAAGCAGAAATAGCTCTCTAATGTATTAATTGCCGGTCATTATTGAATAGTGAATATGTTACACACACACTCACTCAGGTCCCCTGTTAGATAGTAAATCACGACGCCTGTGTGTTTGCTGTGACATTTCTTATAATCACAAACACACTGTAAAGATTTAGAGTTTTTACAGCAATACCTGAGTTTAAAGGGTTAAATCAAGCAGAAATAGCTCTGTAATGTATTAAATGCAGGTCATTATTGAATAGTGATTACGTTACACACACACTGACGCCGGCTTCACACTGCACGCGTAAGCAGGGCGTAAGCAGCGCGTATTTTTTTCGGCCCTCATGTTAACAGATGAGTGCATTCACACCGGCAGCAGAGGCAGCGCAGCGGCGCGTAGCAGGAGCAGAGCAGAAGCGGCAGTGCCGCGATCGTTTCGGCGCCAGGTCTATTTTTGACGCGCTGCTCACGATGAATTAAAGCCACAGTACATTGTTCTGATCAAAATTAACCTGGTTAACATGAAAAATAACACATTTAACCATTAAATAATTTAGTGAAGTGTTCCGTGTGTTTCTCAGTCACCATGACATCCAGCGCTGTGGAAGAAAAAAAAGTTCTACACAAAAACCGAAGTCACTGCCATAAGTTTTTGCCTGAACTACAAAACTAATTTTAAATAATGTATGCCAGTTTAGCTTAAATTAAATATGAATTAAATTATGTATATATTATAACTATATGCTGGCATATCAGAAACGATAAACAAAAAGCAAGTGGTGTCACAGGCAGTGTTCTTCAGAGTGCACCTGTCCTGGAAAGACAGCAATGGATGACACTCTCATCGTGGAGGTTTAGAAGCACACAGTTCTCTGTGATCCACACAGTTTGCTTTATAAAGACTTGCAAGTGAAGGAAAAAGCATGGGAGGAAGTTGGTGAGCGTGAGCGGCTCTTGGTGCTGATGGTACGTCATTTTTAAGTGTTTTTGACAGTCTTTCGTTGTCTCACGAACGAACAACTAAATATGGATAGGTAAATAGAATATACACAGATTAATATAGCACACAAACAGTATAGACATGTAGATAGACTATGATGTGCGTTATTTTGTCATTTTTTAAAAAAACGTTGTTAGATAATTTGCTCATTTAGTTATTAATTATTCGATAAATCATTAAGAAGTTTCCTCTTAGTTATTACAGTCATTTATGAATTATCTTTAAGAGGTTTATGACGGGTAATGCATGTAAATTTGATGCCTATCCAATATTTCAAGACGATTTCCTGAAGTTTCTCTTTTTAGCAATGTGCTTTTCATGGACATATAGTGCGATGGCCTTTCTTCTATCAAAAACTCGCACTAAACGAAATAAAAAAAACATCAGAAACAAGTGAAACGATTTTTTAAAAATAATGATAAATGCTTCATGATAAATCTGAATCTTTGCTTTATTTCCATTTCAAATACATTAAAGAGAAATGCAAACTTATCCATTATAGAGTAGCCTACTCTGTATACAACTGCGCGTGACAACTGCGCGCGACAAACGCTGCCTGTGTGAAAGGAAAAAGTGTGCGCGCTGCTACTGCTTTACACACGCGCTGCTTCAGCGCTGCCTACGCCCTGCTTACGCGTGCAGTGTGAAGCCGGCGTGACTCAGGTCCCCTGTTAGATAGTAAATCACGACGCCTGTGTGTTTGCTGTGACATTTCTTATCATCATAAACACACTGCAAAGATTTAGAGTTTTTACAGCAATACCTGAGTTTAAAGGGTTAAATCAAGCAGAAATAGCTCTCTAATGTATTAATTGCAGGTCATTATTGAATAGTGACTACGTTACACACACACTGACTCAGGTCCCCTGTTAGATAGTAAATCACGACGCCTGTGTGTTTGCTGTGACATTTCTTATCATCACAAACACACTGCAAAGATTTAGAGTTTTTACAGCAATACCTGAGTTTAAAGGGTTAAATCAAGCAGAAATAGCTCTCTAATGTATTAATTGCAGGTCATTATTGAATAGTGAATATGTTACACACACACTCACTCAGGTCCCCTGTTAGATAGTAAATCACGACGCCTGTGTGTTTGCTGTGACATTTCTTATAATCACAAACACACTGTAAAGATTTAGAGTTTTTACAGCAATACCTGAGTTTAAAGGGTTAAATCAAGCAGAAATAGCTCTGTAATGTATTAAATGCAGGTCATTATTGAATAGTGATTACGTTACACACACACTGACTCAGGTCCCCTGTTAGATAGTAAATCACGACGCCTGTGTGTTTCTCTCCTCAACCCCCACAACCCCCCACTCACAATTTACATTTCAATAAGGGAGACTTGAAAAACCAGTTTGTGAACCACAGGCCAATAGAGCTCAAACTACCAATGTGGCAGAACCCTTCTCAAATAAACTAGAGAAGATGCTGGGATTTGCCCTGCCAAATTAAACTAAATTACATTTTTTACAATCGCTAGGCCACATTTCTCAATACTTTGGTCATTTTCAAAATCCTTCACACAGTTCTCCAAACCAACTTTCTGCTTCACAGCAGTTATTTCACATTCAAAATCCACAAAAACCAACAAAACACTTAATTCCTGTCTCAAATCAAGTGCCAATGATCCACAGTTTAGCTTGCACAGACTGAAGTTGTGATCACTGTGTGAAGAGTTGAAAAAGTTGAAAAAGTGTGTTTATTATTGAGAAATGTTTTGTAAAAGAACATTTTATATCACAGCTTAACTGTGGATCGACATTGCTTTCGCAAAAAATGCATTCAATGGCAACATCTTTCAATTTACCTGAAATCTT
This sequence comes from Pseudorasbora parva, assembly GCF_024679245.1. Classification (NCBI taxonomy): domain Eukaryota; kingdom Metazoa; phylum Chordata; class Actinopteri; order Cypriniformes; family Gobionidae; genus Pseudorasbora; species Pseudorasbora parva. The sequence continues at coordinate 24,947,809 of NC_090172.1, forward strand.
TTCTCACTTTGACACAAACACAATCAAATCTTTGTTCTACGGGCCAATTCGCACATCCTTACATGCTGTTTTCAAAAGTGTTAAACTTATGGACAAAACAATAACATAATACAAAACTGAATGAGACAGCAATTTACAACATGTATACAGTAATACTGTAATGCAATTTATACTGCTAAAAAAATCAAACACTATCAAAGCAACTTTGATGAAACTGAACACCAACACAAGTGTTAGGCCATTACCATCCATTCAAAAGAGGAAACTTAGGAATAATGTTGTACTGTACTGTAAGCATGCAGTGAATTATAAGCAGCAGAGAGTGTCATTCTAGTTTTGTAAAAACATTTTAATTGTATAATGTTCCTGATGTTAGTGTTGGATAAACCTGTGCTGCCAGTGCTCTGTAAGAATGAGTTGATTTGTAAAAGTAAAATTAACTGCTGTGAAGCTGAAAGTTGGTTAGCAAATTTATAAACTCCTCACTCAGTTCTCCTAAATATTGGGAAATGTGTCCTAGCGATTGTAATTTCATTTCATCATGTAATTTCAATTTATTTTTGGCCGTGTATTTGGTCTAGGACACAGGTAACAGTAGTGAGCTTCTTTGTATCACATGTGAGAGTCTTCATGCATTGAAATGTAAATTACTGGTGGGGGGTTGAGCAGCAAACTCAACACACACACTATTCTCTATTCCAATTTCAAGAGCACATCTAAACCACTAGCCCAAACACATTACAAGTGAAAGCACAAATAAATACAAAAGATATGATACACATGAAATAAACAGTGCTTTTCAGGACGGTCTCTCAGTAGTTGTAATATAACACTGTATTGTCCTCACTGTAAAAAAATAAAATAATAAAAAAAAAAAATATATATATATATATATATATATTTTTTTTTTTGTATAAGTTAATAATTTTAAAGTTACTTTTTCTCAAAGAGTATGTTCACTTAACTGAACCTACTATGACATAAGCAACTATGTTTACTGGGATACTTCCTATTTTTTTAAAAATAATTTTGTATTAATTTTAGCATTTTAGTTTAGCATTCGTGGACTGTCAGAGATACAGCTTTTGGGGCGTGTGCTTTAGGTGTTCACCCATATAGCACGTGAGTAATGAAGAGCCTTCTGAAGCAAAGTGGCACGTTTGTGTAAGAACAATGTTCATATTTTAAACTTTATAGACTAAACAAACTATTTTTATTGAAAGAAATTGTGTTTTAGTGTTATTATGAAAAGAGTAACCCCTGACGCTAAGTTTTGTTTAGCTCTATCTTCTCTCTTCAGTGTTTGTCAGTGCACATACGTCAAGGATTCATGGGTGAAGAAGGGTTACTCTTTAAAGTACAACTCCGGTGAGAAATGACCCTTGGGGTAATTAACAGATGGTGGGTACCGAGTAGATCGTTCTCTGGGATGCGTTTTCATGGAAATCAAGTGTAAAGAGTTTTATCTCTAAAAACAGATTTGAGTGACGAACGCTGTGCTAAGTGATGAACTGTGACTTGGAATCTCATATGGGCCATTGTTTCCGGAAGAAAGCACTGAACGCAGTAGAGAAAAAAAAAGAAAAAAGAGTCCATGTAATTAGATTTCACAAACTTAATTCCTATCGATCAGCTCACTTAGCACAACGTTCGTGGCTCGACTAGTCGAGACTGTTTTCCAAGATGGCTGCAGTCTGTAAACGTGTAATGTACTGTCTTTAGAAAGTATCTTCTTATTAAACCGTTTGTACTCAAACAAGTTCTCAATGCTTCGGTTTGCATGTAGGGACCCTCATTATGCTGCCTTGTTAGTGGTATTAACTAGCGATTTAATTTCACTTTTTCCATGCCCCATAGACAAACATTATAAGCTAATCTGTGTTTAGAGATAAAACTCTTTAAATTCGATTTTCATGAAACCGCATCCCAGAGAACGATCTACTCGGTAACCATCTGTTAATTACCCCTAGGGTCATTTCTCACCGGAGTTGTCCTTTAAGCGCAATGTGATTCGAGTGGCACTGAAAACCGAAAGCTAGTATTTTAGTCTATGGATCAGTTACTGTGTGGATCAGTTATATGATGGTTAGATGCACTTTTATGGACCGACAAGGCACTGGCATTTTAAAGCTGGGAAGAGCCAGGACTTTTTTAATATAAATTTAAATAACTCAGATTTTATTCATTTGAAAAAAGAATGTCATATACACTTGGGATGACTTGAGGGTGAGTAAATCATGGGCTAATTTTCATTTGTAGGTGAACTAACTGCTGTAAACTGGGCCCACAAACACAGTAGATCCACACAACCCCCCACACAATTTACAATAATAATAAATAAGGGAAGACTTGAAAACCTAGGGCCCTATAATTTCCGCGATCACGGAATCGCGGACGGAATCGCGGAATTGGCATATTAACGCGGAATCTGCATATAAACGCGGAATCTGGTGTTAACGCAGATTTCCCCGGAATTTTACATATTTGTAATGAAATTCTGTGTCGTGTGGGTTAAGAACGTATGTCTGAGGAAAGTGCAGACCGGGGGAAGCAAATCTTCGCGACACAACCCCTCCCGTCATTTCAGCTCGCCCTTCAAAACAATGAAAGTATGGCGAAGTTGGTCTCCACGGCTCTGCTTTCGGCAGCGAAAAAGTTAAGAAACTCGACGCTAACGGCGGTTTCACACTGCACGCGCAGGCGGCACAGAAGCTTTCCGTATGGAGAGCGTGAGCCGCGCTCGTGTATTGCACAGACAGACAAATATTGTCCATTCTTTCAGATTTTCCGGTGTTCTGCTCGACCCCTGTCATCTCGTGCTTTGATTTATAATGTGCACATTAGGCAGCAATGCATATCTGCTGCAAATGCGACCGTTTTCCCCTCTGTTAGTCTGTTCCAAACATGCATTTAACATGCTGTAGCCTATGGGTAGTTTACATGATAAGTAACCTTAAAGTTAAAATTAAGCATCTAGTTTTAATCATTTAAAGGGGCCTTTGAAGTTGGGGAAAAATACTTCTGGCAGTGTTGTGTTTTCGTGTATTTTTATTTTTCACAGCTCTGGATATCATTATGGTGATTGTTAAACACACAGAACAATTCACTACATGATTTCATGGTACAATGTTTTTTTTATGTTCATTTTCAAATTTAAATGTTTTACTTAATAGTACTTAAGAGTACTGTAAAATATGATTCTTATGATTTTTTTTTTTTAGTTCTTTTTAAAAAAAAATTACTTGAAAGAAAAAGCTAATGGAGCACTTTCATTTTAACTTATATAAACTATTATAATTTATTTTACCGGAAAGTTTAAAGCTAATAACCATTAATATTTGAAGTATTTGAAGTGCAGTGTTATGTTAAATATCATATTTGTCCTAAAAAGTAAATGTGATGTTTGTTACCTCGATAAATTTAAGGTCATTCCTATTTTTTGTTTTATGTTGTATTATATTAACATTAAAAGCAAACTCTTTTTTCACCAAAATTACAGTAAAGGGTAAAAAAAACTGAATTACCAAACATTTTAACGGAAAAAAAGAAATCTGCAAAAATTAAAACGGAAAAAACGGAATTTGGGAAAAAATAAAACGGATTTTATAGGGCCCTAAAAACCCAGTTTGTGAACCAAAGGCCAACCTAGAGGAAAGGAAAATCAAACCTGAGATCTCCTTCTCAACTCACATCTTTCTCCTAGACAGAAATGAGATCAAGTGAACATCAAATTGAGACATAAGGCTAAGTCTCCTGCTTCTCACATGTTTATCCTGAGACAAAAAATGACATTCTCTCATGTTTATCTCCACTAAAGTTTCATAAGAGATCTCAACAACATCACATACTATGCTCTGATTTGTCTCCTTGGCTAGAGAGACTGGATTGCTCATATGTGTCTCCTCTAAAGTTTCAGAAGGGATCTCAACAGTATCGCATGCTGTGCTCAGAATATTCTCCTTAGTCAAAGTCTCTGGCACTCTCAAATTTGTCAAACAAATGTTGGTCACTTTTTCAAAACTCTTCACAGAGTGATCACAACTTCAGTCTGTGCAAGCTAAACTGTGGATCATTGGCACTTGATTTGAGACATGAATTAAGTGTTTTGTTAGTTTTTGTGGATTTTGAATGTGAAATAACTGATGTGAAGCAGAAAGTTGGTTTGGAGAACAAGTTTTGAAAATGACCAAAGTATTGAGAAATGTGGCCTAGCGATTGTAAAAACTGTAATTTAGTTTAATTTGGCAGGGCAAATCCCAGCATCTTCTCTAGTTTATTTGAGAAGGGTTCTGCCACATTGGTAGTTTGAGCTCTATTGGCCTGTGGTCACAAACTGGTTTTTCAAGTCTCCCTTATTGAAATGTAAATTGTGAGTGGGGGGTTGTGGGGGTTGAGGAGAGAAACACACAGGCGTCGTGATTTACTATCTAACAGGGGACCTGAGTCAGTGTGTGTGTAACATATTCACTATTCAATAGTGACCTGCATTTAATACATTAGAGAGATATTTCTGCTTGATTTAACTCTTTAAACTCAGTTATTGCTGTAAAAACTCTAAATCTTTGCAGTGTGTTTATGATGATAAGAAATGTCACAGCAAACACACAGGCGTCGTGATTTACTATCTAACAGGGGACCTGAGTCAGTGTGTGTGTAACATATTCACTATTCAATAATGACCGGCAATTAATACATTAGAGAGCTATTTCTGCTTGATTTAACCCTTTAAACTCAGGTATTGCTGTAAAAACTCTAAATCTTTGCAGTGTGTTTATGATGATAAGAAATGTCACAGCAAACACACAGGCGTCGTGATTTACTATCTAACAGGGGACCTGAGTCAGTGTGTGTGTAACATATTCACTATTCAATAATGACCTGCAATTAATACATTAGAGAGCTATTTCTGCTTGATTTAACTCTTTAAACTCAGTTATTGCTGTAAAAACTCTAAATCTTTGCAGTGTGTTTATGATGATAAGAAATGTCACAGCAAACACACAGGCGTCGTGATTTACTATCTAACAGGGGACCTGAGTCAGTGTGTGTGTAACATATTCACTATTCAATATTGACCTGCAATTAATACATTAGAGAGATATTTCTGCTTGATTTAACCTTTCAAACTCAGGTATTGCTGTAAAAACTCTAAATCTTTACAGTGTGTTTGTGATGATAAGAAATGTCACAGCAAACACACAGGCGTCGTGATTTACTATCTAACAGGGGACCTGAGTGAGTGTGTGTGTAACATAATCACTTTTCAATAATGACCTGCAATTAATACATTAGAGAGCTATTTCTGCTTGATTTAACCCTTTAAACTCAGGTATTGCTGTAAAAACTCTAAATCTTTACAGTGTGTTTGTGATGATAAGAAATGTCACAGCAAACACACAGGCGTCGTGATTTACTATCTAACAGGGGACCTGAGTGAGTGTGTGTGTAACATAATCACTATTCAACAATGACCTGCAATTAATACATTAGAGAGCTATTTCTGCTTGATTTAACCCTTTAAACTCAGGTATTGCTGTAAAAACTCTAAATCTTTACAGTGTGTTTGTGATGATAAGAAATGTCACAGCAAACACACAGTCGTCGTGATTTACTATCTAACAGGGGACCTGAGTGAGTGTGTGTGTAACGTAATCACTATTCAATAATGACCTGCAATTAATACATTAGAGAGCTATTTCTGCTTGATTTAACCCTTAAAACTCAGGTATTGCTGTAAAAACTCTAAATCTTTGCAGTGTGTTTGTGATGATAAGAAATGTCACAGCAAACACACAGGCGTCGTGATTTACTATCTAACAGGGGACCTGAGTGAGTGTGTGTGTAACATAATCACTATTCAATAATGACCTGCAATTAATACATTAGAGAGCTTTTTCTGCTTGATTTAACCCTTTAAACTCAGGTATTGCTGTAAAACCTCTAAATCTTTGCAGTGTGTTTGTGATGATAAGAAATCTCACAGCAAACACACAGGCGTCGTGATTTACTATCTAACAGGGGACCTGAGTCAGTGTGTGTGTAACGTAATCACTATTCAATAATGACCTGCATTTAATACATTACAGAGCTATTTCTGCTTGATTTAACCCTTTAAACTCAGGTATTGCTGTAAAACCTCTAAATCTTAGCAGTGTGTTTGTGATGATAAGAAATGTCACAGCAAACACACAGGCGTCGTGATTTACTATCTAACAGGGGACCTGAGTCAGTGTGTGTGTAACATATTCACTATTCAATAATGACCTGCAATTAATACATTAGAGAGCTATTTCTGCTTGATTTAACCCTTTAAACTCAGGTATTGCTGTAAAACCTCTAAATCTTTGCAGTGTGTTTGTGATGATAAGAAATGTCACAGCAAACACACAGGCGTCGTGATTTACTATCTAACAGGGGACCTGAGTGAGTGTGTGTGTAACGTAATCACTATTCAAAAATGACCTGCAATTAATACATTAGAGAGCTATTTCTGCTTGATTTAACCCTTTAAACTCAGGTATTGCTGTAAAAACTCTAAATCTTTGCAGTGTGTTTGTGATGATAAGAAATGTCACAGCAAACACACAGGCGTCGTGATTTACTATCTAACAGGGGACCTGAGTCAGTTTGTGTGTAACGTAATCACTATTCAATAATGACCTGCAATTAATACATTAGAGAGCTATTTCTGCTTGATTTAACCCTTTAAACTCAGGTATTGCTGTTAAAACTCTAAATCTTTACAGTGTGTTTGTGATGATAAGAAATGTCACAGCAAACACACAGGCGTCGTGATTTACTATCTAACAGGGGACCTGAGTCAGTGTGTGTGTGTAACGTAATCACTATTCAATAATGACCTGCAATTAATACATTAGAGAGCTATTTCTGCTTGATTTAACCCTTTAAACTCAGTTATTGCTGTTAAAACTCTAAATCTTTGCAACGTGTTTATGATGATAAGAAATGTCACAGCAAACACACAGGCGTCGTGATTTACTATCTAACAGGGGACCTGAGTCAGTGTGTGTGTAACATATTCACTATTCAATAATGGCCGGCAATTAATACATTAGAGAGCTATTTCTGCTTGATTTAACCCTTTAAACTCAGTTATTGCTGTAAAAACTCTAAATCTTTACAGTGTGTTTGTGATGATAAGAAATGTCACAGCAAACACACAGGTGTCGTGATTTACTATCTAACAGGGGACCTGAGTCAGTGTGTGTGTGTAACATAATCACTATTCAATAATGACCTGCAATTAATACATTAGAGAGCTATTTCTGCTTGATTTAACCCTTTAAACTCAGGTATTGCTGTAAAAACTCTAAATCTTTGCAGTGTGTTTATGATGATAAGAAATGTCACAGCAAACACACAGGCGTCGTGATTTACTATCTAACAGGGGACCTGCATCATTTTGTTAAACATAAATAAATCAAAAGTGGTTAGTTTAAAAAGCTCATAAATGTATAAGGTGGTAAGATGGGCCTTTTATATGGGCCAAAAGTCACACATTATTTTTACAAATACTTGGCTAAAATAAAATGTTTTTAATAATGTCTATGTTAACACTTGTTTAAAAGAACTTTAGATGCAAAATTTGTCCCATTTACCGTACCTTTTTTTTATATAAATAAAATAATGCATTATTTTTCAATAATTATAGGCCACTGTCATTAAAATGTTATATATATATATATATATACACACAGAAACAAAACATGTTTACAAAAGCATTGAATGAGATCCCTTAATAATTTAATAAAGTTTTACGGTCTCTCCACGGCCATGATGGATGGTATTTACTATATTTATTTGTAGAAACTGAGGACACACACATTTTGATGGCAGATGTATTTCTTAGGGATGCACCGAAATGAAATTCTTGGCCGAAGCCGAAGCCGAATAATAATGAAATGCTTGGCCGAAGACCGAAGGCCGAATACCGAACGCGGTGTTTCGCATTTTTTCCATTTATTTGGCTTTTTTTTTTTACCATTACAATAATTAAATAGTAAAAATTTGCTTTTTACTATTTTGTGTTGCTTTTCAGAGAAATAAATCAAATAACAAAAATACAATTTCAAAATATTTATTTAACACTGAATTTTTTTAACATTCCAGCAGATATTATACAAACTAAGCACAACATAACTTAAAATAAATAATTAGTAAAATAAAAAATATATTTTTATTTGGCCATCTTAGAAGCCCCCCTTCTTGAATAGCCTATGTTAGGCCTATAACTGACTGCTGAAAGAATGTAACTCTGTATGTCTACAACAACTAATGTGCATTGAATAGTGCAAAAAATGTGGATGAACCCACAACAAATAAATAACTGTCTTAGACATAAGCCTACTTAGCCTACTTCTTCAGGAAAAGTGGCAGGTTCTTTATGAAAAGTAGCTTCTCTGCTTTCTCACATGAAAGTCGGTTCCTCTTCTCATCGATGACATGAGCACTAAATTTCAGCACTAAACAGTGCTTCCACACTGCTGACATGTTTGCTGCATAAAGCACGCATCTCTTACTTTACGTGGGTTACTTTTTGATCGCGTCATTAAAAACGTCATTGTTCGGCCAAAATTATTCGGCCTTTTTACTTATTCGGCCGAATGCCGAAAGTGCTTTTTTTGGCTATTTTCGGCCGAATAATTTCGGTTGCCGAATATTCGGTGCATCCCTAGTATTTCTAATTACATCCTGGTTGTTTAGATTTTTTAATCGTTTTTTCTTGGATCCTGTAGTATTTAATTTTAAAGTAATGCAAAGTTTGAAACTAGTCAGGGTATTTAGTAAAGAGATATAATCTATATAATGTTTTTTCCTTTAGTAAGCAGCCTGTTAAACAGCAGCTCTAGAGTCAGAGGACAGCAGGCCATTCAAACAATAGAGGAGTGTGTGTGTGTGAACGACGTGTGTTTAAGGGCTATTACAGTTCCTGCTCCAGCCTACAGGGGAGCTGCTGAGCATGGCCTTAAACACTCACACACTCTTAGGTCCCCTCTTGGTCAAAATTTTTAAAAATTCACCAGAGTGTTGTTTCTTGATTTTAACATGATTTAAACACACACACCTGTAGGTCCTTACTTGGTCAAACATTTAAAAAATCACCAGAGCATTTCTTTAGTTTTTTACTTCATTTTCACATGATTTAATGCATGACCAACAGGGGACTTGAAAAATGTCCCCTCTTGGCTCAGAGGTCCCCTGTTGGTGAGTGTGTAACGACGCCAAGGTCCCCTGTTAGATAGGTAGACAAGTACACACATACACACACACACACACACACACACACACACACACACACACACACACACACACACACACACACACACACACACACACACACACACACACAAAATGCATGCATATATTTAAGAAAAATATGTTTAAAGTATATAAATGCAAATATGTCTTAAATATATGCATGGAGTGTGTATTTATATATACATAAAACTTATACACAGTACACACACACATATATTATGTAAACACAAACTTTTATTTTGGATGTGATTAATTGATTGTCCAGCATTACTGAAAATACATCTAAAGCAAACAAGCAAACTAAACTTCATAAGTGTGAGACAGAGAAAAGAAGCAAAAGGAAGAAAAAAGAAATATAAATAAACAGCTCTGCTGTGAAATGGCATGAGTTTATTAACAAGCCAGTAGGTGTTAGTAAAGGATTAAGACCATTGAAGCAAAAGCCTACTGGCTGATTCCAAAATCAAATTTTGTAAGAATAGGTACTTTTTCTAAATCAGTAATTACTTTGTGACCATTAAAGTTGCACTGTGTACATTTTAGCAGCATCTTGTGGTGAGGTTTCACCCAGCACTCACCCCTCTCTTTTGGAGCAAATAGAGAAGCTACGATGGCCAACACAGGACAAAGATGTTGTCTGAGACAGCAAATATTGACTAGCACCCTTTAGAGCAGTTTATCCATTTATGGCTATTGTAAAGATTTGACACTACAAAACTGACTTTACTGTAAGGGGACCCATGGTTTATGCAGACAGAAATGGCTCATTCTAAGATAATAAAAACATAACGGTTAATTACGTAATGGCTTTATACACCACTGAAAACTATATATTGCAGTTTCTGTCAATAGATCTTCATAAATACTACACTTTAAAAATATATGTTCCATATTTTATGAGTATAAATATAAGTCATACATGACTACAACTGTTGTGAATGCTGGACTCTTTAGAGCAATTCAGATATGGGCCCATGGGTTTCTAAATACCATAAAAGAGGAAGAACATGAGGGCAAACAATAGGATAGAGAACAAACAGACAGAGAGTTAGAGAGAGAGAGAGATGAGCAATGGGAGTCTCTCTCCCCCACTGACATCTGGACCGAGGTAATAACATGCTACAAAACGTCAGCACAAGCAAACCAGCCATTAACATCTGTCTTTTGGCATGTTAATGGTAGTCATCTGAGACACTTTGCAGTGGCCATTCTCAATAAGGTCTGTGTGTGCACACACAATTGTGTGTGGTGCAGAGAGGTGGCACAGATGCCTCTAGAATGAAATAGGCCCCACAGGCATCTTTATGTCATTCAAATGATCAATTAGTCTTTTGAGCTATCTTTTACTAGAAAATACATTGTCAATGCATAGATAGAAAATACAAATTCCAATAGTGAATACAGTACACAAGATCTCGAAGTCTATTTTAAAACATCATGATTTAGAGAAGTAGACTCCATTAGATCAGTACATTTGCATCAAATTAGCCTCTAGAGTGCATCTTAGGGTTGAAGGGAGGAGCACATGAGGAATGCATATTACAGTAACTGTCACAATCCTGACCCCAAACCTCGGCTATAACCTTAAACTCAAATTTAACATCTTTAAAAGCAACATTAAAATGCCCAGGGGGAGCTAGCTACATGTAGTTTGTCTAAAAGGCATATTAATGTGTAACTGATCGCTTTAAACTTTACATTTGGAATTAAGTCTTAGCGCAAAATAAGAGATTAAGACCATGAAACATGCTGAAGAGACAGACTTTTATATCCAGATCCTTTAATAAAAGATGGGGAATGTCTTAACGTGCATGATTGAAAGAGAGAGAGAGAGAGAGAGAGAGAGAGAGAGAGAGAGAGAGAGAGAGAGAGAGAGAGAGAGAGAGAGAGAGAGAGAGAGAGAGAGAGAGAGAGAGAGAGAGAGAGAGAGAGAGAGAGAGAGAGAGAGAGAGTAAGTTTACTATTTTCTGTACTTTGAAAATGGTTCATTTATATTTTGAAAAAGTTGTTTTGAAGGGCAACTTCAATAAAGTTATATCCTTTTAAATCTATCAGAGAAAAGTACAAAGTGCTCACAGATGTATAATCCCTTAATGTAAAACAAAGTCCATTCATTTGAATTTGTTCATTAAAGATGCATTTGAGGTGCAGATATATGAGCCCTGTTCTCTTGTTCTCATGAATCAATAGAAACACAGTTCCAGATGTTGTTTGGTTCATGTTTGAACAATTGTATTTGGAAGCATTGCTCATGATGGTGATGGACTGAATGCTAATTGATGATGATGCTGTGAGATTCAAGCTTTAAATACTCGTATCAAACTTTTACTTGCGTTTTATTTAACAATTTTCTACAACGAATGACGCATTAGTCGTGATGGACCAGCATATGGGGCTTATGTTTGAATGAATCAACAAAGCATCTCTTTCATTACCCTAGACAAGACTAGTTTAAACAGGCATTAAGCCCCGGGTAAACTTTAATTTCTGCATACGGGCGCGTCTCGCGTGCAGTCGTGTCCACACTTTTCCACCGTCGGGCCAAACGGTTCTCATTGTGTAACCCTTTACAGTTTCATTTTCCACTGTGGGGCTGATGACTATGGTGGCCCAGTAGTGCACAACACAACGAAATTTAAAAAGCATACATAAAGTTCACAACACAACGAAATTAAGCCACAACACAACGGAAATACCCCCGACCACTAGGGGGCTTTCAGAGAACGGTAAAGTTAGTTTTCCTTACCATTGTTTTATAGATTCGCTAGTTTTACAAAGAAATAAACACTACGATCAGTTTTAAGTATGCAACCATTGTATATCGACATAAAATATAAATTCAAAATCACCTACATATATTACAGCTGCATATTTATACTCGAGAATGCTTTTACTCACTATCACGGCGCTTGATGCCTAAGGGAGCGTCTGCCAATTGCACCAAGTGGTTTGCAGTGTTAATTTCGTTGACGAAGACTATGACGAAAAATATTCGTCAACTAACCTTTTTCACGGACGAAAACTAAATAAAAACTAAATAAAAAGTCAGATATGATGACGAAGAACGTGACGAAATATAACTGGTACTTTAGTCAACGAATAAAAATGAGACGAAAATATATGGGAGGTACGAATGGAGAAGAGATCCAATCATAAGTACTCTTTTTGTGGGCCGTGTTGGGTAGAAATCCAATCAGAGCGAATCTTTGAGGGTAGGTTGATCTATGCAGAAGCAGCCGAGAGCCATTTAAAAAAGCCGCGGCAAATGCACGCGCAACAGCTAAACAAACGCAGCAGCGGCAGTTACACAGAAAAGACAGAACAAAAATGTCAGAGGCATGCCGTGTTTCCGCTAGCTGCTAAACTTGGAATAAAATAGAAGCTAAAGAAAACCACGTCTGACCTGTATTGATTAGACCAGCGTTTCCCAACAGGGGTGCCGTCTGACGTGAGCGGGGGTGCCGTGTAAAACGCACTTGCACCGCGGTCCATCTTACATCTGATGATGACGCATCTTTGATATGGGTTGTAACTTGAAAATAATGCTTTATGTATGTTTCTGTCGATGGATACACGTGCTGGCTCCTCAGTTATAGGCTACACTACAACAACGATAATAAAAGAAAAACTGGCAAAACGGTTTCTCTTTGTAAACTGTGTTCAATGCATGCGAGTGCTGCCGTTTGTCCAGTCATTTCGCCGTCCTCACCCGGGACGGGTATATTCGCCAGAACACGCGAATGAGAGCGCGCACGCGCTGTGTGAAGATCTGTCATCCGAGAGCGCGCACGCATCCCACAGCGCGTAAATATTCAGTTATCGTTCAAGTCTTGCGCTTGACTCGGACAAACTCATACAAAAAGTATGTCAACATGTCCATCTTGTTAAGTATCCAAGCAGACTTATGCTGCGTTCCAGTTCGTTTTTATCATGCCCTTCACTCGCAAACTTCCCTCCGTCTCGTTCACTCGGATGTGCGTCATGCCTACGTTCCATGAGTGCCCACTACTGGCGGAAACTCTGCAATGGACTGAACTGGAACGCCCTAAGCCCTTGATCACTTGGAATCCACATATGGAGTTAATATATATTTTATTTTTTACCTTTACGAAATTGTTTAATGCAGCATTCTATATGTATATGGATGTGTTTGGGTTGTTTTAAATGTTTTTAAAAATAGTTATAGTTGTTTGTGGTGGGATAAATTAAACGTGATATGTGGTGACGTCACAATCGCGTTGCATTGTGGTATATGAAGCTGCCTGAAGTGTACATATGAAGTAGACTCGCTCACTCGGTCAAAATCGAGGGAGCAAGGGTCTGTCCATACAAACTTCCCTTGTCCACTTCACGAAGTGGAACGCACTTCAAAATGGCGGCAGGGATTCCCCCAAGGGGAAGTGCTTAGGGAAGTTTGCAAGTGCGTGTCTTAAAGTGGAGTGGAACGCAGCAATAGTCTGTATATGCCTTAAGTGAACTTTATACAGTCGAGAAAGACGACGCATACCCCTGTCTTAAAGGGGCAGCAACCTTTAATGTCAAAGAAAATATGAGGACTCACTGCTCTTGATTGAATAGCTTGTGTAAGTTTAATAAGGATTAATCTTTCATTTAAACAGTTAAATAAGTAGTTATTTTACATTTGATTATTTATTCTATTTCTCTACCTAAAACTAACGTTAGACCTACCTGAAAAACAGGAAATGCATTGTTCATTTTATCAGTATCTTTGCTTAATAGAATTTATTTATGCTACTGCTTGTATTTAAGTTATTTGCTCTTATCTTCTTTATTTTTAATAGTCCTTTATTCTGTGAACATAGCAAATACCGAACCATATTGAAACCGTGAACCTAAAACGTTACACAAACCGACCCGTGAGACTAAGACTAAAACTCTTATGATATTTAGTCGACTAAAACTAGACTAAGACTAAAAGATTTCAGATGACTAAAATGGGACTAAAACTAAATGGTGTGTTATTCAAAAGACTAAGACTAAGACTAAATCTGAATTTGCTGTCAAAATTAACACTGGTGGTTTGAATTGTATAGTTTGCATGAACTACTTTTTTATGTTTAAATTCCAATGTTGTGCATTGCTAAGTCAGTTTTACCAATACAACCAAGCTGTGGAATTTAAACACATCTGTTTTTAAATGTTAAAAGTAATTTTAATTCACACAAATTATATGTTTCAACTGCATGGTGGAATTGACAGACGTTCCCTTAGGCATCAAGCACCGTGATAGCAAGTAAAAACGTTCACAAGTATAAATATGCAGCTAATGCATGATTTTGAATTGATATTTCATGTCGATATACAATGGCTACACACATAACTATAGTTAAATGTTTACATCTTTGTAAGAATTGTGAATCTATAGAACAATGACAAGGAAAACTAACTTCACCGCACTCCTAGAGCCTCCTAGTGGTCGGGAGCATTTCCATTGTGCTGTGGCTTTTTTGTTGTGTTGTGGTGATTCCATAGTGTTGTGGCTTGATTTTGTTGTGTTTTGGATTGATTTCTTTGAGTTGTGATCTTATGTTTGCATTTAAAATGTTGTTGTGTTGTACACTACTGGGCCATCGTAGATAATGGCCGCTCTTTGGAATGTATTTAAATGTGTCAGTCATTACCTTGGTAATGCAAGTTTGTTTGAAGACAGTATTATGTAAGTAACGACCGTGTTATGGAAGATGATCAAGTATTTATTTTTTATGTTATTATTAATCTGCCTCTACTTCACTCTAATAGCCAGGAATTTGGAAAAGTGACAAACCCTGAGTGGCGACGTCACTACATGCATTCTACCAGCACGGTTCGGCACGGTTAGCTAGCGTGCTGAGAATTTGTAGTCATGCTGTGGAATACCAGGCTCAAGTGGAAACACAACTGTAACTGTTCCTTACCATTCTAAGAACCGTTCACCCCAACTGTGGAAAAGTGGCTATTCACAAATACTGCCCAGAAATGTCATTTGAAAAAAAAAAGGTGCAAGGCAACAGTTTACAAAGGTCACGGAGGTTGATCTGCTTGGAAATACATTCCATATTCAAATCCCACAAATTGGGGATATTTCATTTTCCTCAAAAAAAGAAAAAAAAAAAAAAGAATGAAAGAACCTCTTCATGAAGATTACAATCAAAGAAGTGTCATGTTCAATTTACAGGGTGATTTGTTCCTATTTCCCATTCTCTATTTCCCTCCATTTCATTCATTTATGTCACCCTGATACAAGTTATTCACCTCAAGATGATGGAGGTGGGACTTTAAGTATTTAAGATGACATTTTCCATAAGACAGCCTGGGTCTAATGAGGAACAAGCCTCAGAATCAGGTTGTTACAAAGTCATCTGGGTCAGTTGACCTGATCGTTAATATAGCAGGGTTGAAATGGCAGACCTGTGACATAGAGGTGCAAAGAGCTACAGTGATTGAATATTATAGATTTTGTGCCTTCATTTTCCAGTTAGATTGAGATGGATAAATAATGGAGTTTTAGAGTATTTTTATTTTTTTTCAGATTGTTAGTAGACTTTTAGTTTAGGGTTAGTATATATTGCAATATTACTTATAGTCAGTAGAATGTCACTTGGGGGACAATCAAAATAAAGTGTTAGCAGATATTAGGCAGACAGTGTACAAAAACTTGCAACTACGTATTGTAGTTGCAAGATTTTTTATAGTTAGTAGAATGTGTAAAGTCACCCATTTAAATAAATTTTGAAATTAATACAATCTTTCTAACCACTTCTTAACAAGCAATTTTTAAAATTATTATTATTAATACAAGAATTCAATGTGTAAATGTTTAGTGGGATTGAGTTATTTTACTTTTTCCAGGGAAGAATCCAGCTCATTTTAGGCAGTGGCACTAAAGGATACAAATAATCGTAAATATAAAGAGAACACTGCGACGGAAAATCTGAAAACCTCAGTGTGTGTAGTCAACTTTTCAAATTGGATGACAGTGAACACAGGGGCTTTGTCTGAAATTGCATACTCTCTTTAATAGGTACTTATTTTGAATATTTTCACAGTAACTGAAAAAGTACATTCAATACAGTATGTATGTGTGTAATCTGGACGTATTACATCGGCCATGTTGTCATTATCATGTAACCTACAGGCATCAGTTACGTCGCTTCACTGCCATGAAATGACTCTTTTCAGCCACGAGAGTGCCATCACTTCCGCTGGGTGAAGTCAAATGTACACAATATGATGTATCTCAATGGAATACAAGTGGCGGAAATGATGACTTGGGCATATTGCATGCCATATTGTGTAATTTGACCTCATCCAGCGTTCGTATGTATAATACGCCATAAAGTGCGTATCATATGCACGCGAAAAACAGTGTACCATATGCACGCCAAAACTCATTTTGGCGTATACATTCGACGAGATTGCAAACTCGTACTATTTATACGCATTTTCGTGAGATCGGGCTCACTGGCACAGTGGAACAGCTGGTGTTAAGGGGTGAGCAAATAAACATCACATTTTAATTTTTGGGTGAACTATCCCTTTAACTTTAAGTACTTACTATATGGTTAGGGTAGAATTAGGATTTGGTTGAGGGTTAGTTGCATGTAATTATGCGCAATTTACTGTTATGTAACGTCTAACAATGAAACTGTAAAATGAAGTGTTACTTTTCCATATTAAACTCAAAGTATGTCTAATGCTTTTGGTTATTTGTGATTTAGAGCTGTCAATATATGTTAATATGTATGTGTTAGTCTGTGAAATTAGCTATAACTACACTACACTGTGCTAGAATTACACTTTACGTACAAATCATAGACTGTAAAAATATATGGACGTAGTGCCCATGATGTCACCCATAGGATTCTGAAGAGCAATTTTGAAGCGTAAAGTAGGGTTGAGCTGTAGGTTTCCATCTTGTCAGCGCGTCATCGCACGTCATGACCCCAACAGAAAATGGGTAAAGAGGTGGGACCGTCCGGGATGTGGTCGGAGCTGATGTGAAGTGATAACTAACAGACAGCAGACAAATGGCTATCTGCCTGTCACTTAAAGTGGCCACGCCCTTAATTATGCATAACTTTAAGGGTTTATATAATGTAAACGAATGAGTTATATATAAAAAATCTCCCCCTTACAGTTGTCATGAAGGGCAAAATTAGTTTTGGCATTTTAACATGGGGCTCAATGAGATTCTGCACCCTTCTGAAGCCTGTCTCTAGCAGCCAGTTGATGAATTACAGTTTAAGTCACTTCCGTATTGGCTTCAGAAGAGACCGCGGGAGGTTGCCGCTTGGTACAAATATACATATATTATTAAAGAAGCACAAATCACTTGATACACAAAGCAAAGCCTCATTTCATGGGAAACGCATAAACAGAAAGATCTATATTTGAACCTCTCACTCCTCCACTAAAGAGCAGACACAGCTTTTGTAGGTGCATTACACCCACAGTAAATATATCTCAGATGCTAATAAGACACATCCAAAAGGCAGCATTTGCCTGAGAGGTCTGTTTGTTTCGTAAACATCCGAAACATAAACCGACTTGAAGGGCTTGTTAAATGATTAGGATTTTACTGAACATACGCTGTCCACACAGAGCTTCTGACTGCATAGCCCCAACGGCAACATTCTGCATTAGAAAATGCATAGGTGAACATGATAATAGGGGTATGGCAAAAAGGAGGAATTGCTATGATCGTGTGTCTTTGTTCTAGAGGAACATTGTTAAAATGTGGCCCTTTATAGGCATGCAGAGAATGGAAAAGACAAGCGTGGAGGAGAGAGAGAGAGAGAGAGAGAGAGAGAGAGAGAGAGAGAGAGAGAGAGAGAGAGAGAGAGAGAGAGAGAGAGAGAGAGAGAGAGAGAGAGAGAGAGAGAGAGAGAGAGAGAGAGAGAGAGAGAGAGAGAGAGAGAGAGAGAGAGAGAGAGAGAGATAAAGGGGTAGGTTTAAAGGGATAGGTCATCAACAAATATATAAATCATTTACTCACCCTCAAGTTGTTCCAAACCAGAGAGAGAGATTCTCATAAACTAGAAAACAGAGCAGTAAACGCAAGTTGCAAGACAAATAGAGCAGAAAACGCAAATTACAAGACAAATTCGTCCACCTTCCCTGTCATTTTGAGCATTTTAAGGTTACTTGTTATTACAATTATAGTTTGCGGTAACACTTTACAATAAGGTTGCATAACTAACACTAAATAACAACAAGCAATACCTTTGTCACAGTATTTATCAATCTTTGTTAACATTGCACATATTTATAATGCAAATTGCAGATACTTATAAGTCTAATAATATAAGCACATTGATTTTAAAGGAACTGTATGTAGGAAATGTATTTCAATTAATCATAAAATGGCCCTGATAAGTCACTAGACATTAAGAAATCATGTTAATTTCAAATACTTATATTACTGAGGTCCGACCAGGATATTGTCATTTAAAAGTTGTTGTTGCAGCCCTCAACTAATGTCGATGTTGACATGTTGTGTTTTGGCCTGAAGCTCCGCCCTCCACCTATCTACCAATCACGAAGTCAGTAGGGATACACCTGCAGTACCAGTTTTGGCCAGAATCTTACACTTCCTTTAATAATGTATTGGTAAATTATGAAATTAACATCAACCAACAAATGCTTTATAAGTATTTGTATGGCTCATGTTAACTATAACTAAATCATAGTTGACAAATGTTACCAAATGGAACTTCATTGTAAAGTCAAGTTACCACTTCAGCTATTCATCGAAAGTATTCATTAAACAGGTCAAATACTGCGGATTTACCAGAACATTTTAATTAAAGATTTGCATTGTCCCTTGACACTATTCTGTCACAACAGGCATTATGTGAGAAAGAGCTTTGTGTGCTCCTATGCTGCCAAAACACCATTCCCCATGTTTTCGCTCCATGGCAGTTTTCTCCTTTCTCCGGGAGAATAAAGTTCCTGCCGCACTCCTGACGCCAGCTGTCGTTCCCAATTCCGCCTCAATGGTAAAATCGAGCCGTTTCTCCGGACCTGAATCTGTCATGGGCTCAGACACCTCGCCTCCGCAAGCAGAACATCTTTAGGTGACAGTAATGAGAACATCGCTGGGGCTCATTTTATGTTGGTGTGTGTGTGTGTGTGTGTGTGTGTGTGTGTGAGTGTGTGTGTGTGCGAGCATGTGTGTGTTTGTTTGTTTTCCTCTTCTTTTCCTTCTCGGTGTCTGCATTATTTCCTCATTCTCCTCCTTCTTTCCTCCACCTCAGTGTTTTTACCGCCTTTTGACAGAATGCTAAACATTTCCTCGGGTGTCGTTTCGTTTGTTGGTTGACCGTTACTGGATAGATGATTTGCATTCTTTGACTTGACATGTACTTGATGACATAACATCCTGCGTTAGCGTCACCTGGATAGGGAACTGTGGAGTGGTAGGAATCTAGCAACTGAACTGTCACCAAGTGTCATTCATCACCACACCAGTGAACATGGCCAAGGGCCAAGTACTAAAATTCTAGAAATTAGAAAAAAAAAATTTCTGCAATACATACTGCTTCCTCAACTCATGAAACCAACCAAGTTAACAAATAAATGAATGAACACATTAAGTCGATGTACATGTTATTTGTTAATAATTTATTCAGCTATTTGATCTTTCAGACTGTCACTGTTTGACTTAGCATTTATTCCCTCAGTAGAGTTAAATATAGCACAAGGATTATGTCTTTTGAAGGTTACAAACTAAATAGCTCATTTACAAAGGTGATGATACCTGTCAGACGCATTTAATCCTCAACACCCACCATCAGGTTCGAAAACAGTACTTGCTGACAGAATCTCATTATATGGTGGAGTTTTAAGCACAGAAAAAGCAAATAAATGCTTGTATTTGCATTATACAGAACTGTAAGGTTGAAGGAATCAGCTGAGTATATACTTAAACAAAGGAAAATCTTACAGGCAATGCAAAAGAAATACCATTTGTGGCTTCCCGGATTTCCTTTCAGTGAAAATAATTCCCTTACTGTGAAGGGCCTTTTAATAGTTTAAAGAACCTTTTCCACTACATAGATCCCTAATGGGTAATGAGTTACACGAAACCTTGATAACCATTTAAGATCCTCACGCATGTGACCCAGAGAAGCATTCGGAAGACTGATTTGGGTGATGTTCATGAAACATGAGCAGAATGAATGCTTGTAAATCGTTCATAAAACCATTTAAATCACATCCAGTTCAATGCAAAAATGTGAGAATGGATTTATGAACGATCTTGTGTTCGTGTTTTAATGAATAAGGCTCACGAAAAAAGATGATTGCCTTGTAGATATTACTTTCCTCTGAAGATCATTTTAGAAGAAGACTAGGCGTCAAATGCAAAGATTCAATACCATGCATTAAGGTTCTTGTCAGCATTGCAACCTTTTTATTTGCCTTGCCTGTCAAATAAGCCGAAAACGCATATTGAAGCCTTCAGTTTTTGTCAAAAAAACAAAAACAAATGGAGAGGTACTGAAGCGTTCCTATTGCAACATTATACCATTGCTCAATTTACTGTTTGTTTGCTGGGGTTTCTTTTCTGAGTGTTTTGTCTAATTGGAAATAGAATCCTAATGAAACATTGATAGAAAAAAGGCAGTGGACCCAGACTCAGAGCTCCATGGAGTAATTGTGCCTTATTCGGTATAGTCTTTTTTTTTCCCTTTTGCTAAATTAAACTGCTTTTTAAAAGAGTTGTTCACACAAAATTAAAACTACGTCATGATTTTCTCTCATGTCCCAGACGTGAGGTAGAGTTAGATCTGTGAGCTTTTTTTCTTTCATCTCACTCACACCAAGCACACAGATCAACAGTATATTACTCAAAGCGTACAGTAAATACAACAACAACTGAACCTGATGCAAATTTACAATAATTAAATAATGTGATGAACTTGCACAACTTGTCTCATCCCTGTCTATACAAATGTGTGTTTTTCTCGTGGGTAATATTTCATAGTTGTAACACTTCATCACCAATGCGAATTAAAGGTGCTTTAAGAGTTTTTTTTTATTTTAATATGTAAACTAAATGTAGCCATAAGGCAGCAATCAAGTCAAAGCCTTGGTGTATTTTAGAGTGATTGTTCACCCAAAATGGAAAGTACACACCCTCACGCCGTTCCAGACCTCTAGGACTTCTTTCTCTTTGAGTTACAATAGCAAAGTAATTAACAGCAAGTTCCTGACCACTCAGTCTGTCAACACAATACGTTTGGCTTTCGGGGTTACGTAGGTGAACCACGGATGTAATGAAGGCGAGAAGTAGCATGACCTTTACTTGAGGACACAGCTCTACTTGTAATGATGTCATGGGGGTTGTGCTGACATCATATCACCAGCATGGCTGTTCAATCAATTTTCAACACTCTCTCCCCAGCGAGAGTATTTGCCTGATTTTGATTAAATTACCCTTGAATCTGCAGGCAACCCAAGAGACTTGTTTTCTGCCTTTTCTCTCTCCCTACCTCTGCCTCTCTCTGACACACACTCTTTCTTTCTCCTGCTTGCTTGCTCCCCCTCACCCTTTTTCATTTTGAGGTTTAACTTGACTCAATTCCAAATCGAGATTGTACCCTTGACCTCCCAGGCTGCCTCCATTAATAGCATCTGCTGAAGCGTTTAATAGGTTTCAGAAGCTCTAAGTAGTCAGTGGGCAGACTCCTTTGAGTAAAACGGCCATTTTGTGTGCTACCTTGAGTTATTAAGCCCTTATCATCTTGACTTGTAAACCGATTCCTGAGAGAAGTGTCATTCGCTGACCCAGGTCCAGCCATAAAAAGGCTAAACAACATCATTCAATAAAGTCGGGGTGTGGGGGAAACACTTAACACAGGCGAATAAGACAAACAAGTTTCTTTTTCCCAGTCTTAAAGTCGCTGAGAAGCACGGACAAAATTTAAAATGAATCCGAATTTAATTCACCGCTTTTGGCTCAAAAAACCTTTAGCTTCAAGGGTGTGTCTGTTCTGTTCAGAGACTTCTTTGCTTGAGGCAATTTTAGGCGTATTTCATTTCCTCTCTGATTTGACAGTTTCTTACTTAAGCAAGCTGGTTTCTATGCATATCATTACAACGTAACAGATTGTTAGTTAATTGCAGTTGAGTCTGGAGGCATCGCTTCTTCTGCAGTCTTAGTTTTTTTTTTTTTTTTTTTTACACAGAAAAGTAGTTGGGGCAAAACTCGAGATGCATCCCCAAGTGCTGATATCCAAAATACCAAAATTAAACCAAACATGAATTTTGACATATTCCAGCTGAGCTGTTCTGAACATAGATACGATGCCATACACTTTCACTGATCTAGCTATACCGCTGTCCTCGGGGAATGAATGGATTAAAATGATATATTTTAGGATTTATGCCACAAGCTGAACCTCTGTTGTCCCCCAAACTATTTTAAGCATTAAAGCGTTTGGACTGTTAGCCCTTCCTGCTCTCACTCCCTGAAAAAAACATATCATAGTCTGACAGACATCCAGAGAGGATGGAAGTGTGAAAGAGACATCACATGAACAAATGTGAGTCCTTCGTCTGTAGTGCCCTTGAGCAAGGTATTTTGTCGGCTGTTTGCTCTTGGGGGAACTACAGAGTGAATGTCTCTGTTTTAGGGATCTGTTATGTTAAAAAATATATATCTTCAGTTGGTAAGTGAGTTAAATTGGGGCTAGAATTTTCTTGCCCTCACCTATTTTATTCTTGGTGTGTTATTTTAATGTCTGATGTTGCACCATGGATTCTCCCAAAGGCAGCTTTAGGGAAATCATCCATCGGCAGCAAGATTCCGCATGATGCAGCCACTGCACATTACATTCCTCATAGAGAAATAGTGTGGGTTTTTTTGTTATGTTTAGTTTTTTTAACAAGCCATGATATACAAACATAGAGCTAGCAAAGCACCTTAGGTTGTAAGTCTCTGTCTCTTTCTCTTACAAAGCAAAAGAGGAACAGCAGACGTCACCATCATTTGTTGTTGTTTATTTATTTATTTTTGCTGAACAACGTCTCAGCAAAAATGTGTTCTTATATGAGAACGCTAACATCATGTGCCAGAAATAATTCAACTTCATATGCGAAAAATGCTATGGGCTTCAGAACACTGTGGAGCTTGAAGGAAACCTGTTTACATTTGTTTTTCCAAGGAAGACAAGAAAAGAAAAGAAAAGAAAAGAAAAGAAAAGAAAAGAAAAGAAAAGAAAAGAAAAGAAAAGAAAAGAAAAGAAAAGAAGAATAGTATTTTTCTTGTTAAGAACAGCAAACATTAGCCTATATATAATAGACAGCACTTGTTTTCTTTTCTGATTTTGTCTAGGGTTGAGAATTTGTTTATTTTATTTATTTGTAATACACACACATTAATATATGTTCATGCTGTGTTTTTTAAGTTGAACGACATACAAATGGATGTAAACTGTCATCATTTATCTCATTAAGTACATTAATTTGGTCATAATTTGCTATAACCAAAGTAAACAATCAGATTGAAGGGTAATTCTCGCAAAACTGTATTTTCTGCAAGCTTGAAGGATCATTGGAGACTGCAAAAGGTAACCAAATATAAGGAGTCCATATAATTCATCACAGTGTATAGTATGAGTACAGAGCAACAACAATGAGATTGTTTTCATTTTAGACATTTTATGTAAAATGGACATTTAAATGTAGACCTCTCAAGCTGCGATACTTAACAGAACCACACGGAGATGCAAAACAAATCCTACATCAACTGCTTTGACTGCAAAAACCTACGATTAATAAACACAACAACGTCACTCCATCCGCTGCACGCATGCTCACACCCGTTTCACACATACTCCGTCTGCAGTGCGTGCGGTGCATGTTATGGTGCGTATGCGGTACACGAGCCGCACGCCCTGTTGTACTTACACATATGCTGCGTTTGCAGTGCGCAACTGATCCGCTGTTGCAAACCACAAACACAGCATTAATTCATTCTTTTTTTATTTAAAATCCAAAAGTTGTTACTGAACATAGCTCGTCAGAATTGCAATTATCTTTGTTTACTGTTTTATAGAAGTCAGGATAACGTACTACATTTAAAAGTGCCCTTGAATGAAAAATAGAATTAACCTTGTCATAGTTAAATAACAAGAGTTCAGTACATGGATATCACATACAGTGAGTCTCAAACACCATTGCCTCCTCCTTCATATGCAAATCTTGTTTGTGAAAACACCACGGAAAACAGGCTATTTTCAATATAATGGCAACTGTGACGCAATCGTTGGGATCATTAATATGTACACCCCCAACATTTGCATATCAGCCCATGTTCATTTTCAGGCGGAACTGAGCAGTGCGCAGCCGTCGGGAATTCGGTCAGATAAACAAGCGTCACGCGATGATAGCGAAAACGGCAGATCCTCACAGATGTCATGTTCCAGGCTGTGCAGGACTTTTCATAGCCTTCCCACAGATAAACAATGTCAACAGTCATGGTTGATGTTTATTTACAATCGGCTACCGCAATAATTTCATTTAAAGTTGTTAGTTTGCTCGGCCCATTTCACCACGGAGAGTTTTTTTAACCTGGGGCAATATTACGTTAGCAGGATTCGCTCAGCGTCTGATACTGAAGTAAGGGCCGATTTCAACCGCATTCCTTCAAGCAGTAAGTAGTGATTTTATCCACTTATTGACTGTCGAACCCATTTCAGATTAAATTGAAAGTTTTTTAGTAAGATAACATTACGTTGATATCCCCTGTGTTGTCTAGACACAAGATGCTACTAAAATAACAATTGGAAACTCCAAGTAGCTCACATAACAGTTTGTCAAATGACAAAGGTTAATATTTTTTCCTGCCAGTGTTGTCATAAAATACAACAGTAGATACGTATGTCGATCCCTTTTGACAGATTGAAATCTAAATTAGCCTATATTTGATCATTAACACATAACTCAGAAGCTAACTACGTTTACTACTACTGTTTAGTTGCTTACAGATCGCTCACTTGAGCCTTCTAGCTAACGTAACCTTCTTCACCATCTAAGTTGAAACGATAGTCGTTTGACAGGGCTTATAGTCAATTGGTTAAATAAATATACATTTTTGAGAGCTGAAGTATGATTATTTTGCAGCGGGTGAGTAGTAAACATGACACTGCCTATTTTGAGTGGCTTCTACAACTTTGTTTGGCTAAATAAATCGACTTTTAAATCAGTACTCTACTGTCAAACTATAACATTACTGTACAAACAACATATTTACGCACTCATGATTCAAAGTTGAGAAGCTATCTTTGTAAAATGATTGCCATGATGGATGGTATAGATGTGTTAGCTGTCATTGAGCAGGAGTGGAGTGAAACAGCAAATCAGAGCAGAGCTTAACATTAATATTAATGACTTTTCCAAATAAGGCAAAAACAGAGCATTACATCCTAGAGACAATTTCTAGGGTTGTAAATGGACCTGTAAAACTGTGTCTGGACAAATTTTGACCTTAAGTAAGCCACATTCCCTCTATTTAGATATTAGAGAACAATTTAACATATTGTTTTTTCAGTTGAGACTCACTGCTTGCTAAAATACGGAATATCCACGGAAGTGTCACTAGTATCTCATTCTGATAGTTGGTTTCTGTATATAAAAATGTAGATGCAATGTAAATATTTGCTCATGCTCTTGTTTTTAATTATTTTGTTCCATTTTTATGTTTGTGGTTGTCATCTGCTGACATTGTACACACAGAATGTGGCATTTGGTCGGTGTTGTATTAGTCCCGCCCCTCCTCCAGTGTGATTAGTCGGCTAGGTAAAAAGTGACAATGATAAGTTTTATTTAAAGTTGAGTATTCTTTTTCTCTTGGTGACCGGTAAAAACCGCTGAGCGTTCAGTGCTTGAGCGTGAAATATACGATCAGCAACTCGTTACACTCATGGTGTTCTAAAAATGCAGCACTCCCATTGAAAACAGTTGCACCTAATAAATTCAGCAGTTCATTTGTGTGACGCATTACACTGAACTAACAAATGGAAACAGACAGCTAGATTAATCGGATTACAGCACGTCACTTCTCAGACTTACTTACTCAGATTCTGCATGTTCAATCAGCCAATCGGTTCAAAGTGCCATCAGCTACATTAACACTTACAATTGAGAAAGATCCTGCTCCGGTTGGATTTGCATCTGACTTTCTGGTTTCAGCAAACTGGAGCATTCATCGTCGGACTCTGGCTTGAATTGGTGAGGGAAAATGTATGCCATGTCTGTTCATACACCGTATTAAATTTTCAACACTTGACAAGCCGTAATCCAGTAATGGTGATAGGCATTCAGCTTCCGGCATGCGCTGCACACAGTATATCAATCACAACTGACTGGGTCATGTGACCAATCTCCACAGATTAGCATCACGCAAAGGAGGGGTTTGGAACAATGGATTGTTGAGCGAATCCTGTGGGAGTTATTGAGCAAATAAGGGAAAAAATAAATGCAAAATAGGACTCGTTCAAATGCCATAACAAGGGCACTTTAATAGCAGATTGTCCAAGCTGCTCTTTTTCAAGCAATCAAAGTAAAATTGGACCATGTAAAGAAAATACACCATCAATATCAATATATAGACAAGAAATATTTCAAATACGACATCAGCAAATGTGTGAACCCTGTGAACCCAACTTAGAGGGAAAGTGCATGAATATCATCACTTCCTGCATGTTACATTTCCCCAGTCCTGAAGAAAAGTAAATATACACTGTTCTCAAAAGGTTTGTAACATAATTAAGTATTTATAAATCAGCAATCATCCTGTCTATTGCCAGCTTTGGCCATTTAATGAGAGGAGTATATAGTGGGCCGGCTTACAATCATATCCTGAACTTCGTCAGTCCACTGGGCATGAACTCAGATTATATCTCATTTTAAGTGCCACACCTCAGAGGCATGATGATGGAAGAAAAACAGTTTGCTTCTGTTGTCTTTCAAACCTTCTTTTGCTCCCCTTGCATTTCTCTTTTGTTTACCAAATGGTTAGAGAGTGCAGATTAATAGCGGTCCAGAGGGCAAAAGGTAATGAAAACTGGAGTAGTTTCCCTCCTGAGACAAAAGAGCCTGTGCAGAATTAATTATGTCTCTCCCAAAAAAAAAAAAAAAAAAAAATGCTCACAGGGAAGAAAAAGTAATACACATAATTTGGAATTTGGAGCATTTAAAAGGCTTATTGTTAAGCAACAATAACCTTCTGTAAGGTATTAACAACTAACAATAGTATTAATCATCAAAATTATGCCATGTTATTGTGCAGAGGTTAGGTATCTGTCAAGCAGTCATATAAAACCTTTCTTAGTAGACATTGTATTCTATGAGAGCAGAGAAGAAACATTTTGACAAGCTGTTTATGATATTTACACATATGAACATATTCCCAGCTGCTTTTCAACCTTGATTCAACGCATGGTCTATTATTGGTCCCTAAATATTACAACTAAAATAAATTGTGTGATTGGAATTTTTACCGAATCATATTTTTTTAATGAAATGTTTCTCAATTGGATGTCTACAGTTAAAACAGAGCAGCTAAAATATAATATATTATAGAGTCTACAATCTCTCATAGTTCTTCCTCTAAAATAATATTTCACTATTCAAATACAACACAAACTTTAACATTACTATTTTGGAGACTAGACTGAACAAAGTTTAGGCTGAAAAAAGTAAAAAAAAAAAAAAAAGAAACTACAAAATATTACTTTGAGTAACTTTGAGTTGAAGCAAAACCTACTTCTGCTAATTTTAAAGTAATTGTCAATCCAACACAAATAAAAACCAGTCAAACTCTACTGTTCACTTGACACTATTCTCTTAAGCAGCTGTGACTCGTCTGTATGACACACACGTGTGTGTGTGTGTGTGTGTGTGTGTGTGTGTGTGTGTGTGTGTGTGTGTGTGTGTGTGTGTGTGTGTGTGTGTGTGTGTATATATATATATATATATATATATATATATATATATATATATGTGTGTATATATATATATATATATATATATATATATATATATATATGTGTATATATATATATATATATATATATATATATATATATATATATATATATATATATATATATATATATATATATATATATATATATATATATATATATATATATAATAAATTGTTAATGTATTCAGAATGTTCTAGACTTTTTAAGTCAGGCATGTATTCATGATACTAGCTCTACAGCATCCCACTTATTTCCAGTGTAAATATGTGGTGAAAAATGGAACTGCAGCACACTCTCTTTGGCCCTAAACCCTCATGGTCTTCCTCAGAGTCCGCACTTTCATGATATAATACCACTTTGACTGCTGGGTAGAATTCCACTGCGTAGCTCGCAAACTTACGGGCTGAGCTGAGGTGGGCATCGAGGGCGTATAGCAGCCGCAAAGGGGACGCTCGTGAGCAGCCTTCCTTGAGCTTAAATGACGAATGAGACACTCTACGTTCTTGTGGACTAGTACGGTAAATAGTTGGCATGTCTGTTCTTCCTTATGTGCAGTAGTGTATCAAAGTATAAATCCTTTATTTTAAACGCACTCATGATCATGTTCATATTCTTTATACTAGTTTTGTTGTGTTTGTTTTATGTTTGTTCTGAGAATAGACATGACATTCCTCGCTGGAATTCCTGCAATATTCTGAAACAACATCTGAGGCAATATATTCTACATACTAAGGCAATTCTAAGACGGTATCCACGCTCAGCTATTAGAGCAGGGGTCTCTAAACTCAGTCCTGGAGGGCCACTGTCCTGCAGAGTTTAGCTCTACCCTAAATAAACACAACTGAACTAGCTAATCAGTGTCTTAGGAGGCCCTAGACTTATGGAAATTCACCATGATTTTACTACAAATAAAACCAAAAAAAAAAATGGTTATTATAGTTAAACAATGGTAACCACAAATTAACCATGGCTTGGTTACTCTAACCATAGTTTAACCATGGTATTTTTGGTAAAACTGTGGTTATATAAATAATCAATTATCCAAAAAAAAACAAAAAAAAACACTTTTACTAATAAAACCATGGTTCATTTCCATAAGAGTAGTTAGACACAGACTTGCTGGTTCAGGTGTATTTAATTGGGGTTGGAGCTAAATCCCTCTGCAGGACAGCGGCCCTCCAGGACTTTGTTTGGAGACCCCTGGATCAGAATATAACGCTTACAAAATGCTAATCATAAGCTAGTAATAAAACCCAGAATCTTCCCTACCTAAATTTATGACCAGGAGCGGCTACTGCTCTTAAGTCTAAATAAAAGTTGATGCCTTAATGTGAGATTAATTATTATTCCTCATAAATAAAGCAGGTTTGCGTATAAATGTTTTGTACTGTCTTGAAAGTTTTATCTTGTGAGAAAAGCATTGTTATTCATCAAATTGCCCTTCAGCCTGGCTTAGGGATGGTTCAGCACAAGATCCTCATATTACAATTTAACACCAAACTGTTGAGCTGCCATGATTAGCTCCAGGCTGTCCTGTCATATATGTTTGCAATAAAATAACCGCACTGTAATTGGGAAGCATTTTATAAATTATGATTCTATTTTTATTTAGTCATATTAGTCCATGCATCTTGATCTGATTGCCTGGATTTGCACATTCAGTCTGCTCACAGTTGGCAACATACATAAACGTGACTGTAAAACAGTAAAACCTAATAAAGGTTCTTTATTGGCATTGATTGCTCCATGAAGAACCCTCGACATCCATGCAACCTTTCTATTGCATCTATTTAGATGGGGGGGGGGGGGGGGGTAGTAAGATAATTAAAAGTTGTTTTTTTGTTGTTTTTTTATGCAAAGAAAGAATTGTTCCATTAATTGTTCTTTGGAGATCTCAAATGAGTGTGTTACTTTGGAACCTTGATATTTATGAGTTCACTGATGGTAATGCTGGCCAGTAAAATGTTCTTTGTATCTCCTATTCAGCCTGTTGGGCATTTCCGATACATCTCAGAGGGATTTTACACTGTTTCTTTTCATGATGGAATAGCTATCAGATCACTAAAAATGCATGGCGCGACCAAGTGTAAATACCCCCTGTGTGTCAGATGTTTGTCACAGCATAGTGTGTCATTATCTTAATGCGCACGCTTCTGGAGGTGTCTGACCTCCCAGTGATCACAGTGATTTATCTTCGACTCTCTATCAGCTATTCTGATTAAGGTTCGTCTCGAACAAGAGCAGGTCAGATGAATTCACAGATACACGGATGGTTTTATTTTATGTGAAAATCCACAAAGCAGCATTACCTTGGCTGATTTCCAAAAGTTATTTTCGGGGGACAACAATCAATCGAGATGCTTATTCTTTGTGAGAAATGGCTGCATCGAAATGGTCACCGGCTGAATGCGAACGAAAGTGTCTAAACAGATCGATAATCGTCTTTCCTAATCACTAGCGCCCATGATTGAGATTTTTAGCCCTGGACCGCGGCGTGTGCCTTCCTTGTTCTTGCGTGTATAAACTTGCTCAAGATTGCTTCATGCATGCCAATGGCTCCATTTGATTCTAAACAAATAGCCAGCCAAACTCTCCCTCTAGGACTCTGAGTCAACCCCTTTTTCTGTCAAACAACACAATTGATTCCAAAGCTGACCTGAGCGGAATGCCAGATCAATCCTTCAGAACTTCCTTCCAAAACCCTCTATTGACTGCTGTAATAACCAAGAGAATAGATATTGGATAGGTGATGGGGGGGGGGGGGGATTGTGAAGTGTGTAAAAGGAATGTCACCTACCTTGGCTACACCTCTCTTTCTCTCCATCTACTGGTGTTCTGTTCTCACGCCATAATTTCATCTTATTTTAGCTTTTTGTTTGGAGCATACCATATCTTATATCTTAGAGGCTTGCACAACACTGAAAGCTAGTATGTTCTTTGGGCAGTCTGCCAGCGTCTGCCTTTCTGATCATTCACAGTCACATTGCCAGCATTATCTAACCCCTGCCCTAACCCTATTTCAGTAGAGGAGAGATCTGCTCTATTACTCCCTTATCTGATCTACCCCTCGGTCTCTAGCCTTCTCATCACGCTTTTCATTGTAATCTCATCTTTCATCAGCCGCTGGGGGGACCGCCATGCAGATCTGCTTATTAATCAATCTGACGGGCAAGCGCCCAGAGACACATAGAAACTACAAGATCCACATTGTACTGTACATGCAGGGGTTGTTTGTATCTCATTGGGTCAAGTATCGTGGGTCAATAACATGTTTTGTAGATCTTTAAATTTATTGAAAAAGGCATTTCATTTCAAAACTAAAATTAATTTTAGCTATATATATATATATATATATATATATATATATATATATATATATATATATATATATATATATATATATATATATAATGCAAATAAAAACTTTTAAGTTTGGCATAATATTGTATTGTTATTAATTTAGTAGTAGAACCGCCAGGAGTTATTTGCACCTAAAACCAACAGCGGGTAAAATTTACCTATGCACATGATGGCTGTTTTGATATGGCTAAAAATTATATTATTTCCCTGTATTTTGCCACTGTCTTCAAAAAGTAAAGTCTAGAGTCATGAAATTGTTATTTTTAGTCATTAACTACGTTTTTGTCCTGTTGTTTTAAGCTATTTGTAATTAATATTTATATAATAATATTATTTAAATTAAAATGTATTTATTATTAGGCTACACAAATCACTTTTTGGTGAATATAGACTAAACCAGCCTGCAATGACACTGATAATTAATAGGAAATAAATATATATTTAGGTGGTGTAATATTATAATAAAATGTCATTAATCACATATTTAGATACCGCGTGTTATTTAAATTACTTAAATGCTATACATAGACAATAATGAGCAATAATATTTCACCACACACCACACATAGGATGTATGATGCAATGAAATATTCAAGAACACAGTTTCACCTAATTAATTATTAATTTGTTTATAATTTGAATAAGAGAACAACACCAATGAACTTGGGGAAATCCAAAATTGTTTTATTCATTGCAATGTGTTTTTTTCTTCTTCTTTTTTTTCTTTCAGGAAACTGGCAGACTTGAATAAATAGCAACACAGTTGCAAACAATACATGATACAAATTGCAAAACAAAATTTAATAATTAATCCAAAAGTTTAACCATTTATAAATAGTCTAAAACATCTTCATCTGAATGTGTGTTGTGTGACTGTGTACAGTCTACACATTGCTCGAACACACCTTGAAAATAAAGGAATTATATAGGGGTAGATCTGACCTGCTGGTGGTTTTAGATTTTTTTATCTGATTTTAACAACAACAACAAAATATCAACAGGGGATTGTAAATAACACAGTTATAGTTAAAGTCGATGACTGGGAGACTTTAAAAAAAAGAAAAAAAGAAAAAGAAGAAAAAAAAACAGCTGGGTCATTTCACCCCATGGCATTTCTGGTGTTAAACAAATCATAGATAATGTTCACTTGATGCAGCATTAAGACAAAAAGGACAGAAAATGACATCATAGAGAGGCCCCCTCAAGACCCTCATGACTATGTGTCAAGGTCAATTAGTCTCTGAAAATATCAGATAATTTGACCTTTTATGACATTAAAAGTTAGTTCAGGTTGTGAAAGGGCTTCCAATTTGGCGAATATATATATATATATATATATATATATATATATATATATATATACATATATATATATATATATATATATATATATATATATATATATATATATATATATATATATATATATATATATATATATATATATATATATATGTATATATATATATATATATATATATATATACTTTTTTTTCACTTTCTTTATTGTGAACCCTCTTGTTTTTCATTGACCTAAGTAGATTCACACTGAACAAAATCGTGCTGTAATTGAATGATAAATAAAGCCATTGGAATGTTCTTCTTTCACTTCTACATCTACAGCTTCTGGAGGGGTTTTTATCACCCAGATAAGACTGAAAAAGACTGTCCTGTCATCTCCAATCATTGCATCGTCTGCCAG
Source organism: Pseudorasbora parva (assembly GCF_024679245.1). Classification (NCBI taxonomy): domain Eukaryota; kingdom Metazoa; phylum Chordata; class Actinopteri; order Cypriniformes; family Gobionidae; genus Pseudorasbora; species Pseudorasbora parva. The sequence continues at coordinate 24,981,145 of NC_090172.1, forward strand.
GGAAGGAGGATAACAAGGGAAGATCGCTCGAAGCAAACAGACGGATAAACCCCCTTTCCTGCTGCCTAACCCTGCCTCACATCCTTCACTTCCTGTGAGACTCATCCAGACACTTGTTGGGATTGAATGCAACATTCCACATATACAGCAAGAGCAGCAGAGAAATGCTTTCCCCACCTAATGCCTTCCAGTTTATGGATGGCTGGAAGGGATAGTGTCCCGCTACAGGACTTTAAAATGTACATGTACATTGTGCTCTAAAACACTTCAGTTAATAGTCATACAAATCAGACTATGCTAGCCTTAATAAAAAGAAAATCTAGAAATGATATTCACCCAATATCAACCGCAGCCAGGCGCATTTATCTACGCTGCCCTTTTTCCCCATTCATGAATGCACTGTATACATTATCCAAATTCTGTTAATCCAATCTGCCATTCCCCTTCTCTGACATTGAGGAGGAGGACATCTGAAAGCCTCCGAGACCCAGAACCCTCCATCCATAGCAGCAGAGCACGTCTGTAAAGCAGTCTCTCCATACCAGAGGATAATTCCTCCATAAGAGGTAGCAGATAGCAGGCGTCGGATCCCTTTCTCCCAAAGCTAAAACTTGGCACCATCCACTCACTGTCACATCAATACAGGTTCCAAAACAGCCAGAACAATGCTTGAGAAGCCCACAGTTCTACCCTGTCCTGGTTTTCTGAGTCTGACGTGCAATCCCATGTTTGGCAGAAGAGAATGGCCCATGCAGCAACAGGCTTAGGAGATAAAAGATTAATTGAAACAAATCAGTGGGGGTGAACTTAAAGCACAGAGTGAGCAGAGAGAGGGGGAGATTGGGATTAGGGTTTAGGAGAGTGTAACCAAGCACATCCTGAGCGCTGACCCATCCTTCAGCCAAGTCCAACTTGGAATGGGGTTCAAACACTTGGCACGGCTAGTCAGATTTTTTTTAACCTTCTCCCATCCCTGCTGCTTTTTGGGCCTTGTTCATTTATTTTATCCTGTTCTTCTCTTCCCGATGGGAAAAGCGGATATAAGCTAGGAGCACAAGTTAGTCATTTGCACAATAGCGGGACCTAACTTCGGGACTCAAAGTCGGTATAAAATGGAAAATCCATTTTTATATGTTTTTTGTTTTGTTTAGTTTTTTTTCTTTCTCAATAACAGAGAGGCACATATTTTCAGAATGCTTTCGCTGTTTTTTGCTGATGGAATGGTCTTACTAACGCAATCCGGACAACCGAATCCCTAATAATAAAGAAACACACCGAAAACCGACATCGTCCATGAAAACTTAACCGCATTAAAATGAATGAATCACATATGCTTTCTACTTTTCTGCTTACCTTTCTTATTTTCACTATCCCTTTCTGTTCGACCTTATTCTGGACAATGTTTAAAACTTGTATTGCTATCATTTCTCTAGGTATTGCCTCAAGATGAATTGGTTGTGATGTTCCTCATTTGGATCAAAGCGTGTAATCAATAAATGTAAATGTCAAAACTTGATTTTCCATTGAAACGCCAGACTTCTCCAATAATTGAGTCTGCATAAACCACCCCTTGTTACAGTCACTGTTGAGCAGTAACTAGTTATCAGTAATGCATTACAGTAATAATATTAATTTACCTTTTAACTTTTAAATTTAACTAATTCTAAGAAAATGTAAGTAATATTGCAGTTACCACCCCCCCCCCACCCCAAATGGTTTGTTACTAGTTGGTTTTTAGTCACAATCGCTAATGATTTGAAATTAAAAAATCCAATCATCCCTATCAATTTTCATAATCGTTGCCGTGCGTGGACGCATGTGACGTCAACAATGCAGCAAGCTATCTTCATCAGAAGATAGAGAAGACCACATCATATAGCGGCTTGAAATACAGACATTTTAATTTTGCAGGAATAAAGGATGACAAAACCATGTCACATGTAAACTGTGTAGAGGTACTAAGACTGTGTCTACTGCGATCAACTCAACCTCAAATCTCCTGAAACACCTTCTACGACAGGACGTCAACATGAAACTCGTTGAAAAATCCTAAACCTGTAGCCCTAAAAAGCCTTAACAACAACAACAACAACAACAACAACAACAAAAAATATGTTTTTCAATCGTACTGATTTGCTGCTTCATTAAATAACAGAAGCTGTTTAAATGTGTGGCTTGTCGTCAGTTTGAGCCAGTTGCACTCTTCATTTATCTAAAACTTTCATGTAACTTTCAATTTTCACAACTTTTATCAAACTAGTTACTATTGGCCAGGGGTAATAAGTAAAGTAATAATGTTACTTTTGAAAGGAGGAACTAGTAATGATGAATTTATAAATAATTTTGAGTAACGAGTCCAACACTTACAGTGAACCTCAAGCTCACGTTCAAATCTGCCTCCATCCAGTCATCCAATCCTACAATGTCAGATTTTCTTTATTTTTTGTAAAATGTTTACCTTTAGGGGTACAACAGCTTGATAGTGATAATGTAGTACCCTTTTAACATTTAAAAGGTGAATATAAGTACTTTAGAGTAGCAATATGTACCTTAAGGTACTACTATGAACAGTTTTAAGGGTAAAAAGGTACACTGCCACAGTGACAAGCTGTTGTACCCCTGAAGGTACAGTTTTTGCACATTTTAGTATCCAAAATGTAACATGCAATTACAGATCTTGCAGATTATTTAAGTACACGGGTGGCATAGTCAACAGGAACTGAAAAAAAGCTTCAGGCTTTTAGGGACCATAAATACAGGAGCTTCCAAACCTCCCTTTGCTCACTACATTTTGTAACTACATTTCTTTGAGAAACACCATCAACGTAATGTCTTAACAAATCACTAGAGGCTTATGTTGTGCAGTCAGGTTTAATACAACCAAACAAAAACACATCAAAGGAACTCATTTGCTATATATTGTACTTTTTGAAACCATTGATTATTTGATTAATGTGAGCACTTTTTTTGTGAAGAACTATATGCATGGGTTTCCAATTAAACAGCTTTCAGCTTTAGACTGAAGTTTTCCATTTTTCAAATGTCTTTCTGTTCTCTCCTAATTTAATTCTTTTCTCGATAGAAACTTTATGTTCTTTAATCTTCAAAAAAGTGCTTTCTAGATGAACCTGACTGAAAGTGATGATGGACTGAGCTAAGCTATTATGGCCTGCAGGTTGGACCAGGTCTGTTTTAGAAGCTTAGGGAACAGTGAAGATCTGAAGGGGCCGTCTATCTGGGGGATTAAAGTTCTGAGGGTTATCTACTGTCTGCAGGTCAGCGTGCAACAGCTTAATGAACACATTCTCTTCAGCCATTTCTGTGGAGCCGAGGAGGTGACACTCAGTACTAATTACCAAATTCCCTCACCGCTTGGGTCAAAGGCCCACTTCCTTCATGATTAAATTCAAGGAGTGAGTGAAAGCGGAAAGGGTAAACTTTGAAGTCTTGTTTTTGGAAGAGAAAAAAAAAAGATATATCTTTCAAAATTTTCCATAATTCCTGGCTGGTTAATTCCTTTATTCAGTTCTAAGAAAAGTCTACATTTTACTTTTAAACTTGCCATTGTCTAGACAATTCAACGTGTGATTAACTGTACAGTGAAATGTAGGCTACTACAGCACAATTCCAGCTCCACTGCAGCGCACAAAATGAGAAACACATTCATATGACATCCGAACGTGTGGTAACTCTAGGGAAGCTCATGCTCTTTGCCTCTGATTCTTCTTAAGCTTGCAGGTGGCCTATCACTATGGAAACCATTAACACAATCAAAGTGATGTTTGCTATAGTTGGCTATGTTTCTAGGTGGGTGAGCCAACTGAGCCTCTTGAGATACATGAGTATAGCAAAATACTCCTTGTTGCTGCCTAGGAATCACAGCAAGAATAATTATGCATCAAAAAAAAAATTAAATTGTATATGGGGAACAAATATGATATACCTTTTGGGAACTGAATGATTTTTTAGGTTACATTTCTGAATATGTCACAACTCTCTATTTCTATGTGAAGGCAAAAGCTGGTTGCACCGTGTTTTTTTGAATCTGGCAGATTTCAGCACCAAGGACAGCGCCGAACATGAGCACACAGCCAAGAGATGATCCTGGAACAAGACACAGCCCAAAACAGTCAGGTGCACTTCAGCTTTGGATTTAAAAGATGCCAAGTGATCACTGAAATGAGTAGGACATACACTAAAGAACCCAGTTTAGTCCTCCTCGTATGTCCAAGATAAGGATTTTTACAATGACTACACTTTTCTTTTTTTGTGTGTGTGTGTTTTTGTTTTCATGGATGTCTTACTCAAGGATTTCTTACTCTTTTTCCATGGATTTCATACTGTTGGTGCCTTAACAATTTCACAAACCTTACAAACGTTCAACCTGCAGTCTACTAGCTGACCTCGATGGCCACGATGAGTGTTCTCTGCATCAGCACACACCTTCACTTTCACTCTGATCACTTTAAGAAACACCTGGAAGAGTGTCAGTTCTGAATGTCTGTCTTCATTCTCCTCCACTCAGTGTTGATTATGAAAAATGTGGGGCTCCATTGCTTAAAAAACACCTCCAGGCCACCAAATGTGTGTCTAGTAACCTACTAAATAGCAATATTGTGTGAGCAAAGGCATGACATCCCCAGGCCCTTTCCCTTTTCCATTTAGACTGAATTCAGACCATTTCAATACTCGGACAGCTGTTGATATTGCACTCTAACCTGTTTTCTGTTAATTGGGATTGCTTGACTTACACTCACATTAACTTTAGTTATTGTACCTTGTGAATGTCATCCCTGAAAAGCAAGAAATTCAGTTGCCATCTAATATGACAACGGTAGGTGAGTGATTTCTTATTTGAGACATCTAGTATTTATTATCTAGACACTATTAATGTGTGGTATTCAGAACATCGTCACAAATACATACACTACATTTTAAACATTTTAGGTCTGTATAGAGTCAAACCAAAATGTACTCAGACACCTTCAACATATTCTCACATTATTACAGTTTGTTCGCTACGGTTTAGAAAAAGGTAATACAATATGACAAGAACTCAGAGTTAAACTGTGTCAGAACAAATGATTTTTTAATAATGCCAGATAACTCTGATAGAAAGGTGTCTGATGTGTAACAATCAACCAATCAGCTTTCAGCTGTTAAATTTAAGTACACAATTAGATAATAGAAATGTAGTTCAACCAATTACCAAGCAATGCTTAATTTTGTTCAGTCTGTGGTGTAAAAGTTAACACTTAAGCAAAACATGGTCAGGTCAAAGTGTCTAAATAATTTAAGTCCAATTTTTTTTTATTTTTTTTTTTATAAATGTTACTTGTAGTCGACTGTATGAAGAATGAATGAAGGGTATGCCAAATTTTACTTTATTTTGTTATCCTCACTTACATAATAGTGTCCTGCCCCCTAAAACCTCATATCTGGTGTCTGAATATTTTTTGGTTTGACTGTATGTATGTTTTATCTTCTTATGTATCCAATGTTCACCAAGGATGCAGTTATTTGATTAAAAAAAAATCAGTAAAATCAATTATATTGTGAAATAGTATTATATTTCAAGAACTGTTTTCTATGTTAATACATTTGAAAGTATAATTTATTCCTGTGATAACATTTTTATAAGCCATTAATCAATGTAACATTCCTTCGGAATAATTCTAATATGTTGATTTGGCGTATAAGAAACTTTTCTTATTATTATCTAAGTTGAAAACTTTTGTGCTGCCTAAATATTTTCGCAGATCCATTTTTTATTTATTTTTATTTCTTTGAAGAACAGAAAGTTCAAAAGAACACATTTTTACTCTCAGTGTTATTGAGAATAAGTATAATTTTGAAAATAAGACACTAAACTACACTATATAAAGGGAGATCATTATTAAGAACTTCTTTGGTTGTTATCTGGACAAAGCTGGCTGTGAGTAATCGTAGATGTTAAATATAACATGAATACAATTTCTGATGCGAAATCAGACCATAGGATAGCAAATAAACGGTTAAGGGACAAAAGCCATCCAGGAGTGAAAACGTAGTTTACTGCCTGTCTTTGGTGTTTTATCATATGCATCAAAGAAAGACATATCGATCTGCTAGTTTGCTAGGTATACATCTGTGCTCAATGTGCATCAGTTGCTTTGAAACGAACAGCTCTATAGCCAGTTTAGTCAGTAATCCGCTAATGTTCGATCATTCCTCTTTACTCTTTCCCACTTTGACAACTCATGGGCAATTATCCACAAGAGGCTTGAGGAAAAAGGACATCAAACAGTAGAGAGATTTACAGTGATTTGTAAGACCCCCCATGTCTCCAGTGGAGGAGTGACTTAAAAAAAAAATCACAAACCTTTGACATGCTGAGTGTGGACTCCCAATGACTTTAGCTAACGAAACATCCACCCACACACTTTTTTCAAACACACACACACACACACACACACACACACACACACACACACACACACACACACACACACACACACACACACACACACACACACACACACACACACACACACACACACACACACACACTCATTTTCATTCACTCACTCACTCTCTCTTACACATCCTTTTGATGTTTTGAATCCAAGAAGCGGTTGGTAATTAAAGCTTTGAGGGGATAATGTTGGACTGAACTTGTGTCTGTGTGAGACACAAAGCCGGCTAATTAAAATTTGAAATGGATTCTACTCTTGCTCTTTCAGAGATCGTCTTCCCGGGGAAAGAGACGACAAGGATGACAGCGGTAATATTCACGACTGCATATTAAAGAACTGAAGAGTCCAACTACACAACAAGATATGACCTTTTTCAACTGTCAGAACTGTAGCGTACAAGTGCTAACAGCACATCTGGCAAGGCAGTCACTTTAAATCAGGTGATTTACTTTAAATCAGGTGATTTACATCTACAGGTTGGTTTACGATGGAATTCCTGACAAACATGTTGTCTACATAGAGGCAGAAAAATTGCAGAAAAAGATGCTTTAGCGGAGATACTTTTACTATTCTGGTAAATGTTTCTCAAGGTAGGTTTAGATTTAAAAGTTAATTTCTATATTGGCACATACCTCTAAATCTCGGTTGCAAAAACTTGGTTTGTGAAGCAAAAGTCTTACAGTTCTATTAATGTGTACACTATGGAGTATAGTGTTTTAAACTAGGTGTTTGAACATACAACATTTAAAACCACTGCTAAAGAAAATAGACCCATGTGAAAACATGCCCTGGTCTCTGTGTTTTGATGAAGAGAGTGAAAGTAAGAATACTTCAAATGAGTTCCATACATGTACGGAGTAACATGTATCAAACATCAAGATACAAATAAATGCCATGAACATACAACAACATCACTCATAATTGCCTGAATCATGTGAAGCCAATGGAAAACAGGATGCAAGAAGTCTTCAAAACTTACCACAGTAATTAACTACATTCATTTTTATTTGTCAACACATTGGCCTGTATTTTTCTCCATAATGCCAGCATGTTTAGCAGACACCACATCTCCGGCTTGAATTGAGACTTCATATTGACGCATTTATTTACAAATCAGACTCATTGAATCAATACTAAAAGTCGGGTGTGGGCTTTTGAGAGGCCCATTTGTGGTAAACATTTCATTTCCCAGAGTTCATAGAGGCAGGATAAATAACGCAGGCGTCTGCTTTATGGGGGCTCATCGCCATCCGCCGTGGCAAACCCTCAGCAGCCCAGCTCTCTCAATAGCCCATTCAACCAAATTTATGGGATGACAGCAGGTGCCATTGAGAGGAATAACAGTGCAAACCAAGAGTGTGGAGAGATTGTGCTGCAATCAACACAGAATTAGAGCGGTATGGAGATTCAAAGTCTAAGCGGTTTCATAAAGGACGGCAATATTCACAATATTGACGAGATATTGGGTGATCAAGGTTTGTTTGCTATGTTATTGCATTTCAAAGTTCTGTTGTGTATTGTTCTATTCTGGGATATAATTTGTGCTGCTATAAAAAGGATGGGTCAAATATGGGTCAAAGGTGAATCAGGATGTCTGAAATAATGAGAGAGAGAGTGAGTGAGAGAGAGAGAGAGAGAGAGAGAGAGAGAGAGAGAGAGAGAGAGAGAGAGAGAGAGAGAGAGAGAGAGAGAGAGAGAGAGAGAGAGAGAGAGAGAGAGAGAGAGAGATTCTCATAAACTAGAAAACAGAGCAGTAAAGAGAGAGAGAGAGAGCAATAAAATGCAAGTGCCCAATCTTTTTCTTTGTATTCATGTTGGTTTCAAATGTTGGAGAAAAAAGTTTCTAGATTTTCAGGACATATATACAGTGAGGATGGAAAATATTCAGATCCCCTTACATTTTTTACTCATTTATTATTGTTAATGTATACACAGCCCCCTATATTGACAGAAACAACTTAATTGTTGACATTTCTGCAGATTTATTAAAAAAGAAACACTGAAATATCACATGGTCCTAAGTATTCATACCCTTTGCTCAAAGATGCAACAAGTTTTTCACACCTGCATCTGGGGATCCTCTGCCATTCCTCCTTGCAGATCCTCTCCAGTTCTGTCAGGTTGGATGGTAAACGTTGGTGGGCAGCCATTTTCAGGTCTCTCCAAAAATACTCAATTGGGTTTAAGTCAGGGCTCTGGCTGGGCCATTCAAGAACAGTCACAGAGTATTTGTGAAGCCACTGTGCTATCAGGGAGAAGATTATTGGGGAGAGAGGTAAAGAAGACTCCAAAAATCACTGTGGCTGAGCTCCAGATATACAGTCGGGAGATGCACCCCTCCACCAGTTGGGTTTTATGGCAGAGTGACCCGAAGGAAGCCTCTCATCAGTCCAAGGCACATAAAAGCGCACATGGAGTTTGCTAAAAAATAAAACACCTGAAGGGCTCCAAGATGGTGAGAAATAAGATTCTCTGGTCTGATGAGACCAAGATAGAACTTTTTGACTTTAATTCAAGGCGGAATGTGTGGAGAAAACCAGGCACTGCTCATTACCTCTGCAATACAGTCCCAACAGAGAAGCATTGTTGTGGCAGCATCATGCTGTGGGGGTGTTTTTCAGCTGCAGGGACTGGCCGACTGGTTGCAATCAAGGGAAAGATGAATTCGGCCAAGTTCAGGGATATCCTGGACGAAAACCTTCTTGAGAGTGCTCAAGACCTCTGACTGGGCCGAGGGTTCACCTTCCAACAAGACAATGACCCTAAGCACACAGCTAAAATAACAAAGGAGTGTCTTCACAGCAACTCTGTGTTCTTGAATGGCCCAGGCAGATCACTGACTTAAACCCAATTGAGCATCTCGGGAGAGACCCAAAACTGGCTGTCCACCAACGTTTACCATTCAACCTGACAGAACTGGAGAGGAAGGAGGAATGACAGGAATGGATCCAGGTGTGAAAAATGTGTTGCATCTTTCCCAAAAAGACGCATGGCTCTATTAGATCAAAAGGGTGTTTCTACTAAATACTAAGCAAAGGGTCTGAAAAATCTATATTAAGTGGCCTCTTATTTATTTTTTTTCCAAAGCTTTATAAATGATTTCTGAAGGATCATGTGACTTTGGAGAATGGGGTAATGATGCTGAAAATTCAGCTTTTCCATATATATATATATATATATATATATATATATATATATATATATATATATATATATATATATATATATATATATATTGGGGGATGGGGAGTTAGAGAATAATATTAATAAATAACAAACAAAGTGAATAATATGTATTCCTGTGCCAAACCCTAAGGTTGTAAAAACAAGGAAATGGACCGTTAAATCCTTTGTATTGTCATCCAACCCAATCATCTATCTCTTACTTCCTCTTTTCACAGTTCTCCTCGACTTTAGTCTCTAGTTTATCCATCTATACCAGACATATGCTTAAATGGTTTGTGCCACTTCCCCATTCCAACATGGTGAGGAAGTGACAGAAAATAACTCCAGAATCTGGACAGAACTGATAGCATTGAGGCATGTTAGCAAATGGAAGTTTGCCAGTTTCTCTGAACCCCAATCAACAAGAAATAAACACTCTGCTGAAAATGTTTCAGATAAAAGTGCAAACAAATATGTCTGCCACTGATGAGGGAAGCCTTTGATAGTCACCTTGCCCATGTGGCAAAGACATAATTTTGAGCAGAAACAGCTTCCTGTCAGAAGTGCTAATTGATTTTGAAAGTCAAACAGGGCCTGTGTTGCTCAAAATGAGGAGGAGTCCAGTAAAAAAAAGCAAGCAAGGTTTTAGTCAAACAAGAGCTTGTTAACCATTTATCCATTACATGTTAGCCATTACATTGACTGATATGTGCCAAATAGCCAAATATTTATCTAGTATTTTAAGAGCTAGCTCTATTTTCAAGCCAAAGCTTACACTTGAGCTAAGCAGTAGACACCCCGTAATATGAGAAGAATAGTAAATATTTCCAAAATATTCTTCTTTTGTCATTTTATTTTGGTGCTATGTGAGAACACTGTCATCAATAGGGCGGAGGCATGATGGGAAAAAGAAATAGAGCAGGAGGTGAAAGAGCCACAGCTCAGCAATGGAGGGATTAGAGGGAATAGAGAAGTGAAAAAGAGAGGGATGAAAGAAGGGGATATGGACGATGTAGAGGCATCCCTTTGTACACAGGCAGTCTGTCAGGGTCATATGCCAGGTGGGTCCGGTGAAGGACATGTTTAAAAGAGTTACTGCTCTCAGAGAATAAGGAGTGCACATTGATACAGTATTATATCAGATTAATGTTTTTGTTTGGCATGCTAGGAAGATAAAGAAGGACAAAATGCATTTGAAAGGTTGTAGTCTCCTCATGGCTTCATGGTTGAACATAAACATGCAATAAAAATGCATGTAGAGTATATCATTTATCAAAAAAAAAAAAAAAAAAAAAAAGCAAGAAACTAACCAGCAAGCAATAGCAGTTATTTAATCTACACGGTTAACTATAGAGCCAATATGGTCTAGCTATGAAAAACCACTTCTAGCCAAAATAACCTTGAATTTGTTACATGTTGTTTTTGCAAAAACAACTTGTGAGATGTATGATATTTCATCATGTTAAGGTTAGACGTCTATAAAATTTTCGCTGACAGGCCAAATTTGGCCTCGTTTTAGCCTAGAAGTCAGGGATATGTTTGGACGGCTATTAGACATCTTTTAAAAGCAAAATAGCTTGCTAGGAACAGTATATAAGATGCAGGCCAGGAGCACCCATGTAGGACTATGTGCAAGTAAAGAATCGTAAATAATTTAAATATTTCAGTTCCTTCCTGAAGTATAGTTCACTCAAAAGTGAAAAGTCTATCATATTTAACTCATGTTATTGCACTTTTATTCATCTAAGGACACAATTGTTTTTTTTTATATTTAATCATCCTTTTTGTCCATCCATTGAAAGTTTTGATCAAACTCAGAAACTTGTCAGTGCTTGCTTGCCACATGTCACCCCAGTGACTAATGGAATAGGGGTTTCGCTTAGAAGTTAAATCACAAATGCATAGCACAACTCCGCCCCACCACGTAGGTATATAAGGAGCTGCATGTGCAATCTCACATTATGTTTCTGCTTCAGAGCCGAGTGTTCACTTGCCGTTTGAGCTTGCTCTTCAAGACAAGCGACTCTCCAATGTGACGATGTGACGGCGCATTCCAGCGAGTTCCGCATTCCTGTCTGATCTGTGCAGTGATCTAGTACTGTGTGTGTTCTCCCTAGGCACTTCTGCATTTCTGTGTATTCTGAGTATTTCTCCTATTTTAAAATAGCTACATGTGGCAAGTCTTTTTCAAGATGTCTCGTCTGTGCGTTTCTGGGTGCGATCGACTAGTTAGTCTGTCTGATGGGCACAATCACTGTCATGCATGCTTGGGCTAAGTGCACGGCGAGAGATCGTTCCTGGATGACTCATGTTCACACTGCGTGCTGACCCTGCATTAATACATGAGCTTTGTATAGTAACCTTCGTTGCTCTGTCAGGACACAGAACATGACCGTGCTCCCACCTCGGAATGCTCCGCTTCCCACTTCTGGGCCAGTCATTCCATTCCATTCTTGTGGTTCGCATGACCCAACTGGTTCAGTTTTTAGCTTCCAAATCTGTCTAGCTGGCTCGATAAAACAATCAGGCTTGTCTATGCAATTTAATTACTCTCCGATTTCAGGGAGTCCGCTTTACCATGGTGGGTAGCAATGCGCACCCACCATTCCTTCAGCCGAGATGAATTGCGGCTTCTTCAGCCCCTACTTCATTGTACCCAAGAAAAGCGGTGAGTTAAAACCAATCCTGGACCTGTGAGTCTTTAACCGAACCCTTTACAAGGCTTAAATTCAAGACGCTGATGGCCAAACGTATTTTTGAAAATCATCGAGGCAGCCCTTGTGCCACTCAGTCAACATGGGGTTCACATCCTGAACTATCTTGACAGCTGATCCTGGCTCGCTCTCCACAGTTTTGCGAACACAGGGCCCTGGTGCTCCAGCACATTGCCTGTTTGGGCCTTCGGGCAAACTCTCCCTTGTGCAGATGATCTCTTTTCTCTGTATGGAAATTGACTCAACGTGTATGCACAGCTTATGAGCAAGCATGCGCAGTGACTTTTGTTTTGCTAATTCAAGGGTAAGAGTGAAGTTCCACTGAAATTATTTCAGAGGATCGTGGGTATATGGCATCCAAATTAGTGGTCACACCTCTTGGACTGCTCCATATAAGACTGCTTCAGCACTAGCCTCCCGATTGAGTCTCGAGATAGGCACGGCAACAGGGCACGTTCTGGGTGCCACTCACACGGGCCTGCCGTCAAACAATTCACCCCATAGCTGAACCTTTCTTTTCTATGGGCCGGAGTGCCCTTGAACTGTGTTTCCAGACATGTTGTTGTCTCAACAGATGCCTCTGCCATGGGGTGGGATGCCATGTGCAATGGACATGCTGCTGCAGGCTCCTGGACCGGATCCCAGTGTCTATGGTATGTCAGTTGCCTTGAGGTGCTAGCCGTACATCTAGACCTGTTGGACCATCGGCACAGATGCAATAGAGTATAGATCCACCTCGCCCTCTAATGATTGCCCTCTTGGGTCCTCGCATTGGTTTTATCTACCTTGCAGAGAGCTCCCTTTAAACCCCTGCTGTCTGTTCCTCTCTATGAAGGTGGCACTCTTGATTGCTTTGGCTTCCAAAAAGAGGGTAGGGGGATCTGCAGGCATTTTCGATTGATGAAGCGTGCCTGGAATTCGGGCCTTCTTACTCTCACATGATCCTGAGACCCCGGCCTGGATATGTGCCAAAGGTTCCCACCACTCCTTGTAGAGATGTTGTGAACCTGCTAGCACTGCCCCTGGAGGAGACAAACCCAGCCTTGGCATGCTCTGTCCAGTATGTGCCCTCCGCATTTACGTAGACAGGATGCAGTGTTTTTTTTAGAAACTCAGACCAGCTCTTTGTCTGTTGTGGGCAGCAGAAAAGGAATGCTCTCTCCAAGCAGAGGTTGTCTCACTGGACAATGGAGGCCATTGTCCTGGCATACCAGGTTCAATGCCTGCCATGTCCCCTAGGTTTGAAGGCACACTCCACCAGCAGGACCTTCTGGGCAACCCCCTCATATGTATTTTCACGTTTAGTCTCTTCGAGCACGTGTATTTCCTTGGCATCTTGCCACCCCTGGGGTTGAAACATTCCACCCTGCAGGCTAGATACATCAGAGTGATCCATATGCATCCCCTACTCAGGTCATATGTGTATTCATAAGTTGTCCCTGCAGGTAGGCATTGTGGTACATACACTTACCTAAAGGATTATTGGGAACACCATACTAATACTGTGTTTGACCCCATTTCGCCTTCAGAACTGCCTTAGTTCTACATGGCATTGATTCAACAAGTTGCTGAAAGAATCTTTAGAAATGTTGGCCCATATTGATAGGATAGCATTTTGCAGTTGATGGAGATTTGTAAGATGCACATCCAGGGCATGAAGCTCCCGTTCCACCACATCCCAAAGATGCTCTATTGGGTTGAGATTTTGCTGCCATTTTAGTACAGTGAACTCATTGCCATGTTCAAGAAACCAATTTGAAATTATTCGGGCTTTGTGACATGGTGCATTATCCTGCTGGAAGTAGCCATCAGATCATGGGTACATGGTGGTCATAAAGGGATGGACATGGTCAGAAACAATGCTCAGGTAGGCTGTGGAATTTAAACAATGCCCAATTGGCACTAAGGAGTCTAAAGTGTGCCAAGAAAACATCCCCCACACCATTACACCACCACCAGCCTGCACAGTGGTAACAAGGAATGATGGTTCAATGTTTTGATTCTGTTCACGCCAAATTCTGACTCTATCATCTGAATGTCTCAACAGAAATCGAGACTCATCAGACCAGGCAAACTTTTCCAATGTTCAGCTGTCCAATTTGGGTGAGCTTGTGCACATTTTAGCCTCTTTATCCTATTTTGTAGTGGAGATTAGTGGTACCCGGTGGTGTCTTCTGCTGTTGTATCCCATCCACATCAAGGTTGTGCATGCTGTGGCTTCACAAATGCTTTGCTACATACCTCGGTTTTAACGAGTGATTATTTCAGTCAAAGTTGCTTTTCTATCAGCTTTAATCAGTCGGCCCATTCTCCTCTGACCTCTAGCATCAACAAGGCATTTTTGCCCACAGGACAGCCGCATAATGGATGTTTTTCCCTTTTCACACCATTTTTTGTAAACCCTAGAAATGGTTGTGCTTGAAAATCCCAGTAACTGAGCAGATTGTGAAATACTCAGATCGGCCCGTCTGGCACCAACAACCATGCCACGCTCAAAATTGCTTAAATCACCTTTCTTTCGCATTCTTACAATCAGTTTAGAGTTCAGGAGATTCTCTTGACCAGGACCACACCCTTAAATGCATTGAAGCAACTGCCATGTGATTGGTTGATAAGATAATTGCATTAATGAGAAATTGAACAGGTGTTCCTAATCCTTTAGGTGAGTGTATTTCCATGCGGGATATTCTTTATAGTGTATCCTTATACAGTATACGCATGAGGTGGGGCGGATTTGTGATATGCAAACTCCGCAGAACCATGGTATTGTTCTGTCATTGGCTTGTTTTGTAGAACCTAGAGGTGATAGGGTACTAAGCGATACCCCTATTCCCTCAGTCACTGATGTAACGTCTCTGTTCCCTTCTTCAGGGAACAATGAACAATACATAAACAAGACGTTCTTGTGCATCAAGCAAGCCAGTTGAGTTCCTGTATTTTATCATTTATTTTTGTATGTACTTATTGATACATAAACCTTTTGACTTTCCATGGACTTTCAATGAATGGACAAAAAGAATATTAAAAATATTTTCATTTGTATTCCAAAGATGAATTGAAGTCTTATGGGTTTGGAACGGAATGGGAGATTACATTATTTGGGGTTAATGTGAACCAATGAACTACTCAAAAATGATTTTTGCTAAAACTGTAGTTCCCAGCATGCTTTTTTTTATGACTTGGCAAGAAGAGTAAAATTGTTGAACTTAAGTGTTGCTTTATGTGTTTTGGGGGCAAAATTAGATAAGGGGGACACTTTATATTGTTTGATGGTATTTAATGATTAATTATGTTGTAATAATTAGAACCATTGAAATTATACTGGGTTACCATAGTGGAGAAGAGCGGAGCGATTATTTAGGCTGTGGACTGAGACAGCACATGTCATGAAAGAGCATCTCATAGAACTTGACATGTTCATTATTTGCTTTTGCTGACTAACAGAATGAAAGCTAGTTAGTAGAGTCTTATAAATCAGTCAAGTGACCACAAAAATATACAAAAACAATATAAACTTGTGATTTGATTTAAAAGGAACGGTCCCAAGCCCTGTGCATACCACTGTTGTTAGGAATCCATATTAAAATCATTTTGAGACTACTCAATTGGGTTACTTAACAATTCCATGATGCTGAAGTTACGTAACAATTTATGTTTGTTTAACTTAATTGATGCATGTGGAACTGATGTACATGATTAAATCATGTAAATCCAACACACCTTTTTTATGTTCTCCCTTATTTATAAAATTCTGACAAAACTCATAATGTGAATCCCTAATTACACACTGCCATATGAACAGCCAGTCAACTCTTATCTATATTGTAAATAAAGTCAAGAGAGTCTTTTGTTCCAGAATCACGGTGAGCAGTGCCGTGGTGCTGCTGAATAACCAGTTCAGGAAACTTGACCCAAATTTTGTACATTAGTTTTAGTTTGTTTTACAGCTCTCAACCCATACATACAATTACTTTCATTGACATCTAACTATAAATGTCTATCTATTATTCATGTGACCACTATTCTATGCTACACGGAAGTAGGTTACTCCCATGTCTTGACAATACCTGCCATGTGTATAGAGCTCAACAGTTGAGGATATTTAATTAGGTCTACAGCTCTTCTAGGAGGTGAGTACGGTGGGCTGATGTGCTTGACTGCCTGCCATCATAGTATTGTTGGGTGAGATGAAGGTTAGGCTAATTTGTTTGACATTTATGTGTCAAACCTCAGTCTTGGTATGACTGTGAGAGTGTTTGTGCAAAAGTGTTAGAAGACCCTTGTACTCTTGTGACATGACATAGTGCTGGCACGGTTGTGTGTGTGTGTGTGTGTGTGTGTGTGTGTGTGTGTGTGTGTGTGTGTGTGTGTGTGTGTGTGTGTGTGTGTGTGTGTGTGTGTCATAAAAGCACACTTAAGGACAGAACCTTGACAGTCCTTCATCAGTGAGTGTGGACCGCAGTGCAGGTGGAGTGAATGTGCAGCTGTAGGCAGTGGGAAATGGAAAACCTAGGGTGGAGCTGAAGAAGAGTGCTTATAATTACAGAAGGATTTGGGCAGAGAGGAAGAACTGTTGTCACTTCATTAGCATATGTTCTAACACAACTCAGTGTTGCTGAAGCCCCTTTCACACTGCGATTCCGGCAAATACACGGATAATGCGACCCGGCATTTGTTCCCGGGCCGCTAGATTTGGTCCATTCACACTGCCAGCGAAATACCGTAATATGTGCGCTTTCACACACAACGCTTAACGGTCCCGGATCGAGTTGACACGTAACATCCTGATGTGACGTATTATGGCGAGCGATCTCAGCTTCAGCGCGGATAGTAAGGAGCTCCGTGGTCTCAACTTGTGTCCAGTTTGAGCACATTTCTGCTTGTTTAATTTTAGTTTCTTTTGTATACGAACACTCTCTGCGTTTAAAACACAGACTAGCTCTTCTGGCACTGCAGGGTTGTATTATTAAAAAACCAAGCTCTAGGAGTCGCACGATAACTTACACGTTGCGACATTAGTTTTGGCTTTTGTTCACACAGCACTCGTCCCGGGTCGAATACCGCAATGTTACTAGGTCCCCGACCCGGGTTCAATTCGGTAATCAATTCTGGGACGTGGTTGCTTTCACACAGAAGACGACCAGGCAATGTTCCGGGAATATTGCGGGTCCGACGTGCAGTGTGAAAGGGGCTTTAGTGATACACAAGTCTTGATTATTTTACTTTTGGAACCATATTGAATTGAATTGAATTGAATTGAATTTAATTTAATTTAATTTAATTTAATTTAATTTAATTTAATTTAATTTAATTTAATTTAATTTAATTTAATTTAATTTAATTTAATTTAATTTAATTTTATTTTATTTTATTTTATTTTATTTTATTTTATTTTATTTTATTTTATTTTATTGCCAGAAATGCAATATGGAAGCCCATTTCTGTCACAGAATAAATAAGTTTAAAATATAATTGCAAATTTTTATTTAGTTTACATTTCGCAAAACTTTTTTGTCTCCGAATTGCGGCAATTCCTACCTTATACTTTATTCTCAGAATTGCATCTTTACATCACGAAATTCTGTCAGAAGTGTGAGATAAAAAGGCGCAATTACCTTTTTTTATTTGTTTATTCTGTGGCGGAAACAAGCTTCCGTATCAAAATATACTAAGCGGGAAAATTTAGTCTGAAACAAATAACTTGATATAAATTCTTCACAAAACATTTGCATGCAATAGATTTCAAACAGCACAGTGGTTATTAAGCAGCTTTACACAAATATAGACATACATATTTATAGGTATTATTTTATCATATATAATTATGGAGTTTATCATTATTATATTAAATTCCTTCCATTTTGCTTGATATGCTTGTCTCTCCTTTTCAAGCTTTAAAAGATTAACTAATGGTATGCTATATATTCTAATCACTCTGTTCAGAGTCTGCTGGGATCGGTATTTTACATTTTACCTTTGTGTATTTCTCTTTCTCTATGTCTTGTTCTTAATGTTCACTGACTCAGTCAGCCTTTCTATCAGTCTTTTTCCTTGCATTTCTCAAACACAGTCATTTTTAGCTGTTCCGTGTTTTCACTATATACATCAAAGCATAAATCAGAGAGCGAGAGAGACAGACGGTGTAAAAAAAGAGTTCCGGAGGAAAAAAAAAAAAAAACTCTGCAAAACTATGTGTTGCTAATCACTGGCCTCCCTACTGGCTGGCTGAGTGACCACACTAAGGTCTGGCTCTCCCTGGAGATAAAAAATATACCCACAGTGCCCCCTGTTGGACACCACCACCACCTCACCTATAAGAAGCTAGCAGAGAGATACTTTGTCCCCAGAAGTGAGCTAAATCTTACAAAATCTCCTTTTGGGAACAGCATTTAGTAAACATAATTTAAAAAGGAAATACATCTTATGTTGCTGTTTCATTTGGCAACATACATTGACTGCATTAACTTAACATGAACTAACAAAGCAAATTAAGGAATTCTTCTAAATGCATTAACTAAACTAGACTATATTGTAAAATGTGTGTGGTGTGTGTGTGTGTGTGTGGGGGGGGGGGGGGGGGGGTCAGCGTGTATGTGCATGCGTGCATCCGTGAGTGTGTGCATGCGTGTGTGTGTGTGCTACATTAGAATGACAAAATGTCTATACAAAGATGGCAAAATCCCATATCTTTCTCCTGATCCGAACATTTTTGGTTCCAAAGAAAACAGCTTATAAATCAGACTAAGTGATGTGTTTTTTTTTTTTTGTTTTTTTTTGTTGAAAATGAAAAAATGCAGAAAGTTGTCTGTGATGTTTAGGGCTAGAGGATAGAATATACAGTTTAAACAGTATAAAATCATTGTGCACATGGAATGTCCCCACATAAAAAAGTGTGTGTATTGTGTACATAGATGTTGCCTTCATTGCCGACATAAAAACATCAACATGACAACCACTTAGTTATGCAAACAAAAACAAAAACAAAAAAAAGTCTATAGTTATAAAGACATTACATATTTTTAAGAAATATTTTCATATTTCAAAATATTTTTATATTTTTCATATATTTCATATTCTCTAAGACAAGACATATTTTTCTTTGTTCTATTTAGAACTTCACAATGTATTTAAATAGCTTTTAATTTACACCTTCACCAATACCCAATGCATGGTTTACTTACAGGTTAATAGCATACTTGCCTTACTCTAGAACTCTCTTTAAATGCACATTTTTGTCTAAATCTAAACTTTAGTAATTGCAGCAGAATGACCTTGAACAACACCCAACTTTTTCTGCCAGCCAGAACCAAGTTAAACAGCTTCAGCTCATTAATACCATCTGAATATGGACTCATTAAAGCCATGTTGTGTTAATGAAGAAGAGAAGAGGGTCATTTGTGCTACTACACTGGTGGTCAATGTGTTGCTCTCAGATCAGCTGTGACGGCATTAACTGCATTTGTTTGAGTAATGAGGACGAATAAACTGGCCTGAAAACAGCTTAAAAAGGACAACCTGTACCTGAAGCCCCAATTATCTTTGCTCTCCTGACAAGACTGCATGTTTCCTCAGATACCCCTTTGCATGTGTGATTGGGCTCTAATCAAGGAAGCCGAATTTTCCCTAAAGGATATGCCTTAAAAGTCAATTGACAGACATATGGGATAACGATCAAGGCAGCATTAAAATGGATCAACACACACTCGCACTCTCCCCTGGTAGCTGAACCTTAGATGAATACACTTGTAATGAGACCAAGGTGTCAAATTAAGATACAGAGATGAATCAATGGCTCTTTGTACTGTATGTAGGCTATACAGAATACAGTTCTGTAATTCCAAGTGTGAACTACATGACCGACAAAATCCCCAAGTGTTTATGTACACTGTAAGCAATTGCTGTAAATTTACAGCCAATTTTCAACACTAAAATGCCGTTTTCTTGTTAAACAGTTTAATACTGTAGTTAGCAATGCATTGTGGGCTGCTTAATTTGGAGGAACAGGAAAGAGGCCCTAAACAGTATGCTAATGTTTTAAATTACAGTACACGACAGTATTTTTTTGGAAACTGAGTGTTGACTGTGGAGTTTGGAGTACGTTCAGAAGTTTGATACAACAAATCGAGGCTACTGCTTTTGGACAATTTTCTTTAATAAAACCTAGAAATAATTTGCCATTAACTCCTGGGGAGACTTCAGGAAACATTATTTGGATAGGAGATTTTCCAGAAGAGGACACACAGTTTAGAGGACGTGCTGCATATCACCGAGTGTTCTTCATCCACCTCTATCGGGTCTTGCATCTACAAAATAAACGGTAATTGAAATCTTTTTCATTTCGCAAATAATTTTTGATATCAAACTGATGCTCAGGAGCTTATCTTGCTTGGTATAACATTTCATTTAACAGTGAGGCTCAGATTTGAAAAGCCAAAACAATATTACTTTTGGGTGTTTTTTTATTTAAATTTGGTAACATTTGCAGTAGAACAATTTAGTCTTCCTGCAAGTCCTAGTCTGATACTGCCTAGTATATTTCATTTAGATTCATTGATAGACACATTGTATATCATTTACACAAGGTAATATGTATGCTTTGACTTGAAGTTTCAGGTGCAACTGGGCAAGTCCCAGTTAAAGGTTGGATAATCATCTCTGAGGACCGTGTAATCTCTTAGGGCATCACACCAACATTTGCAATGGGGCTTGCTGCTGTATTTGCAACTACATTCAACCTTCAGTTTCAAGATGAGGGACCCTGCACTCTGGAATTCATTTAGAGGTAAAAACTCTTCATTACTTGTCATCATTATATGGATATATACAATTAAATTAATTTGTTTGTATTTTTTTCTGCATAAAATGGTATTAGTACTGTACATTTCAAGCCACACACATGGTATTTTGCTTGACTATACAGGCTTTATATACTAAATTGTAATAATTAAAAATATATATGTATATATAACATTTTTTTAACTAAATATCCAAATAAATGTAATTACTAAACTAAATTAACTATTATAAACTAAATTACTGATCTGCCCACATTGTCACTATATGATATTTGAAATGAGCTGATGACATCACTTTTTTTCTCCAGAGTGGCTGTACAGCCAAATCAAACTCTGTTGCATTATTTTCATGTTTAACACTGTGTAACTGCTTTGAAATAATCTGCATCGTAAAAAGCGCTATAGAAATAAAGTTGACTTGACTTTAATATAATTTATTTTGATGTCACTTTAATATGTCATTCAAGTCCACTCTATTTGTGCAATGAAGAAAAACAAAAAACAAAACAATTTATTGCATTTAACTGAAAGCATGTTGTTGCAACACTGATCTTAGACTATTTTGATTTCAGGTGCTTTGTTGGTATAAATCCAGAGAAAGGGACAAAGACCAAAAGGGGCAAGGTTGTCTCCAAGAAGAACGGTATGATCGTCCAGAAGAAGTCTTTTGAGACATGTCGCCATGCTACTGAAGAATCTCCTTGACTTTCAATGGAACTTTGATATAAATCGGTGAGCTCTTTAATCTCGCTCTCTTTGTTTTGACAGTCTGGCATTACCACATTAAACCACAAGAGAACTGGTATTATTAACTTTTGTAAGCATTAGCTTGGAGTGTATACTGTACGTTCGTGATTTTACAGTTTATTTATTATTATGATTGTCTGTTGTTTGACAGTGACAACACTGGAATAATACTGCAGAGAGGAACATCGGCTACCAAAGTGATGGACATCTCTCCTGGATCCATATAAACTAAGATGTAAATACACAAGCTACCTCAAATGACTATTTTAAGCGGTAAAAATACAAGCCTACCTCACAGGACAATTTAAAGAGTAACCTGGAATGAAATAAACCCTAAAATGTTTTAATTGATGCATATTATTGATGCCTACTGTCAAAATGTTGTACTGTACTTTGTAGGTCTTATGTGTTACTTATGTGTTAAATTAAAACTAGATTTTATTTAACTAGGTTTTTCCCTTCATGTTTGGTAAGGGTTAGGAGCAGTCTCTGAGCAATTTAAGAATTTAAACTTAGGGTTAGTTCACACAAAAATGAAAATTAGCCCATGATTTCCTACCCTCAAGTCATCCTATGTGTATATGACATTATTCTTTCAGACGAATACAGTCAGAGTTATATTAATAAATGTCCTAGCTCTTCCAAGCTTTATAACCGCAGTGATTGTTGTTCTGTTTTTTTAAGTCCATAAAAGTGCACATATACATCATATAACTGCTCCACACGGCTCCGGCGGGTTAAAAAGGGCCTTCTGAAGTGAATTATTGCGTTTGTGTCAGAAAAATATCCATATTTAAAATTTTATAAAGTAAATTATCTAGCTTCAGGCTAATCACCGTTCTTATTCAGCTTATGAAAAAAGTGTAGCGCCTCTCGCAGTTCAAAACGCTTGCGCTACGTCTGACATTGCACACCAGTTACGCACGTCAGACGTAGTGTAAGCATTTTGAAATAAAAAGAAGAATCTAAAAGAAGAATGTCATATATACTGACTTGAAGGTTAGTAAATCATGGGCTGGGTGAACTAACTCTTCAAGTTTATTGCCATAGTCTAAAACAGATACTACTAGGCTCTTTTTGCTACTAGAAATCTCGTAGAAATGCCCAACAGGATTTTGTTTTATTTTATTTTTTTCCATTTTTTGTATTCATGCTAAAATTGACATTGCTCTTTGGAATAAAGGTATTCGATTTTGAAGTTATTGCTTATTTTCCATAATATTCACAATAATGCATATCTTAAGCAATTGCCTATAGCCCTGAGAATACTGAAGTTAATTGCAATTAATATTGATTGCAATGAAGACTGATATTTTAGGAAACTGCTAAATTTATTGTGTTTCTAATACAGTAAAAAATAAAAAACTTATTTAAAAAATGCAACATATTTCTGTGATTATTTGAAAATTATAATATATATTTATATATTGAAAATATACTGTTTAGGTTGTTACTTTAATTCTCACAGTTTACTGTATTAGACTGTGAAATCATTTAACAGTGTGACTACAGACATATACAGCATTTCTGGTTTACAGACTACTACTGTAAAGTCATTTTACATATGAATACCGTAAAAATAACGGTATACTGCTGGCGTCTCTGCTGCCAGCTCTTTACTGTAAATTATAAAAATACAGAAATATACCGTTTTTCTAGTTTACAGACTACTACCGTAAAATCATTTTACATATGAATACCGTAAAAATAACGGTATACTGCTGGCGTCTCTGCTGCCAGCTCTTTACTGTTATTTTACAGGGAAATTTTTTACAGTGTAGAGATGCACACAATACAACTGAGGGCATATACGACGCACGCACTTTACAAAAATGTCACCTGCAAACTCTTAAAAGAACAACATAGACTGGAAATTATATATTGTCTCACAAAAAGCACATGAAAATATGCAATTAAGATAAAATAATAATACAAAATCTTTATGTGTTTATACATCCACATATACATTATGTAAAGATAATTATTTTAACCTGTTTTATAATATATAAAATGCATTATTCATCAAAGGTATAACTTACGTAGTGCTTAAAGATGGATTTCAGCAATCATCATGCAATCATAATAATTATAATAATAATAATAATAAATGCTGGCTGCAAGTGTTTGAATCTTTTCATTAGTTTATATGTATATGTACACATGTATACATAGACATGTATAGTGTGGGGAAGGTTACTTGGAAATGTAATAGGTTACAGATTACAAGTTACCCTATTTAAGACGTAATAACAGATGTGTAACAGGTGAAAAACATTTGTTAGAAATTTAAAAAGTCTGAATTGTAATCACAAAGTAATCAAATGTAATCAGTTACTTTAATAAAGTAATTTAAATATTTACACAACAAATATTTAAATTACTTTATTAAAGTAAAGTAACTGATTACATTTGACTACTTTTTGATTACATTCTAACAAATGTTTTCCAAATGTTAATCATTTTCAAACTAGGTGGGGTTAATCTTACAGTTATTCTCAACACTGTCAGACTTTTAAAATCCTTCATCAATTAGGTTCATCACTTAGGTTCAATTCTGTCATCCTTTACTCACCCTCAAGTTGTTTCAAACCTGTATGAATTTCTTTCTTCAGCTGAACACAAGGGGATATATTTTGAAGAATGTCAGTAACCAAACAGTTAACTGGAGCCATTGACTTCCATAGTAGGAAAAAAATATACTATGGAAGTCAATGGCTCCATTAACTGTTTGGTTACTGACATTCTTCAAAATATATCCCCTTGTGTTCAGCTGAAGAAAGAAATTCATACAGGTTTGAAACAACTTGAGGGTGAGTAAAGGATGACAGAATTTTCACTTTAAAGTGAACTATGCCTTTAAATTATAAGATTACATTCTAAAGCAAAGCCACCACAAAAATCTGGATGAAATATGTTTTAAATTTGCGGCATTAAAAGGCATTTTATCACTCCCCATGATTGCAACTGTCAGACAAGTTGTAGCCTTAAGATTTCAGCAGCAATGTGCATTGATGTAATTGGTAGATACAACGGATTACAGTTACATTTAACTAGCTACTCCCCAGCACTTTGTATACACACATGCATATGTATTCACCCTCCCTCGCTCTCAAACACTCCCTCACTCAATCTGGACAAAATTTGATGGAGGGATGGGGCTGTTCCAATTTGGCCTTCGGCATAAGGAGAAAAACACTCTCCATCAAATTTCAAATTTATATAGTTATCTATATATTATTATTAGAAGAAACATTAACATAATTCCAGTTTTGGAGGATGGCCAGTTATCTACTGTATTCAAACTAAAAGCTGTTCAACTTGTGTTCCAAATGTGCTTGTTTGAATTCTCAGTGGTTACCTGAGGGGTCCTGGCATCACCATCAGCGCAGAGAGAGATTAGCAAGATTTGCTTCGATCCAGAGATGTTGGCACAAAGTGCAGCACAGCATGAAACGGGCTAGTCATGTAATGTTAGCAGTGGTCCTCTTCTCTTTTCTTCTTGCCAAAAATGAGTAGTGACATTTGCTAAAATTCAGTTTTGTCTCTTGACAATTTATTTTAAGGTAATCCATCACTTCCATACCCAAATCATTAGGCGTTAACCTGCTACTGGATACTGAAATGCTAATTACATTTTTTACTGATAATTAGCAATGTTTCAAATCATTTTTATCAAAATCTGTTTCCCATTGGTAACACCAGCAGGAACTCACATTTGAGCTTAAAAGTGGCACTCGACTAAGGTCTCATATATTTAATTCTAGATATCATGTGCTTACTTTGAATTGTACAATGAAAGCGAGCTGTGGGAGGCTTCGACACTCTTGAAGGGCATTTCTATTTATACTTGCACCACATAGCACAACAAAATAAATATGCCACATGCAGTGTAGAAAAACATGATTTGCTTTATCAGTATGATGATAAATAACCAGAATATTCAACGTCTACATAAAAAAAAAAAAAAAAAATAGTTATGCTGCAACCATGATATGAAATTGTGGACATTTCCATAAGGTGAGCAGACGTCCCTGTTTTAACTGTGCCTTCAAAACAGCCTGCAAAATGAATGGCTAATGTGTTAGATATTACACATGCTTGTTAAAAAAAATATTCAATATCATCTTTATTTTCAGGTTTGATTAAAGAAAAAGAAACTCACAAAACAAAATACAATTAAGAAGTTAATTAACACACTCTAAAAATGGCAACCCAGCGCTGGACAGAATGAGGCAAGATTCTGTTGCACAATTTAACCCAAATTTTGCTAACTAAACGCTGGGCTGATTTTACCTCAATAATGGTTATTCCCATTTCCTTGCAACAATTATCTATCTATCTATCTATCTATCTATCTATCTATCTATCTATCTATCTATCTATCTATCTATCTATCTATCTATCTATCTATCTATCTATCTATCTATCTATCTATCTATCTATCTATCTATCTATCTATCTATCTATCCATCCATCCATCCATCCATCCATCCATCCATCCATCCATCCATCCATATATATATATATATATATTCACCTAAATGATTATTAAGAACACCTGTTCAATTTCTCATTAATGCAATTATCTAATCAACCAATCACATGGCAGTTGCTTCAAAGCATTTAGGGGTGTGGTCCTGGTCAAGAGAATCTACTAAACTCCAAACTGAATGTCAGAATGGGAAAGGTGATTTAAGCAATTTTGAGCGTGGCATGGTTGTTGGTGCCAGATGGGCCGGTCTGAGTATTTCACAATCTGCTCAGTTACTGGGATTTTCACGCAGAACCACTTCTAGGGTTCACAAAGAATGGTGTAAAAAGGGAAAAAACATCCAGTATGCGGCAGTCCTGTGAGCAAAAATGCCTTGTTGATGCTAGAGGTCAGAGGAGAATGGGCTGACTGATTAAAGCTGATAGAAAAGCAACTTTGACTGAAATAACCACTCATTACAACCTTAGGTATGCAGCAAAGCATTTGTGAAGCCACAACATGCACAACCTTGAGGCAGATGGGCTACAACTGCAGAAGACCCCACCGGGTGCATCTAATCTCCACTACAAAATAGGAAAAAGAGGCTACAAAAGCTCACCCAAATTGGACAGTTGAATGAGTCTGATGAGTCTTGATTTCTGATGAGACATTCAGATGGTAGAGTCAGAATTTGGCATAAACAGAATGAGAACATGGATCCATCATGCCTTGTTGCCACTGTGCAGGCTGGTGGCGGTGGTGTAATGGTGTGGGGGATGCTTTCTTGGCAAACTTTAGGCCCCTGATCAAATCATTTCAAATTGATTTCTTGAACATGACAATGATTTCAGTGTACTAAAATGGCCCCCACAGTCATCAGATCTCAACCCAATAGAGCATTTTTGTGATGTGGATGAACGGGAGCTTCGTGCCCTGGTTGTGCATCCTACAAATCTCCATCAACTGCAAGATGCTATCCTATCAATATGGGCCAACATTTCTAGAGAATGCTTTTTAGTACCTTGTTGAATCAATGCCACATTTTATTGCAGCAGTTATTGCACAATTAAGGCAGTTCTGACGGCAAAAGGGGGTTAAACACAGTATTGTATGGTGTTCCTTATAATATTTTAGGTGAGTGTATATATAGACATTATTTTGGGAGTAAACTTGAAAAACTAGTTGCATTCGGCTGTTGGGACCTTCTTGACATATTTCAGCGAAACAGACCCATATGTGCATACGCATTCCATATTCACAGTATCATCAAAGCGCCCCTAAGAGCATGTACACAAACATAGTTTAAAATATACAATGAATAAGTAAAAGTGTGTTAAATGTCATTTGCTTCTCTCTGATCTGTAAAAACAGCAATGGTCAGCAGAGATGGAAAATTCTGAGTGCCTAAAACTATATCCAGTTACCAGCCCAGCCTGAATAAAGAAGAAAGCACAAACAGAAAAATTTTTCTCTTGGTTTTTGCTCCCACTCTCTTTATCTCTCTCTCACACCGCCTCTGTACATTTCTCCTCTGATTAGGGGACAGGGTGACAGAACAAAGTGTGTAAAAGTAGACCAAGGCTGTTCAACCAAATGTCTCTGTGTCAGGACAGACCATGAAAAGGAGGATGTGTGTGTGTGTGTGTGGGGGGGGACATGTTTTTGTGAAATATGAGGACACAAATGTGTATAATGACATGGGTATGACATATGTATTACAAGGAGAGGGTTTGCCATGTCCCCCAAAATGCGTATAAATCAAACAGTATAAAAACCATGACGCCTATGGAAAGTCCTCATATTTAACAAAAACAAACGTGTGTGTGTGTATGTGTGTGTGTGTGTGTGCGTGCGTGCGTGCGTGCGTGTGTGTGTGTTGGACAGACAGTGAGAAGTGTCTTAGCGGGAGCACACTCATGTATTTTAAAGGAAAGCGATTAGGTGTGAGGCTTGGATCCACACGGACAGATGAGTGGCGAGAAGCTGATAAGAATGAATGTAAATATACACTAAAAGTGGCAGATTAACCTTGGGCAAGGGCAAGTGGAGCATGCGCACACACCTTATCTACACATGCATGGCAAATTATCAAAGAGCTGGAACTTGATATGCTAAGGTCTATTTCCTCCATGTTATTTCACAGAAACTAGCATAAATGCACAGTCTAATAAAAAGGTTTCTGAACGTGAAACACCCACAAACACACATTAAACTGACAAAATCCAGCCTACAGGATGTAACACACTTTATTTGCATAAATAGGTTGCGACTGTGGCATTAGGCAAATCATCCGTCTGAGAAACGCTAGTGTACTTCGGGCTGCTAAAACACAATCCGAACGCAAACAATATCCCTGCTAGATTTGGACAACGTCTGAGGTCCTTTGTTTGCCATTGGAACCGAATACAAGCTAAACAGTCTATCTCTCTGTCTCCATGCCTTGCTTTCTGATGGAAATGATGTGGAGCAGCATCTATTCGCTTGTAAAAATAGCAGCTCAGCCGAGGACAGCGAATGCCATTTCTCTCAACAGATGGAGAGCTGAAGCTATGGAAACTGGCAAGGCTTTCCACTGCTTTTGCGGTTTGTCAGAGGTGAATTGAATGCAGTAAAGCATATTTGTTGGTGATTTTGTTTATGCCCCATCGCTTCCTCTGATAAATGATATTGCTTATAAGCAAGACAGGCTGATCTTTGAATAGGATCGCCTGATTAATCGGTCACTTCACTAATTGAACCGAAATCTAATTTGTTCACGTGAGGACATTTACCTGAGGCCCTTTGTGAATAAAATTGCAAAAGTCTGCCGCATAACAACAGAATGAGCGCTAATTAAGTGTGTTCATCCAGTTTGACCCATGGGGATTAACTGAACTGAAACAATCAAGAGTGGCATTTCAAGACCCTCAAACGGGTAAGAAATTAATTTGTATATGAATTAAGCCATGCATCAACTCAATTCAATCTGCTTACAGTAATGATTATGCTCTGTGTTTCCTCTATTCTACATTAAAAGTCTCTCTCGGAGATTTATCTCAATGATTCCGAAAGGAACAAAGAATAATGACCAGAAAGAAAGGAAAAACAACATGTTCTTGGCAAGTTGTTTTTTTGAGGCACCAAGGAATGCAATTACTTTATGGTATTTGTTTATAAGCATTTCTTATCAAACTCCTATTGTGTTCTCCACTAATGCAATCATTTTTTAAGCCAATTGAAGTACATGCTCAACCTGTTTACTAGCTAGCCGGTGTAATTAGCCTGAGTCACAGCAGCAGTTTATAAATATCCAGCACACCAGCTCTCATTTCAGCAGATAAAAACTAAAACTCCTATATATGAAATGTGCAATCCAAATATTACTGTAAGTAACTGGCTTAGTTTAAATGCTTAGTAATATTCAAATATAGTTAGCATCCCAGCATATGTAAGCATCAGAATAAACTGTTTATATTCCTTTCTTCTATGAGATATAATAATATATATTTTTTTGTATTCACTGCATCCAGGAATACACAGCATATTAGAAATGGGAAGGAAGGAGGCGGGAACCGGAGAACATTTAACAACTTTAATTCCGTAAATAAACAAAACGAAATTAAACCACGGGCAGCCCCTCACGGACAACTGCCCGCACACATATAACAAAACATAAACAAAACTCAACATAAAGTCCAGGCCTGGTCCTCTCTCATCTTCCACTGTCTTCGCTCCTCCTTTTATACTCCCGTCATTCCGCCATGAGACGAGACCGGTGTGGCGTGCAGCTGGCGCTCATTATCACTCGTCATCGGCCCACTCTCACAGTCACTCGCCTCACTGCTTGCCACAATGGACAATAATAAAATCAAAGAATATAGTCACATACAAATACAAATCAATTGTAGCATCAGTTCTGGTTCTCTATATATATAGTTCTATATATATATACGCTCTGTCAGTACTATCAGCGGATATCACGTTCTCCAGTGCTCATTTTCCCTCCACCATCCCCAGCTCCCCCTCTCTTCCGTTCAGGACTTGGTATTCTGATTCTACTACTAAATTCCCGAATTATTTTGTAGATTAAATATTGACATGAATTACATCTGCAATACATTACGTTGGTTCTGTTCTGTTTACCCCAAGGGGAGTTTGCTCCTCTCCCTGCTATTATCCATGCTAGACTGCATGGATGCGCAGGGAGTTCTGGGAGAACAGAACCATACCACCAATCCAAGCTCTATGTTAATCATCAATCATCTTTTATGATAGTGTTCCTGACAGAAATACAATTTTTGTTCTCACTATGGTCCACCCTTTCTGACTTTGATAAACAGTGTTTTGATGCATTTACTCATGAGTCGTGGGTTTGTTATAAGGTCCAGTAAAGCTCACGTAATCTATTAAAAAAAAAAGAAAAAAGAAAAGCATCAGCCACTCTTTTCTAATTTTGGGATACTAGGTGATGCACACACCCAGGAACAACATTTTTGTATGTATAGTATAGCATGTATTTTGCTCTTATTTAAATATTTTCTTATTGCTAACTTGTTAAATGGTAAAAATAAAAATGTTAGCTATAGCCCATTCAATGTAACCCTGATTTAACCACTATGGAAGTCTGTTTTAAACAGCAAATAAAACAGACGTCCTGTATTCGCTCGACGCAGAATACCAATCCCTACCGAACTTCTCAAGAGGCTCTAAAGTTGTGATTGTGAAATCAATGTAAGATGACCCATGCACTCTATTTCTGACTCTTCTTCTCACTTTCATTCCCTCGCTCTCACTCGCTCTCCTCCTGCATGCTCTTTATGACTCACACAGCTTGAATTTATCCCCTCCACACCACAGCTGTAGCTGTAAACCCCTCCACTTGTCACTCAATCACAGGGCTATTACCTCCAATAAATCTGCACTAGACTGACAGCCAACATAAGCAGCGGAGAGCTGCCCTTTATTCAGCAGTCTGATCCTGCTAGGCAGCCCAGAGAAGCTCATGTCAACTTTACACTCACTGAGGTCAAACTTTACACCAGAGATTTAACAACTGACAAAGTTTACACTTACTTGTGTGACATAATAAGGTTTGCAATCATTTAAGTCATCACAGGAGCAGAACAAGTGAAGCCAACCAACTTTAGACCACCTGGAAGAAAAAAGAAAAAGAAACAAACAGAAATGTGATTTTAAGTGTTAGAGCCAAATTTAACTTGCCTGACGTGGTCATACTCAATTCTAGTCAGAATATGAGTCTGATACTGCTCCATTGGGCTGTGATTATGGGGTGTGTTTCAACCGAACCAGGAAAGACCTCAATTGGATAGACCAACGACCAATCAGAGCAGCGAAGCGACGCATTGTCATTCAAATGTCTTCAGAACTCAACTGCACAGTGTTGCCAAGTCCGCATTTTTTTCCGCAGGTTGAAGCAACTATTATGTGATATATAGACCCATGAGTGCAAATTTTAGCAGGCAACCTTGCCAAAATAACACACATTTTACCCCCCAAACACCATTTTTTTTTTCCGGAGAACCCCCCGGAAAGCTATTGTTTTGGGCTAGTAGTTGGCGGGTTTTGTTGTAAAAACTTGGAAACCCTGTCTGCACGCGTGCTGAAATCCGGCTGGAATACAATCTTTGCCGGTGTTGTAAAAAAAAAAAAAAATGATATAATGATACACAGAGTAATTACCCAACATGATGATCATTTCTGAGAGAAATTGTGAAGGTGAATGCATATACAAACAAGCTCTCCGTTTAGGATTCAATCAAATATAATCCAAGCCCCTTTGATGATGTGGATGATTACGTTACTGTTGATCATCTGTCCATCATCGTCTAAAGCCCGCCCTGATGATTTCATTGGTCCGAACAGTTTCTGTTCTGAGATAATTACTCCTCTATGGATCGAGTCCAAACCGAACTGCCCGACTTAAAAATGTTGTGGGCGAGGCTAATTTCGGCTGGCATCCAGGCTAAAATCTACCTGGAACAATCTTAAGAACTCAGATTTTAAAAAATATAGTGAAATGCCTGTAAACTGCTCCATTTTACATCAGGAAAAAAATGCTTTGGTAAAATTAAAGGGGTATAAAGAGTTGTAAGAAAAAATGCTGCTCTGACATAATTATGCCATATTTACACTGCTTGAATAAATCAGGTGAAAATTGTTCATTTGAATTAATTTATACAATAGAAATACACAACACAATGAATAAGTTATGAAAATTATAAAACACTAGCACTCTCTCCTAGGCAAGTGAACACCCTTAGAGGCAATTAAGGGAAGTGAGTGTGAAAAAGTCCACTCCTATTTGGTTCAGAGTGAAATGTAGTACACCACCATATTCCAGTGTTCACAAATCATAGAAGCAGCCTGTATCACTCTACTCATACAACACTGCGTCTATCTGTCTGTCTGTTTATCTATTGGCATGTGGTAGAGAGATAACTATCTACCTTTCCAATCTACATGTTTGTCTGTCTATTGGAATGACTTGTTCCTTGAACTTGTGCTTTATATTTTGTTTTACATATAGAAGCAACTTAACTCTTAAACTCTATCAGTGCAGACTGAAAACTACGGCAGCCTTATACTTCCTACTCACATCACTCATTTTGAAACTGTAATTAACACAAACATCAGAATGACTTTCCTCTCTCTCATTAAAGCAGAATAAGTATACATGATGTGAATGGTAATTTCGCATGACAGAAAAACACAGTTTTCATCATTTCTGTAAAGGCTAATCCTTACACCTTGAGTAATTGCTCATCATATTTCTTTTATGCCGTTTAATACTGTGACATGCATGGGTAAAATGTGAGATTTGTGAAAATCTGGTTTAATTCCACATGAGACCAGAGGTTTGCCTGTGGTTAAGGTAATGACTTTGGAATGATGAAAGTCAATGTCCTGCTGGTTTTCGGAAAAAGCTCAATTCAGTCTCTTTTAGCAGCTTCGGGCATAAAGACAAGAGAGCAAAGTTTCAGAGAAGTCTTGCCACTAAGGACCTATTAATGAGAGCTTGAGAGCTACCTCTGACAAAGCTGATGTTTGAGACCCCCTACATTTTTGTGATAATGAAGTTACCTATTTTAATTAGTTTGTTTAATATTTAATACACGTTTTTGGTGTATGAAAAAAATTGTAAATATTATTGGACAAATTTCAATTTTGCTGCAGTCTTTGCTAATCATGCTATGTAAGCACCACCGCAGGAAAGGTGGATTAATCGGGGAACCTTTTCAGATCTTTGGCGGAGGTTCCGGCAAGGTTCTCTCAAAGTTATGAACAAACATTTTTTTTCCAGTTATGTTAAAGGGATAGTTCATTTGGTAAATTTGATGTTTATCTGCTTACCCCCAGGGCATCCAAGATGTACCTGTGTTTGTTTCTTCAATAGGACACAAATTAAGATTTTTAACTATTAACATATTAAACCCTGTGGCTCGTGCCAGCACATTGATGTCTTAAGACACAAAACGATCAGTTTCTCTGAGAAACAGTATTTATGGTACTTTTTACTCATATTAGACGAATCTCATCTAGTATTCCCAATGCCATTACTTCTGCCGAAGAAGGTCAAAATAATGAAGCAATCATAGATATGTTTACATAGATTCCTCATTTGACAGATCCGGGCCGGCACTAATGAGGATTTATATATACTACATCTATGATTGAAATGTTTGGCGGATCTCACGAAAATGCGTATAAATAGTACAAGTGTGCAATGTCGTGGAATGTATACGGCAAAACTCATTCTGGCGTGCATATGATATGCTGTTTTTCATGTGCATATGATACGCACTTTATGGCGTATTATACGTACGAACCCCCCACCCCACCACCCTAATCCTACCCAAGAGCGTGTCAACATGCACTACATAAATTGAGTAGCATATGCACACCAAAATTAGTTTTGGCGTATACATTCCACAGCATTGCACACTCGTAATATTTATACGCATTTACATGTGATCGGGTTGGAATATTAGATGAGATCCTTCTGCTATGAGGTAAAACAACAGCATAAATGCTGTTTGGTTCTCTCAGAAACCGATTGTTTGTGTTTTAAGACGTCAATGTATTGTCACAAGCAGTTGGGTTTAATATGAATTTGTATGTCTATGTGTTTTTTTTTTTTTTTACTCTAATAGTAACTCTAATAGAAAAACACCCCATTGGCATTATACAAGCAACGGTTGCTGTTAAACATCTTCATTTGTGTTCTATTGCAGAAACAAACACACCTATTGGTCTTGGATACCCTGGGGGCAAGCAGATAAAGATAACATGTTCATTTTTAGGTGAACTATCCCTTTAATAGTGCATTCATTCAAAGATATGTCCAAACTTTAGGACAAAAAGTTACATCATTGAGTGGTGGTACTCATGTGGCATATGATATCATGGCAAAAATCTTAATCCTTAAATTCCTGACTGCTACTTTGTCCACCAAAATGCGGTTTGAGTGTGCCTTAGTACGCAAACAGTCTTGTTGATTTGATGGTCATGCTATGTCGTCATTTGCACAATTTGTGTGTTTAGTACCTTTCTTTGTACAATGTAAATTTAGTTGCCCTGCAGGTGTGAAACCCCTGGCTGTTAAACCATCCTTTATATAAAAAAGACAGTTTTTTAAAGGTTAGGCGAAAAAAGAAGATATGTATTGAAATTCAACACCACTTCACTGCAAACTCAGGAGAGGCCGTCAGAAGATTAATGAGCTATTGGGCTAGAGTTGTGCCGTTTCTCATGCGAAAGGCCCACATTAGTGAAATAATTAATTTTACAACACTAGGGTGCTGTGTCCCTGCCGAGGCATGGCATGTGGCTATGATAAGCATTCACTAATTAACCAACTAAAAGAAAATGGAGGTGCAAGCCACCTTTTGACATTCAAACATTTCGGAGCAAAACAAGCTTTCAGCAAGAAGGTTTATGGGCAGCAAGTGATGCTGGGCAACTTCTGCATTCACTTTTAAAATACAGGCCGCTCAGTGGGTTTTCGATTATGCATGAGGGCAACTGACCCCTCACCTGGTGGTAACATATGTCTCTTTGTAAGAATGGATAAACACCAGCCTCACTTCAGCCCACTACCAATATGTCTGAATCCACATGCTGAACTTTCTTCTTCCAGATATCTCATCTGTGCATTTCCGTGCAACAGAAATTAGCAAACATTAGAGTCAAGTGGGGGATATGATAATACAAATATGCATAAAACATGTGCTTGGAAAGAGTGTGTATATATGAGAGTGACTCACAGGTAAAAACACTGTCATCGAGGATGCGTGAATTTAGATTTTTCTGAACTCCATGACGGTTTTAAGCTCGATGCATTATTAATAGCGCCAGCTCAGGAGCAATTTCAAACACTGCATATTTGAAAAGATGAAATATAAGAAAAAAAAATGTTTGGGTGTACTTGAGACTTTTTATTATTTTTATTTTTTTAAAGGTTCAGTGTGTACCTGAATGTATGTGATGCTTATGCATATATGTGTGGGGTGTTTGCTTGTGTGCAATCATTTACTAAGAAGTAGGCTAGCTACTAAAACTAGGATTCAGACCATGGCAACTGATCTATCTCAGAAACAGCAGTACATGATACAAGCCATCCATGATAAACAAGCTGAAAAGACTCCGTGTGGACATCAGCACTCCACAGGAAAGCCCGTCTTGCAGTCTCCGGCAGACTAAAAGACTGTGCTTTCTTCTGACAAGGAAAAAGCAAGGACTACACAATGGAAAATAGCATGAGCTTCACTGTCAGGAACTTGCTGTTAAAGATGGTTGAGGCAACTGTCAACGCAACTGTTGGCTATTGGCCTACATATCTTAGATGGGGCAGTCACTGTAGTCAAGTTGCATGCATCAACCTAACGCTCCTCACCGGAGATAAAGGACGTAAGGTTCACTCACAGCTAAGAATAGCCTAAAGCCGCCAGTCAAGCAGCTACAGAAGGAGAGCTACATTGGACACCAGTCTTGCATCATCTCTTTGACAATTCTTTGACAGAAGAGAAAGAAATAAACTACTTGGGATTTGACTTTGATGTACTGTATTGAAAACTTCAGTGCCAGAGTGGATGCATGGCTGAATTAAACTCCAGGTAACTTATGGTTTCTTTAAGAACACAAACTCATTAAAGAGACAAGTTGATTTAAACAGTGACATCGAATGAACCTGGTCACTGTCAGTGCAGCTTCCTCTTGGTTTGGTGATCACAGTAACATCAGAAAAGTCTTTGGTAGCTTTTACCTGAAGCCTGGTCTGTATAAAAGCCCTAGGCCACATCAGGATTTCCTCTGACTTGACCAGGCGCTGTAAGAGTTCACTGCTTGTCTATCTGCCTGAAGTCATGTGTAACAAGATGAGCTTCTTAAATAATCACAAGCTACAAGAAAAGGGAAGCAGGAGTGACTGACAAATAAAGAGGCAATGCCTGCAAAACAAATGCTGACCTTACTAGCAGTCGGTTGCAGCAACAACAACAAAAAAAATAAACTCAAGTAATACCTTACAGATGCAGTTCACCCCAATAAATTATTAAAATATAGTTTTGGTTACACGCTATTTTGATGGTCCCCCAACAGACATTCTACTGGCTATAAGTAACTTTGCACGGAACTCGAAAACTCATTCTTCTAACACAAACCCTGACACGTAACCTAACAGTATACAGTCTAATAGTCTTATGAGAATTGAATTAACATCTAGTTGCAAAATGACTTATAGTTAGTAGAATGTGGACCATCGAAACAAAGTGTAACTAAAGGATTTGTTGTTTTTGTTTTTTCTATCTTCACAAATGAAGACATTTTTGAAAGCTAAGGTTTTTTGGACCCACTTTATAGTAGGTGGCCTCAACTAGTGTGAACTAACATGTAAATGAATCATTTGATACAAGGCACTTACTGTGTAGATACATGTTTTCACATTGTACTTACATTTAAAAAAAAATCCTGCATGTAATTACATGTGTAATTAATTTCTGTAGTTACTTTTAAAATCACACTGTTGATACAGCAAAAGTGCTTTGCAATACAATATGAACACAATAAGTACATTGTACTTATTTATTTTTTATGTAAGTGGTAGTTAAGGCCACCTGATATAAACATAATATCACCTAAAAAAATACCTAATATGGGAAAATAAAACCAAAATCAATAAAAGTAGCTATTTTCCATGGTTTCTGGAATTTCAACAAACTCACACTTGGACATGAAATGGAAGTTGACACAGACTTTGCTACCATATTGAGATGTATTTCCATTGATTGAATTGTGAAAAGTGAGAGGTGCATACCAGAATAGAGGCAGGTATAAATGTGAGTAGGGCCTGATGCCGGAAACCTGATTTGTTGTATGTAGGTTTCTGATTGAAAAGGTTTTTCATTTGTAAGGGTAGGGTTTGAGTGGGTTTCAGGCATAAGGGTAGGTTTTGAGTGGTTTCAGTGTGGTCTGAGAAATATAAGAAATAAATGAAAAAGAATTAGGTGTGAGGGTTAGGTCTTCTCGATGCTTCTAAAATTAATGAGGAAGTGTGATTTTTTTTTCCTCCACAACACTACTCTAGAAATCCTGCCCTGCAGCTAATTTCATTGGTTAAGGTTACAGTGATGGGTAGGTTTAGGGATCAGTGTTTGATGTGGGCAATTAGTACTGTGATTGACATGGCCAATAAAATCTTAAGAATCGGCTGCAGGGCGAAGTTTCCACTGAACTGATTTGACATATTTGGACATGGGCGTGGCCTAGATGTCCACTACAAGCTGCAATGAGATGCTTCTCCCACCACCAGCTCCAAAATGACTTTCAGTTTCCACAATAGCTGTTTTTGAACCAGTTTTAAACTTTGTTCCTGTTTAAAAAAACAAGTAGTCCTGCATTTTAGAGTGGTTAAAGCAATGCTGCATCTAGTCTAGTCCTGCCCCTCGCATAAACAGATTCAAATTGTGTTTGTTGCCTCTTTAGTGGCATGGAAATTACACACTTCACCTTTAAGAGGCATATGAACATCTTTACAGTAATTACAGAAAATATCACCATAATAGAGGGAGCTCTGAATAAGATACTGAGAGATAAAGAAAAAGAGAAAGACCTTTAAATAAAGAGAAACTGTAAGTAAAAAAAAGTCATATTGAACGATAGAGTAGGCATGGTAAATGTGATGGATTTCTGATATCCCGACGTGAGATGTAAAGATATTATATTATCAAGGTTATGTTATTAGGAGCTTTCAAGTTTGTTCTTTCAAGATATCATGATTGTATCAATTGCTGCTGCCTCCGTCAGAAACCATTTACAGATGCTAGTAATAGCTTTTCTTTGTACAACACAGAGGTTTGGAATATTGTTCTGGGTCAAACAGGGACTACTCCTTCTGGCTGCTTGATAAATACCACACTAGAGCTACACATACGCGCATAGATAGTCACTCTGCTGCCAAGACCTTGAGTACCTGCTTAGGCAACAGATGGATATTGTCTGTGGACAGATTAATGTACGCTCTGGGCCCCCTCCTCTAATCCCTGGATGAGGGAAGAGCAGAGAGGGTCTTATTCATACATTCATTCATATACCACAGGTGTTCCACATGTTTCACACACTCACAGTACGCAAAGGCCTGAGGACTGCACATTAGCTCCAGTTAGACACTAGCTTAGTTAGGGTTCCCTAACAAAAAAATAAATAAAATACAGTACAGTGATGGGATCACATTGAAATACCTAATGACATTTACATTTATACTAAATGCTTTCAGAAATACCATTGTACTCACAGAACATGTCCAAAATAAAATAATCTTTGTCTGTTTCTCTCTCTCTCTCTGTCTTTCTAAGTATTTATCCACATTTCCAGTGAAATTATAACAGGAACAATTTGTGCCAGCTTTTTTCCCCCAGACCTGTTGCGGTCTGCGTCTAAAGCTCATCGTAGTCTAAAGTACCGTGAAGATTAGGCAAATTAGTCCGTGATGGACTAATTTATTTTAAAAATTTAAAAGTTCCTGAACATTGCTTATTACCTCACGACCAGGGATTTTCTGAAGGGGACATTTTTCTGGTCCTTCCAGTCAAAACACACTGAGTACCACCCCAAAGTTTCTAGTTTCTGTGGAAAGTTCCCACGGTGGAAACGCAGCTTGAGTAGCTCTTTACGACGGCAGCTATTTTCACAAACAAACAATAAATAATAATATTTACTTATAGTGAGTAGAAATTCTATTGGGTGGCAATTTGTCCACCCAAATGAGCAGGTTCAGGATCACTTTTTATATAATTATTTTAATAAGAAGATTGCTGGTACTAGATCTTCGGTTATGATCCATTGATAGTTTTGCTAGATCTTCAGACCATTTTAGAAAACTACAGTCTGGTTTTTCAGTCTGGTTTTAAAGCACAACATAATACAGAATCGGCACTTTTAAAAGCTTATAAATATATTTGATTAGGTGTTGATTCCAGAGCCTCTGCAATCTTAGTATAATTAGAACATGGTGTGGCGTTTGATACCGTAGATTATAGTATCTTAGTTTCTTGTCTGGAGCATGTTGGGTTTTGAATGGTGGCCCTTCAGTTCAAGTCCTATTTGTCAAATAGAAGATTTTTCATTGACTTCAGCTCCATTTAAATGTGGGGTCCCTAAAGGGTCCATTCATGATTCAGCGACCATATATATGCTCCCTTTGGGTTCTATTTATAAGAAACATGATGTTTCTTTTCATTGTTATGCAGATGATACATATATTTCTCTGCCACTGTAACAAAACAACAAAAGTGCTTTAAATCTCTTTTAGCCTTACTAAATTATATAAAAAAGCAGAATGTATTTTTAACATTTTATTTTTTACTTAACGATAATGAGAAAATTTAAAAATTTAATCACTGAATCATTTAATCAAGAGATCATTTAATTTGGGCCAACTGATAATTTTGTATCCCTTAACTTTAATCTTGGTCCACTAGTATTGTATAATAAAGCAATGTGGATAATCTGTTTGTACTATTTTACAAAGATTTTAAGTTTTATAAGCAAATAAATGCTGTTGTTAAATCCAGCTTTTTCTATTTGAGATTTTATTTTTTAAGTTCCCTCTTTACAGCCACGAGGCCAATCTTAGCTTCCTCATCACAGCCACAATGGCTGCTCTTATGACTGTTATGTACTGTGTGTTGTATTTGTTTCTCCAGGTCAACTGTGATATACACTCGAGACACTTCTCACCTCTCACCATCTCTCAGTCGGCTCTCAAGACGCTCTCAAGCCAGCCGACCTAACAGGGGTTAGTTTCTGTCTGCCCACCGGTGATCTCCAATCCACGTGCAAAATGGTATCTGTCAGTATCATTAATCCACGAAAGTCATATATACTCACCTGCACTGCTATTTGCACATGTGAATCAACATATCTTCATTAATCCTTGTCTTGAATCTACTATTCTGTAACAGGTGACAGGTACACATAAGCACGAGCATATTACAGATAATGGGCCCTATCTTGCACCCAGCGCAATTGACTTTGTACACCGACGCATGTGTCATTCCTATTTTGCACCCGCGCAAAACGCGCTTTTCCCTCCACAGAAGCACATCGCTAAACTAGTGAATGAACTTGCGCTCCCTGGGCGGTTCAGCGCAAAAAAGGAGGCGTGTTCCGGCGCAAACAATCCCTGGTGCTATTTTGCTGTTCCATTAAACAGTTGCGCCGCTGACCTGAAAAAACCTAGTCTAAAGTCAGTGGCGTGTTGCGCGTTGTTCATTATGCTATTTTGAGGGCGCATGCTTGACCATAATGTATAGCTTGCACAACGCGCATACACTTTGCTCATGAAATCTACATAGATGCAACAGTTATTTCTGCAAATCATAAATTGTTACACTAAAAAAAATATTAACACATTGTGGTGTGGCACGAAGATGTGAAACAATAGGCATAAATTTAGCTTACAAATTATTCAGGCTTATTGTAGTAATTAAGGATCAGACCTGTTTGCCCAATAGTGGCATATATGTATATAAGGACATCTGACAAATTGGTTTGTCCGTCAAGAACCAGGAAAAAAAAATCGACTGAAAAACTAAAAAACTGTTTA
Organism: Pseudorasbora parva; assembly: GCF_024679245.1. Lineage (NCBI taxonomy): Eukaryota > Metazoa > Chordata > Actinopteri > Cypriniformes > Gobionidae > Pseudorasbora > Pseudorasbora parva. The sequence continues at coordinate 25,022,592 of NC_090172.1, forward strand.
ACCGACGCTATTTTGGGTGGGTTTCTCCCATCCCCATAGGCTACAACACAACTTCTCTGTCTTCCACTCCCTGACGAATGGAAAATATATTTACCAATATATTACTTGAAATATATTTTAATATATTGTAAATATATGGAATAATATATTGATGGTATTATAAAATATATTATATATTCATGTAATATATTGCAAACTATACAAATGATTGCCGCTTTCAATATATTGCAATATATTGAAAGATATAAATATTAATTCCCACATATGTGAATATATTGCCTAATGTATTGCATGAAATTTTCCAATATACTGCAATATATTTTCGTTTCGTAAGGGCTGCTCTTACAAGAACGTGCGCCTGGTAAATACACCATAATAATAGTGATTCATAATGGAACTTGCGCAGCTGCTTTTAAAGGGAATGTTGGATGCCGCTCTGATTGGTTTATTCACGTTACGCCCAAACCACACCTATGAATAATGAAGCTACTTCAGACCAACCCATTTAAGATTTGCGCCGGGCCATTTAGCCATTTATCCCGCCGGGAAAATAGCAACAGCGCTGTATTAGTATTATATATATATATATATGCTGCATTTAAAAACGTAATACAGTGAAATATTATTCTGATGTAAATAAGCTGTTCTCTTTAATATATAATAAAGTGCAATTTACGTGATCAAAGCTGATTTTATCATCATTACTCCAGCCTTCAGTGTCGCTAATCATTCTCATGAGGATTTGATGCTAAACAAACATTTATGATTATTATTAGTGTTTAAAGTTTTGCTGCTCATGGTGCTGCTTCATTTTTGTGGAAACAACCATACCATTCTAACATTTGTGTTAAAATTAAAAAAGAGAGAAATGATTACTTTTATTTATCAAAGGCTACATGCATTAAATTGATCAGAAGTGATATTTTTAATATTACAAAAGATAATAATTGATTTAATAAATGCAAACAATTGCTGTCCATTGAACTTTCTATTCATCAAAGAATCCTGAAAAATAAAATGTAGGCCTATCATGGTTTCCCCAACATTTTTAAGCAGCACAACTGTTTTAAAATATTTTGAGAATAATAATAAATGTTTCTTGATTATAAAATCCTCATATGAGAATGATTAGTGAAGGATCATGTGACATTGAAGTCTGAAATAATGATGATAAATTCAGCTGCAGTTTCCATGTCCGTTAAAGACACTTGTCCGTGACTTTAAAAGGCGCGCTATCAACCGAGTTTAGAGAAAGCTGTCTTTAGCGTCGCTGTTAACTTGCCCGCCGCCGCGCAGGTAACACCGGTTCGAACCCCGCTCGGAGCGGGTCGACTAGGATCGGTGAGATGAAAATACATTCTATTAAAAGTGCAGGGGACACCCCCCACACCCCCCCACCCCCCACCCCCGTCCCCCGTCCCCGCCCCCCGTGTAATCTACGCCCATGCATAGGAACATAGTGTTTTCCTTCCAAATCTAAAATGTCAAAATCCAATAGTAAGCACACACTACTAACAAGTCTGTCAACATATTTGTTAGTGTATTGCATCTATTACATGTTTGCCATTATTTACAGTACGCCCTGTAACAAAGAGTAAGTAAAACCTACAGGAGCGGCTCAGGCAGTCCATTGTTCAATTGGAATCAGATTTAATGTATGTGCCTTGGGTTGCCTATTAGAATAAGCTCAGTATCCCCCATTGTCCTCTGGTCCCTTTATGCTGAGGAGTTTGATTTTATTCTTCCACTAAGCTGTTCCGTGGCTTACATGCCCCACTGCACTGGTATTTACTCATTGCTTCTTTGTCTGGAGAATTTCTCTATTAGAATCCACATATATGGGAAAGAGAGAAAAAAAAAATCAATATGCAGCAGTTCTTGCGGGTCAGAGGCCTGGGCTTACAGTACCACTTTATCACACAAACACCTTGCCTGGCCACTTAAAGCGGACCACCACCTCTCTGAAGGCAGTGAGAGAGCCCCTACGGTGGGCCAAATCATCAAAGCCAACACCCCTCCTACCGTCCCGAAGGACAACGTGTATTATCTTGCCTGTCCTAATAAACCTGATAAACACACACACACACACACACACACACTCACACACACACACACACACACACACACACACACACACACACACACACACACACACACCCTATAGAAATGTGTCATATGTGACACTAAAGCAAGGTAAGCCACACTGTTAACCAATAGCAGCCTAAAATGACACCTCAGCATCTCTCCTGGGAAAAGAGTGGCATTCCGTTACAAAGACAACATAATACTTCTGTAGACACTCTTTCTATCATTCCATCTATCTCTTCCCCTGTCTTTCCTCCATCCATCTCTCCCACTATCTTCTCCCCTGTTTCCCCCTTCCTGCTTAAAACTCCTCTCCCCTGTTGAGTAGAGTAGAATGAAAAATAATGTTTTCTGTGCTCTGACACCTCATCTGTTTGTCAAGCTTTAATTTCCCATGATGCTGTGTCATCCGTGGGCCGCTGGCATGCTGCCGTTGTTCTTACAAAGTCAACAGTCAACTTTTCATTCATTTATTTTTTTTATATCACCGCTCACTTTTTCAATGGAAGCCAAGCGACTTTTCCCCTTTGCATGGGCTAATACATGGACTGTATGGAGGTAAGTACAGAAGATGACCCTGCAGACGTTCGACTCTACCATATCTTTATCTTCATTCCCTCTATTTGACCTTCTGATAAAAATGCATTTATTGCCCAGAGGTCTGTCAAAACACAGCCTTGTCTTTTTGATATGTCACGATCAAGACTGAGGGCTATTTCTTCTCACAAAGTGAACAGATAACAGGGAGAGTTTTGGTTGTGAGGTGAGGAGTTAAGGCTGGAATACACTCCATGGCTTTTGCTCATATTTTTTGCCCTGATTTGCAGTCTGGAAGAGTTGATGAAAGTCAGAGCCAGTCTGCAGATTTTGGACAGTCGGAGTTGGCAGATTTCACATAAAATACTATGGTGCATTACATAATCCATCAGATGAAGGTATCTGAGTAGACAGGAACTGACACGATCATAAGATTCAAATGTGCCTTGTTGCTTTCCTTGCTTTGTATGCAGCCGGACGCAGCCTATGAATCCTTCTAGAGGGAGCATTTTAGAACAAATATTGTTTAAATTTATCTAACAGAAACTGTATGATACTGTAGCAAATTACCTCAAGGGGAATATGAACATTCTATTATAATATACTATATATAATAATAACTAATTACTTAACTCATTACAATTAATTATAAATATTTAGATCAGTTAATAACATTAACTGATCATCACTGTGTATTTAAGTTCCTCTTTGTGCTTTCTTCAGTGTCCAGTATTGTTTGTGTTCTGCTACACACTGCATTATACATGCTTCTCATATTGGATATAGGGATGGCGAAAACGAAACATTTTCATGACCGACCACCGAGCCTCATTAGCCGTTTGAAACCGGTTAACCGATTAGTTTAAAATATCCTGTGCTATTTGAAATAACAGCTGCGAGCCGCGCCTGCAATTTTGCAACTCTGTCGCATCTCTCTCTATGATCTCTCTGCCACTCTGCTCTCTCACACACACACACACACACACTGTCCCGGCGCCGCCACCTCCCTTCCACTCACGTCACTTTTTTAAAATCCTCCACAGCGCGAAACATGAGTCCCGCAAACGCGCCGCCAAGGAGCTTGTTTGTAATCGGAGGACAAATGGCTCCTTAGTTTCGAAATGGTTTGGGTACAAGGTGATCGCGTTGAAAATAAAGGCATTTGTCTAGCGTTAGAAGCTCATTTGAAACATTGCCAAGGCTCATTTAAGAAAATGAAAGCTCCGAAGTGACGATGCTTTAGTTTGAGGTAGTGCTAACAATAATAAAGAAAGATGATGATCAACACCTTATGTGTTACCACTGAAATGTAGATGTAATATATTTCCAAATGTAAGCCCATCTAATGCGGAATGCACCCTTCATACTGTCGTCTGCCCTGGCTCTAACCTCGAGTGTTTTAGCCTGTTTACTTTTTGATGTAGAAACAGGTCATGTAGAATAAGGCATTAATATGCGCTTTATAAGTTCTAATAAACAGCCAATATCCTAGTAAAATGCATGCTAATAAGAAACTAGTTAATAGTTAATAACTGAACCTTAAAATAAAGTGTTACCCACTTTATAATAACTCACACAATAAAGCAGTAATAAAGCATTAGTAAATAGTTAGTTCATCATTTATAAAGCATTAATAGACATTAATAGGGAGTTTAAAAAATACAACTATAAATGCTTTATTCTTGATTTATAATTATATATATAATGTGTTTAATAATTGTATTTTCATACTTTTTAATGTAAGTATTACATTATTTGCAGAGCAGTTATTTAGTTGTCGTCAGTGGTTCATATGATCATTTAGAAAGTGCAAGTAAAGGGTTAATAAACTATTTTAATCTACATTTATACATCTTACTATTAAGACATATATATATATATATATATATATATATATATATATATATATATATATATATATATATATATATATATATATATATATATATATATATATATATATATATACCCTTGTGAAAAAAAAGTGCACTTTAGTGTACTTTTATAAAGTGTACTTATTACACAGATAATATACTTATACTAAATACACTTAATTGTGCAATTAAATGCAATGTTTTCGGTGTACTTAACACACATTATATGTAATTGATTTCAAATTTATCACATATTAAGTTGAAATAAAATACAATAAGTTGCAATTAAGAGTGATTTTTTGGAACAACTTAAGTGGTACTTAAATACAACTTTATATGTACTTTCATAATCGCTTCTAGTGTATTAAAATTGTAATTAAAGTGCACTGCTCAATGTACTGACAAGCAATTAATGTGAACTAAAACATACTTTAATGTCAGCTAAATATACACTTAAGTGTGAATTAAATGCAATGTTTTCGGTGTACTTAACACACATTATATGTAATTCATTTCAAATTTATCACATATTAAGTTGAAATAAAATACAATAAGTTGCAATTAAGAGTGATTTTTTGGAACAACTTAAGTGGTACTTAAATACAACTTTATATGTACTTTCATAATCACTTCTAGTGTATTAAAATTGTAATTAAAGTGCACTGCTCAATGTACTGACAAGCAATTAATGTGAACTAAAACATACTTTAATGTCAGCTAAATATACACTTAAGTGTGAATTAAATGCAATGTTTTCGGTGTACTTAACACACATTATATGTAATTGATTTCAAATTTATCACATATTAAGTTGAAATAAAATACAATAAGTTGCAATTAAGAGTGATTTTTTGGAACAACTTAAGTGGTACTTAAATACAACTTTATATGTACTTTCATAATCACTTCTAGTGTATTAAAATTGTAATTAAAGTGCACTGCTCAATGTACTGACAAGCAATTAATGTGAACTAAAACATACTTTAATGTCAGCTAAATATACACTTAAGTGTGAATTAAATGCAATGTTTTCGGTGTACTTAACACACATTATATGTAATTGATTTCAAATTTATCACATATTAAGTTGAAATAAAATACAATAAGTTGCAATTAAGAGTGATTTTTTGGAACAACTTAAGTGGTACTTAAATACAACTTTATATGTACTTTCATAATCACTTCTAGTGTATTAAAATTGTAATTAAAGTGCACTGCTTAATGTACTGACAAGCAATTAATGTGAACTAAAACATACTTTAATGTCAGCTAAATATACACTTAAGTGTGAATTAAATGCAATGTTTTCGGTGTACTTAACACACATTATATGCAATTGATTTCAAATTTATCACATATTAAGTTGAAATAAAATACAATAAGTTGCAATTAAGAGTGATTTTTTGGAACAACTTAAGTGGTACTTAAATACAACTTTATATGTACTTTCATAATCGCTTCTAGTGTATTAAAATTGTAATTAAAGTGCACTGCTCAATGTACTGACATCCATTCTACTGTCTTAAAAACAAGCAATTAATATGAACTAAAATATACCTTAACGTAATTTACATGTACACTCTAATATAATGAAATACATTCATAATTACATTTTTCAAATAATACAGCTGCAATTTCGTATAATAAACACATCCAAATTTAAATCCTCTACATTTATTGACAAAACAATCTGTAAAACAAATATACAAAAAAAACTTTTTTTTGATGCCCAAGAAAAACCCAAAAAACTATTTACACAAACACAAGAACATATGTATTCTGTCAATTTTATCATTAAATTCAAGTGATGCCATATTGATGCTCTTTAATGTGACATGACAGATCACTGTAAAGACATCAGTTCAAGCAGCAACACGGCACGAGTGAATGTGATCACCTTGTCATAGTCAAAGAATTAACATGAATTAACATCAGAAAGTATGTTAAGGATACATTACAACTTACTAAAATGTATCACATTGTGTAATCGTTCAGTGTTTCAACAGCAGAAAGATGTCGATAAAACACGAGAGATGAACTCTTTCACTAAATGTATGCATTATATTAGCCTATATATTCATCATATTCTACTTAACCTGAAAACCTGAAAAAAATCTAACCTATAATTAGATTTATAAGTTAATGCATGAGAAGTTTACACGTTTGCATACAATGCAAGTGCAAGTAAGGCCTCCCTATATAGTCTACACTATACAGCATTCTTTGTCGTTTGATTAAACAGAAACAACAAGGCAATTATATATTACATTCTGAATCAAATTATAATCTTTGTGTGCCCTTTGTTAGAGTTAAGCTTGGTAAAACGTCCTTCAAATATGTCGCAGCCTCAGATCGGAATTTGCTCCAGACTGAGTTGAAGCTAAAAGATCTGGTGACATTTAGTCATTTTAAAATTTTACTTCATCATTTTGAGAGTAAATTAATGGTGTGTAATTGTTTTTGACTGGTTGTATGTTTTATGTTTTTTATGTGACTTTTTATGTATAACTGTACATGCAAACAGAGCTGCCTATCTTGGCCAGGACAGGACATTTTAATCTCAGTGAGTTTTTCTCCTGGTTAAATAAATAATAATAATAATTAGTAGAGATATTTTTTATATTATATTTTTAATTCTTTAAGAAACCTTTAGTTTAGGACAATTACAATTTGTTCAGTAAACCAATAAATTTTTTAAAAAAAAAGCATTTTTATATTTAGTGTTCCTCCCCGAACTGTCAGCTTTGTGTACTGTTACACCCCTATTATTAATGCAATCTTAAAATCAAAAGTTGTATATATGTTAATTATTTAATGCATTTTTAACTTGCATGAACAATGACTATAAATTTAATTAACCAGCTTTGAACTATAATTTATTAAGCAAGGTCAACAACTATTAATAAACACTGTAAAAAATTAAATAAAAGAAATAAATAAAAATAAATCACCGTTAGATCATGTCGGCCAATACATTAAATAACGTTAACAAATTAGATCTTACTGTAAAGTGTTACTGAACTTATAAGCTCTTAAACCTTTTCTAGCACCAAAATTAGGACCAAAAGGTTTATTCTAAAATCTTATTCCAGCATTACAGTGAAAGAAAAAAAAAAGAAAGAAAAAAAAAACTGAAGAACTCCAAAGGCACACAAAATTGTTTGTCACCAACTATTTTCAAGTTGTTTGGAAAGTGCTGTTTATGTCAATGTCCCAGACGCTCTCCATCAGTAGGAAACTGGCGCACCATCTCTCCACAGTAGATGTGAATGGACATGTTCCAAAGAGGCAGGAAAGCAAAAAAATATATACCTTGAGGAAAGAAAAAGAAAACGCAAAGAAAAAACTTGTTTATAAAACAGATCTATCCATTATTATAATTGGCTCAATTAAATTAAAACGATAGATGTACAGTTGTGCTCCAAAGTTTATATTCACACAGCAGTATCTGTATGAAAAAAAGAAGAAGAAAAAAAGAAATCATAAAAATGAGCATGTTGTCTCTTTTTTATCTAGTACTGCCCTGATGAAGCAGTTTATTCTGCACGGTGTGTGTAAGCTTTTGACCACAACTGCATCCCCTATGTGATGAATTACCTCAGTCGTCAGGGTAGAATGATTGGAGAGGTTCCTTCACGTATCCCACTGAGCACATCATCTTCACTGACACTGGACTTTAAAAAGAGAGAACATTTTAATAATGTTTTTTATTCCTACTTTACAGGGAATTAAACATAACTTAAATATAGATAAATAACCCAAGACCAATGTAAATTGAGACAAGTATTTTTGCATTTTTCCTCATCTTGCCTTGCTAGTTTATTCTTACCTCGCACCATCTCCACGAAGGATGTTCCTGTATTTACCACGCCTGGCACAGCAATGCTGCGGCTCCATTCCTTTGGGTGTGTGGCCTGTAAAATATATAATGATTAGGGGATCTGTAAATGCACAAGTGGGAATGTATTACTTACAAATGTATGTATTATCTTACAAATGGACAAGATGCAAAGCATTTAAAAGCTAAAGACTTGATAGCAATGTTTTAGCTTGTGTGATCAGTGTCATGGCTGGGCATAAATTCATAATTAACATTAACTTGACCTCATCAAGATGGCTCTGTAATTCCACACAGCTTGCACTGGATCTCCAATAACACATCTGTATTGATCCTACAAAATAAAAAATAAAATAAGATAAGCACAAAATATTAAAAACACAAATAGTACTTTAACATCTTACTCTCCAAATGCAAAAAGAAAAGAACATATTAAAATCATTATTTCATTACTGGTTGTTATAAGTTAATATATGGAATAAATGTATATAACGTTAAATGTCTTCTGTCCATTTAAAAAGTAGGAGTTCGATTCAAATATTGTATTTACAGCAGGCAGATTCATTGAACATGCCCACACCGGCGATCACATTCCGATTTAAGAAATTATTATAATGCAATCTTAGATACATGATAGGAAACATGATTAATTCACCTCCCGAGTCCATAGTGCGTCTATCCTATCTGCGATTAAACTAAATAACTACACCATAATAGAGAGCTACCATGTTACGGTGAAAATGTAAAATCAAGAGAGCTTATATCAAGATATACTTACTTGACTCGTTATTTGTAGCATATAACGTCTCATCTGTAATGATCCAAACGGTTCGCTCCTCTGTTGTCTGTTGTCCTTCAGCTTCATTATGCATCGCGATGACGCAAACATGACAGACCGCGCATTTTTCAAAATCATGACGTAGTATTTTTGGCGCATGCGCATTGAAATATTAAGTATAAATATAAAATAAGATATTTCGTGCATTAAATGTTGATTATAAATGACGTATTAATTATCCATTTCTGTTCAGGTTGTTCTAACACACTGTGTAGTTGGACTGTATTTCAGAGAACTTGACTCATTCACCTAACTAAAAGTCAATCATGTTTACAGTGAGTCTGATTAAAATGAAATGTAGCCTATTTTAACTGAATTTTAATGCAAATTAATTTGGTTTAGATTTGTTCAACTTTTTCTTGCAATTAATGCAATTAAATGTGTGTTTAATCGCCATACAACAACATAATATTGAAAGTAGGTTATTCTGTACACAGATGTAAAGTAGCCTACAGTACATTCGGCAACTCCTCTTATAAAGATTGACAATGTCAAATTATGTAGAAAACTGACACTTGTAGTTGAGTTCATAGGAGCTAGTTATAACATTTCAACAGTATGTTGTACTGGAGTGTAAGCGAGTGAAATTTTGAAGAAAAATAAATTAACCAATGTAAATTTGGACAACTCATTTTTTTTAAAAAAATCATTTATTTTCCATGTGCTTTGTCATTAGTAAAATAAGTGCACTTTATGAAACAAACTGGTAAAAAATTTAGGTGTAGACATTATTACAAGGTGCATTTTTAAAAAGTGCACTTAAGTGTGTTTATAAATATTGTCATACAAGTGTACTTTCTTTAAGTGAAAATTAACTAGATATTATTACAAAGTGCACTTATTAAAAGTGCACTAAAGTGTGTTTGTAAATATTGTCATGAAAGTGTACTTTTTTAAAGTACAAATTAATTATATATTATTACAAAGTGCACTTATTATAAGTGTACTAAAGTGTGTTTATAAATATTGTCATGAAAGTGTACTTTTTAAAGTACAAATTAATTAGATATTATTTTAAAGTGCACTTATTAAAAGTGCACTAAAGTGTGTTTATAAATATTGTCATGAAAGTGTACTTTGTTAAAGTACAAATTAATTAGATATTATTTCAAAGTGCACTTATTAAAAGTGTACTAAAGTGTGTTATTAAATATCGTCATGAAAGTGTACTTTGTTAAAGTACAAATTAATTAGATATTATTACAAAGTACACTTATTAAAAGTGTACTAAAGTGTGTTTATAAATATTGTCATGAAAGTGTACTTTGTTAAAGTACAAATTAATTAGATATTATTACAAAGTACACTTATTAAAAGTGTACTAAAGTGTGTTTATAAATATCGTCATGAAAGTGTACTTTGTTAAAGTACAAATTAATTAGATATTATTACAAAGTACACTTATTAAAAGTGTACTAAAGTGTGTTTATAAATATCGTCATGAAAGTGTACTTTGTTAAAGTACAAATTAATTAGATATTATTACAAAGTACACTTATTATAAGTGTACTAAAGTGTGTTTATAAATATCGTCATGAAAGTGTACTTTGTTAAAGTACAAATTAATTAGATATTATTACAAAGTACACTTATTATAAGTGTACTAAAGTGTGTTTATAAATATCGTCATGAAAGTGTACTTTGTTAAAGTACAAATTAATTAGATATTATTACAAAGTACACTTATTATAAGTACACTAAAGTGTGTTTATAAATATTGTCATGAAAGTGTACTTTTTAAAAATACAAATTAATTAGATATTATTACAAAGTGAATTATAAAAAAGTGTACTTAAGTGTGTTTAGAAATATTGTCATTAAAGTGTATTCTCTTTAAGTACACTTAAGTGGCACTTAATTTTAATTATATCATATTATCTACAAGTGCAGTTTTTAAAAAATATACTTTAAATATATTAAGTGCACAAAAAATACACTTTCAATACAATTAAGCACACTTCTTTTTCACAAGGGTAATACAACTAATAAATGTTTTATAACTACCTGAATTAATCATGAACTACAGTAGGAATACATTTTAATAAAGCTTTTATTACTGATTAGTAAATAATACTAATCTAAATACTAATTTAGACTTGATGTCTAAATAATACGATGTATAAATGTACATTTAAATAGTTTATTAACCCATTACTTACACTTTCTAAATGATAACTACAAAACTGCTCTGTAAATAATGCAATACTTAATTTAGGAATGATAAATTGATCATTTATAAAGTAGAAAATACAATTATTAAACACATTATAGATATGCTTATAAATCAAGAAAAAAAGCATTTATATCTGTATTTATTAACTGCCTATTAATGTCTATTAATGTCTTATAAATGATGAATTAACTATTTACTAATGCTTAACTAATGCTTTAAAGTGTGTAGTTATTATAAAGAGTTACCTAAATACCTTGTTTTGGAAAATTTTACAGGTACAGAATATTGGACCTAAGACAGAAATTGTTCAAATTGGGAGATATGGAGCCCAATATGATAGGCCCAATGGAGCTATTAGTTTTATTTTCCTAAACAGAAGAGACGTGACAAAGCCACCTTACATACTTTTATTAAATTCATTAGTGGTTAATCACCACCATTGTTGGGATTACCACGCTACATAGTAATGTGTTACTGTAATTCCACTACTTTTAGCAGTAACGTGCATGTAGCAAAAAAAAAAAAAAATTAAAGGTCCCGTTCTTCGCGATTCCATCTTTCAAACTTTAGTTAGCGTGTAATGTTGCTGTTAGAGCATAAATAATACCTGTAAAATTATAAAGCTCAAAGTTCAATGCCAAACGAGATATTTTATTTAACAGAAGTTCCCTTTCAAAGCCTACAGCGAACGGCCGGTTTGGACTACAGCAGGAAGTGCAGGGATGTATGACGTCACTAGAACCGTTTGTTGACGGTGAAAAGGGGGCCGTTTGTTGCAACAAAGGGGGCGTGGTCGTGTTGCTCTCCCACGTGGAGAAGAGCGCGCATTGAGCGCTTGCATCTCCCCGTTATGGTAAGAGGCGGGACCTTTCCGGGCAAAGTGTGCTAAGCTGCTGTCCAATCACAACACGGGAAACGCTGGCCCAATCAAAACTCATTACGTATTTCTGAAGGAGGGACTTCATAGAACAAGGAAATCATCAGGCCGTTTTTAGGACGGAGAAAACAGCGCCGTACAAAAACTGTTTTTTTTACACGCGAAAAAGGAAAACGCACGAAGAATGGGACCTTTAATCAAATAAGGTAATTACAATTACTGAAATTTAAATGAGTTTGTTACTCTGTTTTGTGAAAAATGAACGCTTGCAGACAAGAAGCTCAAACTAGGCCCTAGCCTGGCAGTGTTTTTTTTTTTTTTTTTTCACACATTTGTTGCAATCATTAAAATAGTTCAGTTTTGTTTTTAATGTCAAAGTAGTTATATGTCATTTCATTTCTTTATTAAGTTAATGTAGAAAAATGTTTGGAGCATTTTATTTATTTATTTTTTTTTTTGTTAAATTTAAGTTTTTATTTTTTAAAGTGCACAACTAAGCGGCCAGCAGCTGACAGAGAGTTAATCCAATGCTTTAGCTTCTTAAATCAACACTGGACTTGTTTTGCCTATAGCTAATATATATATATAGCCTATATCACCACCACCACAGCAAAAAGGCATTTTTGATGAGGTGAGTTTAGGTTAAAAGAAAAAAAAAAAAAACATTGAGGTTGTCTTACCTTAGGCTACACCTCTTTGCAAAATGAATATAAATATGATCTGCAATTCCCACGGTATATGCCTGTTTAACAGAGTTCATGTCAACGAAATAAAGCAAAAGATTCGAGCTGCATCTTATAATCAGATCATTTCAAGATCAAAGACCACAATATGAAAAAGAGCGACCTAAGCACCGGTAAGATCATTTAGTCTTATTAATGAAGATGATTGTGTTTTTGAGCATATAAGACTTACTTTCTGTTTTTCTTGCGGTCGTTTGCTTGCTTTACTCTTTTGCGGCGATGCGTGTTGCAATAGCCCCGTCATATCTGACAACAGCATATAGCCTGAAGGTTGCGCTCTCACGTTTATTTTTTAACAATTTGTCAGGAGTTAAGTTTACATATGTGGTTTAAACAACCAGAAAGGCTACTCCTGGACTTTTCACAATGGGATAGATATCTGGTCAGAGAAAATTAATGAAGTGTAAAAAGGCCATATAACTCTCCCAACTGCTCCAGCTGCTGCTGGTGTAACGAACTGCTCTGAGACAGAAGGTTGGAGATCCAAGCGCAGTATTTATTAAAGGGCAATCCAAAGTCGTAGTCCATAAAACAGGCAAAAGGTCATACACAGGTAGGCAGTACAATCAGGCAAACAAAACAAAAGGAACAGGCAAAAGGGTAATCCACAGAGAAGGCAAGAAATCAAAGACCAAGATACATGAAACCAGGGAAACGCTCAGAAATGCAGTTGTGACACTAAACAAGACTTTGCAATGAATGACAGAGATAACCAGGCTTATATAGGCAGAGGTAAAGAGGTGATGAGACACAGGTGTAAACAGTGAGTGCTAATGAGTCCAGGGAAAGGATTATGGGTAATGTAGTGTGTGATGGAGTGCCCTCTGGTGGTGATCACAGGCACTCACACTGGTGAATGTGACATAGCCCCCCCTCAAAGGAGCGGCTTCCAGACGCTCCTAAAATTGTCCAGGAGGGAGGTGGAGCGGAGGTGGACCCGGGGGCGGGATGGAGGGCCAGGCCCATGTAGTGGAAGACGGCCTGAAGAATCAGGCAGAGCAGGAGGCCAGGATGGAGCTGGCCGGGCAGATGACCAGGGTGGCGCAGACCGGGCAGATGACCAAGGTGGCTCAGGCGACCGGACAGATGACCAGGTTGGCGCAGGCGACCGGACCGGAGCCGGCGGTTTTGAAGCCCCCCACGGCTGAGCAGATGACCACCACAGCAGCGCAGGCGGTCTTGAAGACCCCCACGGCGGAGCAGACAACCACTCAGGCAGCGCAGGCAGTCTTGAAGACTCCCATGGCGGAGCAGATGACCACCACAGCAGCGCAGGCGGTCTTGAAGACCCCCACGGCGGAGCAGACGACCACCACAACAGAGCAGACGGTCTTGATGACTCCCACGGCGGAGCAGATGACCACCACAGCAGCGCAGGTGAGGTTGAAGACCCATACGGCGGCGCAGATGACCACCACAGCAGCGCAGGTGAGGTTGAAGACCCCCACGGCCGAGCAGGTGGTCCAGCCAGAGTCCTCTCTGGACTCGGGGCAGGAGGCGGAGTCCTCTCTGGACTCGGAGCAGGAGGCGGAGTCCTCTCTGGACTCGGGGCAGGAGGCGGAGTCCTCTCTGGACTCGGGGCAGGAGGCGGAGTCCTCTCTAGACTCGGGGGCAGGAGGCGGAGTCCTCTCTGGACTCGGGGACAGGAGGCGGAGTCCTCTCTGGACTTTGATCAGTGGCTGGAGGTTCTGGAAGATCAGCTGAGACGACACGAGGTTCCGGAAGATCAGCTGAGACGAGACGAGGTTCTGGAAGGTCTGCTGAAATGACACAAGGCTCTGGAAGGTCTGCTGAGACGACACGAGGCTCTGGAAGGTCTGCTGAGACGACACGAGGCTCTGGAAGGTCTGCTGAGACGACACGAGGCTCTGGAAGGTCTGCTGAGACGACACAAGGCTCTGGAAGGTCTGCTGAGATGACACAAGGCTCTGGAAGGTCTGCTGAGACGACACGAGGCTCTGGAAGGTCTGCTGAGACGACACGAGGCTCTGGAAGGTCTGCTGAGACGACACAAGGCTCTGGAAGGTCTGAGAGCGCAGAGGCCTGTGGGATGGATGGAGCTGATCTAGGGATGCCACTTGCACGCACTGACATCAGCGGTGAGTCCTCCAGGCTGGATGCCAGTCTCACTTGCATTGGGATCACTTTACTGGTTTCATATGTGCCGTTAATGACAACCCGGGACTCTGCATTGATGTCCATGATGGCTGAAGGTTCTGGAGTGGTGTCCATCTTGTCCAAAGACAGAGCTTCAGCTGCTATTTTGTCAGAGGACACTGGCTCGGCGGCCATCTTGTCAGAGGACACTGGCTCAGCAGCCATCTTGTCCAAAGACACAGGTTCGGTGGCCATTTTGTCAGAGGACACTGGCTCGGCGGCCATATTGCCCGAGGACACAGGCTCGGCAGATGCAGTGGTAACGTCACGATCGTCCTCCATGACACCCACTGTGAAAGCAGAGCCGCTTACCTGAAGGGCATAATCAAGGAACTCACTCAGGGACCCTCGAGGACCATCACGGACGAGTTTGCTTTGTAACTGTTTGTTGGGACCATGGCAAAAAAAGTCAATCAACATAAAGTCCGGGAGGTTGGTGAAGTTTGCAATGTTCAGAAAGTCTATGATGTGGTCCTCGAGTGAGTGAGTTCACTGGCATAGACGGACGAGACATACTGCTGGATCCATGTTGGCGAAGTCTACTGTAACAAACTGCTCTGAGACAGAAGGTTGGAGATCCAAGCTCAGTATTTATTAAAGGGCAATCCAAAGTCGTAGTCCATAAAACAGGCAAAAGGTCATACACAGGTAGGCAGTACAATCAGGCAAACAAAACAAAAGGAACAGGCAAAAGGGTAATCCACAGAGAAGGCAAGAAATCAAAGACCAAGATACATGAAACCAGGGAAACGCTCAGAAATGCAGTTGTGACACTAAACAAGACTTCGCAATGAATGACAGAGATAACCAGGCTTATATAGGCAGAGGTAAAGAGGTGATGAGACACAGGTGTAAACAGTGAGTGCTAATGAGTCCGGGGAAAGGAAGTTATGAAGTTTATTTCTGCTATTTTTGTGTATTTGGTCTGTATTACTTCACAGGATAATATTGTCATTTTTTTTTTTTTTTTTTGATTCTACTTGTTTTAAAACAAGATATGTACTTATTATTTCTGACTATGTGTTATGTTTGACACATTTCAGGGTTTTGTGCTGCAATATCCTGCCTTGTCAAACTGTAAAAATAAACCTAAACCTAAACCTTGTGGAGTATGTCACCATGCCACCATGAACTTCTCCATGGGCCATTTCCACCGTCATCTCCTCCTTGATTTCTCCCATCTACTTCTCTTCTCATACTGAATTATTTAAGTTTGTATTGTAAATAAATACTTCATTTTGGAACCTTTTTCATAATTCTCTTCATTATTTGAACCGAAGTATGAAATGGAAGTGAAAGTGAATGAATGAAACAGAAACTATGAGTCAGTTAAGTAAGAGACAGTTAGAGTCAGTTAACCACCTGAATGACCATCATTTTCTTAATTTAAAGAATCTTGGCATCAAAGGGACTACAACTTACAATAAACCTGTTTAGTTAGTTAAAGGGTTAGTTCACCCAAAAATGAAATTGATGTCATTAATGACACCCTAATGCCGTTCCATACCCATAAGACCTCCGTTCATCTTCAGAACACAGTTTAATATATTTTATATTTAGTCTGAGAGCTTTTCTGTTCCTTCATGAAAGTGTATGCACACTATACTGTCCATGTCCAGAAAGCGAATAAAAAAAAAAAAATCAAAGTAGTCCATATTTTACATCAATTAGTTAATTAGAATCTCTTGAACCATCGAAAATATATTTTGGTCTAAAAATAGCAAAAACTATGACTTTATTCAGCATTGTCTTCTCTTCCTGGTTTGTTTTCAATCCTCAAATAAAGATTAAAATGGTTATGAATCAGCATATTGATTCATGATTCGGATTGCGTGTCAAACTGCCAAACTGCTGAAATCACGTGACGTTGGCGATCCGAATCATGAATCAATAAACTGATTCATGACCGGTTGAATATTCATGACCGTTACTGATTCATTGACCGTTTATTTAAGGATTGAAAACAAACGTGGACAATGCTGAATAAAGTCGTAGTTTTTGTTATTCACTTTCATGAAGGAACAGAAAAGCTCTCTGACTAAATATAAAACATCTTAAACTGTGTCTGAAGATGAACGGAGGTCTTACGGGTGTGGAACGACATTAGGGGAGTCATTAATGACATAACTTTCATTTTTGGGTGAACTAACCCTTTAAATGTACAATGCCTTTGATGTCAGATTCAAAAATCATAACTGATAAGCTAGTAATTACAGCTAGTAGAATGTAGAATTAATATAGCAGCTAATTTTCAGAAGACCCATTCTGCTGGATGACTGGTCACATACACTAAACAAACGCATCACTTTTGTTTTTGCCCCCATTTTTCATGAGCTGAACTCAAAGATCTAAAACTTTTTCTATGCACACAAAAGGCCTATTTCTCTCAAATATTGTTCACAAATATGTCTAAATATTTGTTAGTGAGCACTTCTCCTTTGCCGAGATAATCCATCCACCTCACAGGTGTGGCATATCAAGATTCTGGTTAGACAGCACGATTATTGCACATGTGTGCCTTAGGCTGGCCACAATAAAAGGCCACTCTAAAATGTGCAGTTTTATCACACAGCACAATGCCACAGATGTTGCAAGTTTTGAGGGAGCGTGCTATTGGCCAGAGCTGTTGCCACCAGAGCTGTTGCCCATGAATTGAATGTGTATTTCTCTACCATAAGCCGTCTGCAAACGAGTTTCAGAGAATTTGGCAGTACATCCAACGGCCTCACAACCATAGACACGTGTAACCATACCAGCCCAGGACCTCCACATCCAGCATTTTCACCTCCAAGATTGTCTCAGAACAGGCACCCGGACAGTATAATCAAAGAATTTCTCCACAAACTGTCAGAAACGGTCTCAGGGAAGCTCATCTTCATGCTCGTCGTCCTCATCAGGGTCGCGACCTGACTGCAGTTTGCTGTCGTAACCGACTTGAGTGGATAAATGCTCATATTCGATAGCTTCTGGCACTTTGGAGAGGTGTACTCTACACGGATGAATCCCAGTTTTCATTGTACAGGGCAGATGACAGAGAGCGTGCATGGCGTAGTGTGGGTGAGCGGTTTGCTGATGTCAACGTTGTGGATCGAGTGGCCCATGGTGGTGGGGTTATAGTATAAGCAGGCATATGTTATTGACAGTGCACACAGGTGCATTTTATTGATGCCATTTTGAATGCACAGAGATACCGTGACTAGATCCTGAGGCCCATTGTTGTGCCATTCATCCACCACTATCACCTCATGTTGCAGCATGATAATGCACGGCCCCATGTTGCAAGGATCTGTACATAATTCCTGGAAACTGAAAACATCCCAGTTCTTGCATGGCCAGCATACTAACCAGACATGTACCCCATTTAGCATGTTTGGGATGCTCTGGATCGGCGTATGCGACAGCGTCTTCCCGCAACTTTACACAGCCATTGAAGAGAAGTGGACCAACATTCCGTAGGCTATAATGAACAACCTGAGCAACTCTGTGCGAAGGAGATATGTTTCACAGCATCAGGCAAATAGTAGTCACTAGTCATGACTTCAATTTATACTTTAATCCATGAGTCCATTTATTTTTTAATGTTCATTATATATATATAGAACATTGATGGTTATGTTAAAGCATAGGTTTTTGCCAGCTAGTCTATGGTGTTCCCCATAGCTTTTATGTTATTCTACCTAAATCTGGATTACAGTCTCAAATATTATTAATTATTTAGCCATATAATTAAGAGCCATATTCCATTTTGAATAATACATTAATAATTAGTGAATTAGGAGAGATCCATCAAACTAGTTTATTTGCATTAATGTGAAGTGGTCATGAATTTTACATTGATATTTTTCATAATAGGACACTCTCCCAAATTAAATGTGCAATACATAGCAAGGATTTGTGCTAAACTTGGGATAAATTTAAACATACAGAAGATAATAACTTTTAAAAAATATTTGCCATGATATAATTTATCTCTGTGTCTGTCTTCACTCAACAGTAATAATAATGCATATATCTATACATTTGCTGATAAAATTCTCACACATTCCTTTCCTTTTACATTAAGAATTCATTTTCTTTCCCTGTCATTCTCTTTATAGCATTTATTTTACTGTGTCAAGCACAGGGATGGTTGTTCTCTTAGGGGGCGACCCATCCATGTCCAGGCCTGACTCAAAGGGGCCATTAATACAATCCATTGTCCTCCGTACTCACCTGCCCATAGGGGCTGATCGAGGTACTCTAGCCTCAGGTTTCACAGACAGCCCTATATATACATCTAAAAAACACCACAAAGCTTGATAGGTCTAAAAGGGGGACCTTTTATTGACGTGAAAACAGTTTTAACATTTTTGTTTACGGTCCTGTGACCATCAGAAATAGTGAGTATATATGATGGAGATACATGAAAATAAGTAAAAATATTGCCCAAAAGGATGATATCCTGATTTCCCCCTTGTTGAGTGTCATATGTTCTCGATATTTGTCCCTGGACTTTTGTTATAATTCCTGTTTCCTGTTATGTCTGCCATATTTGTAGTCATTTTGTAGTTCCCCGATTGATCCCAGGTGTGTCTTTTACCTTGTTTCCTTTGCCCCTTGAAATTTGTTGTTTGTGCACCCTATGATCCTAAAAATAATCATATTTAACAATTTAGCGTTTTTTACATTTTTTTACTGTGTGTGTGTGTGTGTGTGTATATATATATATATATATATATATATATATATATATATATATATATATATATATATATATATATATATATATATATATATATATATATATATATATATATATATATATATATATATATATATGCACACACAAATCAAATAACACACAATAAATATAACTGGATGATGCAGGTTTGAAGCCATAAAATAAAGCTGACACGCAAACATCTGTGACTTAAATTTATTTTATAATACAGTATATTAAAATCGGGTTACAATTTATTTTAAGGTGATGTATTTACATTGTACTTCAAATAAGTACTGAGTAATATTAATTACATGTACTTACTATAGAGTTGGTTATGGTTGTTTAGGGTTATAGTTACTTGTAATTATGCATAACTAACTGTTATTACAAGTAAGTACATGTAGTAACTGTCAACTTAGATAATGTTTCTTAATAATGCACAAATTAGCATCACTGTTTGACAACTGTAAGCAACACACAGTTACACCATCTACAGTAGACACAAGAGGCACCTTATGGCTTGTCAAAACTAAACCACTCTTTTTTTAATCAGTGAAGCCATCTGCTTCAAATCAGTTTCACATTAATAAACAGGACAATCAAATTGTAAATGTTGTAAAATGAATTACAAAACAAATTATATTTCAGTTGTAAAGCAGCTTTACAAAAGATAATAGCATCATAATTTAGCTAATTTTAGTTCAATGTTCTCTCAGTTCAGTTCAATAACTGTGCCAATGTTGAAAAGTTAATCGATTATAAAACTATTGCTTTATACAAAGCTGCTCATAGCATATTTAAATTAGTGTAATTATTCAGCTCAAGTAAATTCAATGTTGATTCAACTGTCAATGTTCCAAAGTCAGAGTCATTATCCAGCTCAGTTCAGCTCAAATGTTGTTCTCATCCACTTAGTATCACAGCAGTTAAATTATAATAATAATTATTATTAATTAATAATAATTTGTTACATGTATATAGTGCTTTTCTAGGCACTCAAAGCACTTTACATATAGAAGGGGGGAATCTCTTCAGCCACCACCAATGTGCAGCATCCACCTGGCTGATGTGATGGCAGCCATATTGCTCATCACACACCAGCCCATTGGAGGAGAGGAGACAGAATGATGAAGCCGGTCAGGAGAGGGGGATGATTAGCAGGCCATGCTGGACAGAGCCCAATGGGCAAATTTGGCCAGGATGCCAGGGTTACACCCCTACTCTTTATCAAAGGACTTTTTTAATGACCACAGAAAGTCAGGACCTGGGTTTAACGTCTCATCCGAAGGACGGTGCTCTTTGTCAGTGTGCCCATCACTATACTGGGGTGTTAGGGCCCACACAGACCACAGGGTGAGCGCCCCCTGCTGGCCCCACTAACACCTCTACCAGCAGCTACCTACTTTTCCCAGTTGGTCTCCCATCCAGGAACTGACCAGGCTCAGCCCTGCTTATAGCTTTAGTGGGAAACCAGTCTTGGGCTACAGGGTGATATGGCTGCTGACGATTGATTAATATCTGAATATCAATGATTGCTGAATATCAATTGTTTTTTAAACTCTAAACTGTTACACAGGAAGTGAAGACTGTTATTCTGTTCTGATCATACAGATCATACATATTAGTATACATTACAATGACATACATTATAAACGGCATACACTACCAGCTGTCTTGTATTCAGTCATACCACTCAACCCACATCTATAAAGGCATGAGATAAATGTATGAAAAAGTATTTGGAAAGATTCTAAACGTTGTGCTGTTTGAAATGCTGATCTGAACCCAAATGTGTTGATATAGTAATTACTTCAGAGGGTCACACTAAGAGGGCAAATAAGAGATGAGACAGAGAGGAGAGAGGCAGAAATCTTCCATCAGAAAGCTTCAGGACTGTTTCAGTAATGATACCCTCAGAGGGTGCACATGATTCTAATGAGTAAAATGTAAATGATGCTTCTAAATTAGCAGGGAAATTTCAGAAAAGGCTTACAGGAAAGCCACAGTGGCAGGCATTTTTTTTTCTCGCTTTCCTCATCTCTCTCTCTCTCTCTCTCTCTCTCTCTCTCTCTCTCTCTCTCTCTCTCTCTCTCTCTCTCTCTCTCTCTCTCTCTCTCTCTCTCTCTCTCTCTCTCTCTCTGAAGATGAATTGATGCTGCTATCTCAGGGAATTATTTTATCAAAGCCACTTTCATCCCTCTCTCCTAACAAAACTGCTGAGTATCATATTAAATTCTTAGTGTTTCAGACACATTGTTTTGAAAGTATGGGGGTATATTGACCCTGGGGGGCACAACACAACAGCATTAGAGAAGCAAACAAATGTTGACAATATAGCCGCATTAACCAGCAATACAGAATTAATGGGGAAATATACTTCTGAAAATGCAAAATTTCAGTAAACAATATATGCAATTGATGAATAGCACTGGAACACATAGTTAATGGAAAACATTTGCATTTTATGTTACTCATAAAATAAAAAAGTCATCCAGACCACTAGGGGTAGTATAACAAAATTGCTAGTTTTCCAAATGAATAGGCATGAAAGAAAGAGAGAAACGTGCACGGTTTGGAAGCATAAGAAATGTTGAATAAGTAATGAATAAGGCCTCTGAATAATAATAATAATAATAATAATAATAATAAAAACATTTATTCTGTAGCAAAATATGTGTAGTATGAATGTAATCCAGAAATACTACATTCGCCATGCTGTCATTATCATGTGACCAACCAACGTCAGTTACGTCACTCCACTGCCATTCACAAATCTACCGTCATATGCACACTAGAGGATCTTGCCAGAAGTATTAGTCTATCCAGGTACTTTTTGTCCACTCTTTTATGAGTGCTGTGCATACTTCACTCTAAATAATGCTGGGTTATCTTTTAACCCAAAATGCTGGGTTAAGACTGTTGGGTAATTTTTGTTGGTTTATTTGATCACAATTTAAACACCATTGGGTAGTTTCAAATTTCCAGTCGTTGGGTTAAACCAGCTGGGTCGCAATGCTTGGTTGATTCTACCCAGCGCTTGGTTGTTTCACGTGCTTCCCGCCTTGATTCGTTTAAATTCGCTCCCAAACTGTCATTTTGAAAGGACAATGCAAATGGCAAAGCCACTGGTTGCAGATGTTTTAAGATAAGTTCATATAATGTTTTCATTAAGGCCCCGTCCACACGAAGCCAGAGCTTTCCCAATCCAATATTTTTTTTTCCTCGTTTCAAGAAATATCTGCATCCACACGAGATTACCGAAACCAACTAAAAACGATGTAGTTTGCATGCCAGGCCAGTGTGTGGCGCTGTAATTCTGCAACTCTAAAAAGAGTTGTGGCTAGAAGGGGTATAGCAGTGGTCGGAGGTGAGGCAAAATCTTACAATAAAATAACATTAAATGCCTACACCTACCCCAACCCAAAACATACCCTTACAATAATGTAGAAACGTTAATTAAATGACGCGATATTGATGTGCGCATGTCCAGTGCCAGTAGTTGTATCCCTTAACTCTTTCACAGAGCTGGACGTAGTGTGATGACATCACCGTTTCAGAAAATATATAGATTCCCTGTACACACGAAAACGGAAGATTGCCGTTTTCAGATTTATCCACTTTAGGACCCGGTCTCAAAAAAAAGCGGATTCATGTTTCTAAAACGCCGGATCTGTGTGGACGAAACGCTGATATGGTACAAAATGTATACGTACACAGCTTAACACATCTCCGTGTGGACGGGGCCTAATAAACATAATTAGCATAATTATATTTGTTCTTCTTCTTCGCGGCAACAATTCTTAAGCTTACATGACGTTAAGACGACAGAAGTTTTACCTCAGAATCCGATGCAATGTAACGTTACTGACTCGTGTTAGTTTAGGTAGGCCTATGAGACGATATTAATACAGTTTGTGATTATTTACACGGAACCATGATTCACAAAATTTAACCGAGGTTTTATGTAGGGATGTCACAAGTACCAGTACTTCGGTACCAATACTGAAATTAAAAAAATGTGAAGATAGCCTATCTGTATAGCAACGACTCACAAGTAGACTATATTTGGTCCCGCAGCTGCGCTCAGTCACATCACGTCAGTTATCTAAGCGCAGGGCCCCAGACTGTAGTCGAATATATATGAGTGTCTGTGAACTGAACATTAAATTCTATTTAAATATTACTCTTCCATGATTTGCGTCTCTGTGTGAATGACGGGGACGCACGCGCTCATACACACACACGCGCGCCACACACTGAGGGCATGAGAATTCATATCATGAACACAGACACTCAAAGGTCACAGCAACCCGTCAAAATAAAAGTTTGATTCAAACGTGAATAAACTGACAGAATATAGGTTTGTAGTTGTCATTGTTGCCAATTTTAACCCATCTGTGTGTTGTACCATTTGACAAGCAATACAAATGATTGTTTTAACAGTCTAAACATACATTCTTCATTTGTTCTTTCAAGAATAACTCAGAATAGCAAATCCATTAATGGTAAAAATTGACTACATTTTGGGTTTTCTCAACAGCCCAGCCTGCTGGGTTAAAATGCCACTGAGTTAATTTAAGCCAGCATGTGTTCTGTCCAATATTTACCCAGCGCTGAGTTGCCAATTGGGTTGTTTTTAACCCAGCCATTTTTAGAGTGTTCTATTTTCACAAACGTACAGTTTTTTGCCTAATATATAGTTGGGACATATACAGAGGCAGTCATGGCAAGACTGTTATAGATAAGGAGGAGTGTTGCAGGGGGAGTGTTGCAGATCCAAATGCACTAAGAGGTTTATAAAAAAAATAAAACAAAAAATAAATTCCTGGCAAATAACAAGAAATCCAAACACAGGAGAAACGGGGAACTAAACAGAAGCACAGGATACATTCATATATGGACCACACTAGACAGACAAAGAACACACGGAACACTGTATACATTCACCAAGCTAACAACGGACAGGTATAGGTGGATATTTTCTATGAGAACACACAGGAACAGGCAGTGATAGAGCTATAGAACTATAGAGGGTATGCATGTGACGTCACTGTCAGGTGGAGCGACTGCGGTTATGCTCACTGAGTGGCAAAAAGACAGAAACACCATTGGTTTTCAGTGTGAATTCAGCCAAAAACACATCAAACACATCTAAAATAAGGAAGAGCTTTGAGATTGACAAGAAATTGAGAAAAGCTACAGAAGCAAATGGATCACTGCCATGCACAGAAACCATGTCAATCCAGTATGTTGAATTATGGATTAAAAACATACCCTATTGTATTGTTATATATGTTAGATTGACAGCTCGTCAATAAAATATTTGCTATCGTAAATTCTGCCTATTTTGATGTTTTTAAATAAATACTGACAAGAAATAAAAGCTCTAGCGTAAGTTCTGCCAGGAAGATTCAATGGTACATAACCTATTACATTCAGACCTAACCAATCATGTCCTAATACTCAAATATAAAAGATCGATAGTTACACACGTCTGAGTTTGCAGATGCTGACGCCAACATTTACCTCCATCCTCCCTACCACCACCAGGAAGTTCCCTGCCTATACCTCCCAGGGGTTAATGTGCACCACTACCTTATCTTCAGACATGAAATGCAGAGTCCGTTACCCTTGAGACGAGAGCTTCGGTTGGGGCTTATGCCAAAGAACCTCTAAATATAATACTTGCTGGTCTGTTAATAAATGAACGCATTATTACTTCATTTGGCCTCCTGAGTCTTTCTGGTAGAACTAGCCTATATAATTTTAGGTCTGAACGATATGATATAAATTAATAAGAGTAATACTTATATCAATGCTAGTAATAGCATTGATATAAGTGATCACCCGGATTTAGACCTACCTATATTGTACGGTATTTATATAAAGCATTTCCAGGCGATTACTTATATCAGTGTCATATATATCATCATATTGTCCAGTTTTTGTCAGTGTTTATTTAAAAACATCCAGTTATCCGACAGAATATCCGATGTTAAATATTTAATTTGAGTTATTGTTACAATACAATTTATAGGGTATGATTTTACCCTAAAATGTAACATATTGAGACAAAATGATAACTGCAAATTCACATTTCACTGCCTGGAGTCCAGGTTGTTTCGGTGAATTAGAGCAAATGATTTGCTTCTCTTTTCTGTAGCTTTCGGCAGTCTGTAAAAAATACCTCAGATTTCATTTCAAATCTGTTTGTATAGTCAATCTCAAAGCTCTTTCCCATTTTAGATCTGTTTTGTGTGATTTCCGCGGCGTTCACGCATCACGCACATGCCCTCTGTTTAAGGCAGGCAATGAAACAAAACAGGAACTAAGCAAAGAAATGTCTATGTTAACGGACCCCATGGACATCACTCTGCCCCGCTCCGGACCGAGGGAGATGGATTTTATAATAGTTTGTGTAATTTCCTCACTCAGATTACTGCCTGCTGAGAAGGAAAAGCTGCCTAACTCTGCTGGTCTAGGATCTGTAATCCTCTGTAATAATTTGTAATAATAGCATATTATCCAGTGTGTATCTGTATTTCTACTAGTCAAATGATTTAATTTCCAACACGTTTTCACTTCGGTGAGTAATGTAGCCAATCACAGACATGTTTGTTGATTTCTACAATGCAATTGGCCAATCACAGCTGTTGAAGTTAGAATCCTCTCACCGCCTGAGTTTTTGTCCAGTGCTGAGTTCTGCATGTGTGCTAATCCTCTCTAAGTGTAGATGTTATGTAAATACGAGATGAAATGTATAGTCACTGATTAATAATATAACAAACGTTGTGAGGTTACGCTCATTGAATGAGGGACAGGTTTCAGTGATTATAAAGGGAGCGTTCTTTGCATGCTGCCTAGGCGATTTACGAAAAAATATTAATAGGCCTATAATATATCTAGAATTTGAATAAAACTTCTGTTTTCCATTATTGACGAGCGGCCACATACACACTTAAATACAGTGATCCATATTTAGGTATCATACTCATATGTCAGGAAAACATGATTCCTGGCTGCATGTTAATTTCCATGGATCACTGGATCTACTTCTAAACGTT
The DNA here is from genome assembly GCF_024679245.1 of Pseudorasbora parva. Lineage (NCBI taxonomy): Eukaryota > Metazoa > Chordata > Actinopteri > Cypriniformes > Gobionidae > Pseudorasbora > Pseudorasbora parva. The sequence goes on from NC_090172.1 coordinate 25,049,480, forward strand.
TGCTCTACTCGTGTTTTCCCCTTTTAAATCCAGTCACGCAGAAGCTCTCTTTTGCCACTCAGTCCCTGCTGAGGAAACGTTTTCTGGTGGGAAAGTGACGCCAATGCATACCCTCTTTAAATACACCAGGATAATGAGGGCTAACAAAAGACAGGTGAAGATGATTATTTGCTATGAAAACAATACACTAAACATGCCACTAACTTCACCCCTTATCCCATCTCAATAGCATTCTGCAATGCAACATGAACACAGTAAGTACACTGTACTTAACTTTCTTTTACATCAAAATGTGTAAAGGGGTCATTGTTACGCCCCGTGGCTCATAGGGACGCAACAAAGATTGGGACACACACGAAAGCCGAAATAAAATACGAAATTTATTAACAAAATAGAACTATACAGAAAAGAAACAGTATTAAGTGTAACAGTCAGGAATCAGTGTGTTGTGTAAGGAATGCATGAAAGGGTAATGTGCTGTTGTAGTGTTGGATGTACCAAAGAAACAAAGTCAAACAAACGCAAAACAATAATCAAGTCCAGCCTGCCACGCCCCTTGGGCCTTTTCCTCAGACTCCTTTTAACAAGGCCCAACAGGATGTCAGCAACAGGTGTGCTCAATCAAGCTATCTGAGAACTGCCAGTTGAGGGAGGAGCCAGCAAACACTCCTCCTCAGCCTGGGGAAACCTCACTAAACACAGGAGTCGTCACAGTCATGAATTAAGAAAACAATTTCACCTTGATCTTTTGATATGTAAAAGGTCATGAAAATATAATAATATCCTGTAAGTTTCAGAGCTGAAAACGTTCTTGTTAGTCAAAGAAAAGCTTTTATTGACACCAGTCCCAGCAAACACTCAATCTCAGAATATGTCACACCTTGACGTCATCGTATGCTCAACAGAAGATGAACAATGTCTGATTTTGTCCACCGACTCGTGCCTGACATGACATAGGCCTACATGGTGCTAAACCGGATCGAACTTCTAAGCAATAAACATGCTTCATAAGCTTCATTCGGATTTCAGTATTATGCATGCATGGATTAACTTTATTTTTAATGAATATCCAACTCACATGGGGAAGAAATTGCGTGTTTGCTCCTTCATTTCACCACGGATTCATTTGTAAACAAGAGACTGGACTTGCAGACAGGATAAGATTACATAAATTAATGAATGAAGCATTATTAATGAATGAACTATTTACATCTTAAATAGTGAAGAAAAAAAAAACATTCCCTTATTGATGTGCGTTGTTCACTCTCTTACTTAACGTTTGAAGGAAAAATACAATGACGGAAGTTTTGATCATGCTGTCTACACATACGTAGTGTGTGTGTGTGTGTGTGTGTGTGTGTGTGTGTGTGTGTGTGTGTGTGTGTGTGTGTGTGTGTGTGTGTGTGTGTGTGTGTGTATGTATAGTTCAGTAATAAAAAAATACATTCCAATCAATCGCGGGTGAATGAGAAATGATTCATTGTGTTCGTTTGATAAAGACATTTTGCGAGCCTTGTGGGCGTTTCATTCTGGTTGCTGTTTCTCCATACGCTTTGAGAACAATACCCACATGTACTGACAGGGAGCTGACACTCATTAAATATGCAAATCTTATCCAATCCCATTTACTTCCAAGTTTTCAGTGCGTCACCCCCATAAAACTTAAGCGTTCCAGGAGAGCCACAAAAACCAGGGTTTAAAATAGCCTATTACTTATTCTCTATGACGTATTTGAATGGAAAAACCATGCAAACGTCATAAGTTGACATCAGTCAACAGTATAACAGAAAGTTAAAAAGCCAGTTCATGACACTTTTAAAATGTAATAATTAACATCTGTGTACATCTTGTTGTCTATCCATTTCTTTTTGTTTCTGTTTTTAGACTTGTAATGTTGTCACTTCTCTTTGTACCCTTAATCCAACATATGGTAGCCAGATAAGACTTTAAGACAGTATTTTTAGCAAGAAAATGTTATTTTGCATCCCTTGAAAACATTTAATAAAACTAACACTGCTATAATCTGCTGCCATTACACTTACAGGTTACAACTAACATAGACGCAAGAAGGGGAGCGAATACCACAACAGGGAGATGCAAAAGCTGCAAAAAAAATGTTTGACTGAGGAAAGCAGGAGTGTTAAGAGCAAGAGAGTGGGAAGATATAACCCATTTTTTTTCTGTGCAAATACGAGGCTTGTTATCTTGCTAAGGCAAAGGCAAAAAAATGCAGCTTTCAGCATTTTCATATTACAGTGAGCAGATATTGCTTACAAGCTATAAATTACTTTTTAATACCCTCCAGATTACAGACACTAATACAAATGTAAAATCAACGACCCAAACTTTCTCTCTGTCTCTCTTTCTGTCATTTGCATGAATCCGGTGAGACTCTTCATACATGTATGGTGGATTCGAGTATCTTATAGGCCATTAAGTGCTCAATCATTTGCATAAGTACTTTCAAGGACTACTTAAATTAACATTAAAGGCACTGTGGATGCAAAATGTAATCAGACCAGTTTGAAGGCTGCAGAAAAACACTGATGCAGATATGTGCAATAAAGATAAACAGACAGGTGGTCAAGATGGAGACGGGAAGAGAAAGAGAGCGAGTTAAACGGGAGAGACTGATATGCCCTTCCAAGTTTGCTAAGGCTGCTTGTAAGAAATGCTGAGGATGCAATGTGCTGACCCACATACATACAGTAGTACCTGCTCCCTACAGACTCCGCCGGCTGCTCTCTTTCTCTCTCATTCTCTGGCTCTCTCTCCCAACAAATTCCCTATTGTTATCACTGTTCTTCAGTGCTTGCATTTTGTATTGTCTTGTCATTCCGTTCTTTGCAGTCTCACCCTTTTCCTTGCAATCTTCAATGGTTCTGTGTATTTTTCACCTTTAATGGTGAGGGGAAAAAATCTGATGCTAAAGCCCATTGAGATGAATCAAATCAATGAAGCCATCTCTCTCTCTCTCTCTCTCTCTCTCTCTCTCTCTCTCTCTCTCTCTCTCTCTCTCTCTCTCTCTCTCTCTCTCTCTCTCTCTCTCTCTCTCTCTCTCTCTCTCTCTCTCTCTCTCTCTCTCTCTCTCTCTGCTTGTCTCTTCATTTCCGTTAAGTAATATAGCTTGTTTGCCTCCTTTTCTTTAATTATACTGTTCTGTTCCTCCTTAAAGGGTTAGTTCACCCAAAAATGAAAATTATTTCATTAATTACTCACCCTCATGTCGTTGGACACCTGTAACACCTTCGTTCATCTTCAGAACACAAATGAAGATATTTTTGTTGAAAGCTGATGGCTGAGAAAGGCTTTAGAAAGGCCTCCATTGGGATTCAGTACATTTCAACTGACCCACTCACAAGACCCATAAAGGCACTAAAGACTTCGTTACAAAGTCCATCTCACTAGAGTGGCTGTACAATCATTGTACCAAGCGGCGAGAACAGTTTTTGTGCTCAAAAAAAAAAAAAAAGACTTTCTCTCCCAAGATATTGTCTTCCGTGTAGGTCTCGGACGTGAATTCACGCGATAGCGGCGCTCCTCCTCTTCCGGGTCATGTATTCGCTATGATTCGAACGGCAGAGCTGCATCATATTCTCGTGCATGCGTCGAGTTCACGTCAATAATTTGGTGGATTATATCATTATTTTGATTTTTGTGCGCACAATAACTATTTTCGTCGCATTGTAAAATGATTGTACAGCCACTGTAGTGAGATGGACTTTGTAACGAAGACTTTAGTGCCTTTATGGGTCTTGTGAGTGGGTCAGTTGAAATGTACTGAATGCCAATGGAGGCCTTTCTGAAGCCTTTCTCAGCCATCAGCTTTCAACAAAAATATCTTCATTTGTGTTCTGAAGATGAACGAAGGTGTTACAGGTGTCCAACGACATGAGGGTGAGTAATTAATTAAAATATTTTCATTTTTGGGTGAACTAACCCTTTAAAGGTGAAGTGTGTAATCAGTGTTTGCAATGTTGAAATAGTTTCTATGACAAACTGTTAATTATAAAAAGATAAAAAAAAATATATATATATTTTTTTTAATTTTGTATTTTTTGTAGTTCATTTATATAGTTATATTGTTTCATACAAATAGTATATATTTAATTTTCATTAAAAAAAGAAAAAAAACATGTTGAAAAAAACAGCTGCATGTGTTATAATAGGAAATACATCAATAAATTCTAAATTCAGAAATGTGTATATGATGCAAAACAATACTTCTTTATATTTTAACAAAAACTTATCAATTTTAGTCAGTTTGATCATTTTACCAAGCTGACAAGCCAAAAAAAAAAAAAAAAAAAAAAACATTTGGTGACACTAGTTGCACAGAAATTACACGCTTCACCTTTAATTTCTGAGTCTTCTTTTCTTTTTTTCATTCTGTCTCCTTCTGTTTTTCTGAATGCAACAACAGGGATATTTTGCTGACAGGGCTCACGGCAGATGTTAAGCACTGATGGCAACATGGGGTGTGATTGAAAGCCGATCAGCACATGCATGAACGTTTTGTTTTGTTTTTTTCAGCGAGAGATCTAATATAGCCTGTGATTGGTAGCGGTGTAGCAATCTTTATCACTTTACTGAAATGAAACGTCAAATATCTGAACTGTGTTAAAGGCCCTAATGAACCCAGTCTTCTGCGTTCAACTGCAATATCACAGCCTGTCATGTTTCACCGACCAATCTGATGACCAGCATTTCGCAATAACAAGTGAAAAGAACATCAAAGAGGCATCATACCCAGATGGAGCCTGTATGAAAAGCCTCCCCAGAGACTTCAGACCAAACATTACTGTCATTTAACAACACATCAGTGCAGTTGTAAGAGGAACAGTTCTGCCTTTTGACATTTATGACTGTTTAAAAGAGATGCGTAAAGCGGTATGTGTAGGCATGTTAGTATGGGTATAACAGTGAGAGAGAAATGAGGGTTATGCACTTAGACACTAACACAAGCATACATGCACACATGAGTGAGCACACAGATGACGTGCACATGCAAACATGCATATCACACTAACAGGACCAGCCAGGCATATATATAATTTGAGGCTCCAAAAAAATGTATAATCATTTTATTAAAAATCAACACTTCATAATAACCTTCAATAATATCATAAACAAACTTTTTATAATGCTTAACTGGTTAATAGTAGGGCTTAATTATAACACATTAATTCGTTTTTTTTATTTTTTTATTTTAAATGACAACATTTAAAGGTGTAGTAAGTAATTTCTGAGAAACACTGTGGAGAATGGCTCGGACCTGAGTAATACAACACACTTGTAGCCAATCAGCAGTAGGGGGTGTGTCCACTCATGATGGGGAAGGAGATAGCGAGCAAGAGGGAGATTTGAAGACTAGACTGTAGGAAGAGAGATTGCTGAGACACATTGCAAAATAAAAAAGGTCAGAGGAATATCACAGGGGAAAGAGAGGTTATGATCAGTCAAGAGAACGCGTTAATATTAGAAAAGCTTTATAGTGCTGAAGAGCCCTAAGCGGGAAGGCCTGAAAACCAATGCAGAGGTTGCATTGTTTCTGCTCCATATATGAATAACAATTTTGCTGTGTTTCAGAGAACCAAGATATGCTGTTGTTGTAATGTTCAACACGTTCTCACTACCAACTACACTGTTAAACCTTGCTGTAAATTTTTAGGTAAATAACTGTAAAAAAAAAAAAAAATGTTTATTTGAAAATAATATTATAATATTAAAGGTGCATATAATAGCCTATTATAGACACAGTCACTTAATTGAGAGATTTATTTGTGATGGAAAAATTACTTTATAGTTTTGGAAGTGTACACACGTTACAGTTAATATGCGTCGAGCACACTGATCTGTGTATAGATAGTGGTCGTGCATTCATTTAAGTGGGGAAGGATACTGTGGGAGTGGCTAGATGCAGCGCAAGAGATGCAGATGTAATATGATCTTGATTCTTGACTGTTAAGAAACTTTAATTAACACTTAACAAATGCTTCAAATTGAATTAAAAATTGAATTACAACGTTGAAATACAAATGTAAAGGGTGTACAAATACTATAAAATCGTGAATATAAATAAATGGGAATCATGTTCATCAAAACATTAATTTATGTAACTTTTTGGACGTTTCCTTATAAAGGTCCAGAAATTCATGGTTTTTTTGTTTGTTTGTTTGTTTTTTTGTTTTTTGTTTTGTCAAGTTTTTTGCAGGTTTTTTAATAAAAATAATAGATTTTATTTATAATGCACTTTTCATTCCGAAGAATCTCAAAGTGCAATGGGGGGGACAAAAATGAATAACAAGTAAAAATATAAAATACTACAAACAATCAACCAACACAGAAAACTAAACAGAAACAGAGCTGATGGTGGAAGTCTCTGTAAGCTCCGCAGCACACTGTGGTCCACTCACGACCAGGTTTTACATTTCTCCCAGTGGCAGTGTCCTGATGACATCGTCGAAACATGACAGCTGAAGACCAGATGATGGGTCTTCATGACGATTCAGACAATGGAGATGGCCGCAGCACCATGCAGGAGGCAGATAAAGTTTTCCGGGCACTTCTGTGGCTGGATGTTTGAGCCTAAACGAGCAGGTGTCACCCATTTGGAGTTTGTTTGCTACTGCTACGTGCTGTGTTGAGAACTCCAATAGTAGATTTGTATGTTTTCAGACTGAAAATGAATCACACAACTACAAGTAAGGTAATGATTTAAATATTTGTGTTTTTAAAATACATAATGTAAAATTAGATGGTTTTTTATGCATGGTTTGAAATAGCTTCCTGGTTAGCAAGTTATTTAGCCTCTCCTCACAAATCCTCACTTAATAATATCCCTGTGTGTAAAACATTTTTCCTGGAGTAGCTGCATTTATCAGCAATTGAACTCTTGCTGTTAAACAACTTGTTTTATCGTTGCTTTCATTTTTCTTAGTTAGTCAGGCTTTGCCACAATGTGCAGATGCAAACTTTCCAATTTGCCTTTTCGCCAACTAACTTTTTTTATACAAAACAACTCCAACATAGAGCAAATTTTGAAGAAAACTTCAACCGGAATGTCAGTGGAAAATGATCTACATTTACTAGTCACACCAAGGCTCATTGTGCATGGTAAGTATAACATATATAGTAAATAATGAATGTGTTTTGGCATTTTTTTATGGTGAGTTCATATTTCAGGAGCCTTCTAAATTCATTTAAGTGGATGATTAACATTGATTGGAAAGTGACACACATTCCATTGATGAGCAGTTTCGTATATTGATGAGCGGTTTCTCTGTGGCACTCTGTATTTTTCAGCGCCTTCTATGTTTTTAACATTGAATACCAAGAGTCAGCCAGTGCCACATTAGAACTCATTGAAAGGCACATGTGCATAATGTAATGCATTAATGTAACATGAGTTTGCCACCATTGTGAATTTTATTTTTATTTATATATTATTTTGTAGTATGTTGTTTAATTTCTGAACTGTTTGATTTGTTACTCTATTTCTAAAATAGCTGTTGTCTGATTCACTCAACAGGTTTTTAGTGAGAATTAATCCTTAGGGGACAAAGTGTGCTTCCAAAGCTGGAACCAGCTGTAAAACTGTCATCTGTGAAGAAAGATTCAAAACATAAATCCACATGTACAAACATATATATATATATATATATATATATATATATATATATATATATATATATATATATATATATATATATATATATATATATATATATATATATATATATATATATATATATATATATATATATATATATATATATATATATATATATATATATATATATATATATATATATATATATATATATATATATATATATTCAAGACATATCATAAAATCTCATCTCATTTGTTTTTTTGTAATTCTGTTATGTTGGGCAATAGATAAACACCTAAGTAATAAAGTCAATTTGTGTGAACATTTAAAAGTTATTCCTGTTTTTGTTTTTTTTAATAAAATAAAATAAATGAAGTAACAAAATGCAGTATGCTATTACTGTGCAGTAATTAACTGAACGCACTGCTGGCAGTTATCTTTACAGTATTTTATTCATAAAAAACCTGTTATGGTTTAACAGTGTAGTCACATATTGATGCTTGGTCAGGACCCTTCGGTGTACCACTTTATTGTACTCAATTGATTTCTATGAGAAACGGGAATGATATTGTCATGATGAAATTATATATTGGGTTATGATTTTGCCATCATTGATCTTCAGAAAAAAAGTTTAATCAAGTCTTCTTATATTGAAATAGATCTGCGTTTCCTCAGTCATCCAAGAAATATCTTGTTGAAACTGCAGTCTTACCGCTATTTTACTATGGAGAATGTGTCTTGTTCTGACGCAATGGGCAAACAACTGAAATCCATGGAGAATCCTGTACTAAAAAAAGTGATGTTTTATTAACACATTTCTGGAGGAGCACGTTCAGATGATTGAATCTAATTTAATTAAACCTAGGAGCGGCTAAGAGGTGTATATATACTGCAGATTTACCTCCCTTCGTCTACAGTTGTTTTAGCATCCCTCCAACACCCCATCTCCTCACATTGATTGAATTAACTCTAATTAGACGTAAACACAATCCATAACACAATGCAGTCTTGTTCCAGACTTTCTCTATCACAGGGGGGAAACTTTGGGTTTGGGCCAAAAATCTGACCATGTGACTCATTGGGAGTCAGTATATGTTGTAATGTAAGCGAAAAGGTTTTGAGTGTCATTGTTTGTCTGGAGCTGCTGTGCTGTCGGTGACTAACTCTTGCTTCTAAATACTATTTTGTTTTTTATGTTTTTTTTGTGTTCTTCCTTTAGTTTGTCATCTTGCCTTTATTTTTTGTGAAGCATTATTTTGCTTCACCTCAACTATGATAAAGATTCACTGACTCTTGCATTGCGTTCATGCATTCTGAGGGTGAAACAATAAAGGGAGGATGTGTTGGTAACCCTTTACAATACAGGTGCATTAGTATGTATTAATTCATGCTTAACTAATGCACAGATAATCATGAGTTAATGTATTACTAATGGTCAACTAACCCATTTATTAATGATTACTGGATCAGCAATTAATGAAGATTCTACATGAGTAATAGATTAAGTAATCCTTAAATTGTTATTAGTTAAATGTGTAATAATGTATTAATTCCTTGATAACATATTATATTAACTTAAACTTTAACTTTACATTAACTAATGTAAATCAACATGTTAATTACCATAACGGGTCAAATCCATGCATTTCAACTTCCAGTTGTCTGCTTTAATTAATCATTTGCTAATTATTTATAAAGGTATCATTATGTTATGACTTTACTTTTAACTAATTGATTAAGTAATATGTAATTGTGGATATGGGTTTTGAATTAATTTTGAATTAGTTAATAGTCATGTGCCCCAACAAGTAAAGTCATAACATAATGATAGCTTTATAAATCATTAACTAATGATTAATTAAAGCAGACAACTGGAAGTTAAATGCATGGCTTTGACCCGTTATGGTAATTAACACATTGATTTGCATTATCACTAATGATTTCTTATTAATCATGTAGAATATATATATATATATATATATATATATATATATATATATATATATATATATATATATATATATATATATATATATATATATATATATATATATATATATAAAAAATAAGTGATTTACAAAAAAAAGCCATTACTAATACATATGAAATATCTGAATCTAATATATTATTAAAGCAATTCATTATTATAAAATTTTACCATAAGGTTAAAAAAAATCAAGGAACCACATTAAATAATAACATAAATATTTTAAAGTTGAAAACTTTAAAACAATCTGGACAAATGTTGCTGACCTAGTGCTTCTCAGATTGCAAACTCGTCTGTTCACACTGTATTATTTGAGCCTGTATTATTTTTTGCTGATATTTCTTCACTATAATTATGTAGATACACTTATTTCCTGCATGACGGATCACTCACTATAATCACGTCTTACTGAAAGAAAAGAGAGAACAAGAATCTGGTAAATTTGAATCTTCTCATTATCTCTCCTCTCCGTGTACGCGTGTGGGTGTGCTCTATTATTGTTCTGAGGGAATTTCACTCCTTGATTATGGTCAACTCATAATGAGAGATCAAGGGTAAAAGGTCCCAAGAAATCACCTATTCTCATTGTTTGTGCATGTGTGTGGGAGAGAAACAGGTCTGGGTTCTCAACACTAATGATTGGTCGTGTCTTGAAGCAAAAAGAATACGTGGCTTCCTGGTGGTGTCCTCCTATCAAATCACAATGATTTAAGCTCGCACACAATCCTCAGTCTGTACAGCTCATTAAACATTTTCCACATTATGGCAACTTATTCATTTTTCTGGATCAGCACTCAGTAAAAAAATAATAATAAAAAAAAAAAAAAAAAAAAAAAATATATATATATATATATATATATATATATATATATATATATATATATATATATATATATATATATATATATATATATATATATATATATATATATTCACCTGTCAGTGTGCTGCATATCTGTTTCTGCTCTCTATTCCCTCATTTAAGACCATCAGATCAAGAAGTCAAAATTGCACTGTACCTAATGTATTCCCATTTTTATTTTTATTTTTTATTTTTTCTTGCCTGCTTTTTGGGTCCTCTCTTTTTTATTTATTTTTTATTTTATTTTATTTTATTTATTTTTTGATTTGGGGGAGAATTATCAATAATGCTAGTCTGTTGAGTAACAGCCCCTGTTCTGACACTGATAAATGAACACCTCAAAATTAAATGAAAATAATAAAAACTATGGAGAAAGGGGGAGAAAACAGAGGCAGGGGAGAACAGTGGATGGTTGGTAGAATGTGAAAAGAAATAATGTGAAAGAAAACAGAATGAAAGGGAATGAAAGTCACTACTGGGCAAGACACTATTATAAACTATTGGGAGAAGTTAATGGGTCCAGTCTCTCATTTTGACTCTTTCGATTGGCCTTTCCAATGAGCAACTCCCAAAAAGTAACAAAGAAAACAAAACAAAAATCAACAAAAGAACTATTGTATGGAGTTTTGACTTTTCTTGGACGGGAAATAAAAGAAAGGGAAATAAAAAAAGAAAATGGAGCATAGTGTTGTAGTCAAAGACCAAGGTCATGTGGTAATTTCATTTCTGTCCGAATCCACATCTCTGAGTTTTCAAGAAGAGATTGCTTCAAAATTAACTGTTTATATCGCACCGGAGCACCGTATTGTTTGGATGCATTTTAAAGATCTATAGGCTACATTTCTACTACTGAAATTGATCAAAATAGAAAGAGAAGAAAAACACGTAAACATTTGAAATATGTAATTAACAATATATAGGTTTAATTTGCAGCATTGTATTGTACAGTTATATTGAATAAGTATGTCTGCTCATTTCCACATTAATTCCACATTTAAAAAGACACCTTCCCCTTTTTTTAACAGGAGATTTAAATAATTAATAACTTCTTATTATTAAATTAAATATTATTTTATCATTACTCCAAGCATCTGGCATTTTTACAGCAATCATTTGACTGAGCACGTGTGCAGTGTCCCCAGGTGCGCAGGATCACAAAACTTGTTTCTCCACCTTCATCAAATCGCCATTCTAGTGCACGAGTTGTATCACTGAGGTGGCATGCAAATGTATTTTTATGCCACATGACAAACAATTACCATCCAAATAGGGTTTTAGTCTGAGACCAAGACAAGACCGAGTACAAATGTTGTCAAAACCTTGTCTGGCTATCACCAGACCAAACTCAATTTAAGATTGAGCATTAGTCTGGGCAGTCTGCTCTGTATATTCTACTGCACAAGAGATGTGATAAATGAGTATTATTCGAATAACTCTGTATGCAATTGGATAGTCCTTCAACCAATCAGACCACAAGAGGTGTGATCAACGGGCAACAACCCATTGTTTCTCTATCTGTCATTGCGTTAAACCCACCATTTGCGTGCCAGGTGGATTAGCCAGTCTGTGATTGGTTCCCGCAAAAGTGTAACAGAAGCAGTAGAAATGAATGTACAAGTTTCCAGACTGAGTTTAATGGCGAAATCAAATTGCCGGCAGATCAGACTGGGCTTAAAGAGTCTAGACAAGACTGAGACTGCCAAAAAATGGTATTAAGACCAAGACCAGTCTCAAGTAGTAAACACATTATATCAAGAGGTGTCAAATTACTTATTTTGCCTTTTAAAGGTAGGATAGGTAGGAATTGGTTAAAAAAAACTTTTTTTCCAAATTTGTTTAAACTTTCTTTATATATCAATACATAATTAAAATGTAAGTACTCTGAAAAAGAAAGTATAAAAAATGAGTGTCTGTAGACCTCTCACGACTTTTTTAAAGAAAGCTCATTATTTCCATTCACTCCACCTTCTCCCTTCTTGGCTCTTTCCAAAGCCACGCCCCCAAAACACATGAACGCGCCTCACCGACCAATCAGCTGGAAGACGCATTATTGACCTCAGACGAGCGGTGTGCATGTAGTGACATCATGTCAGAATCACATGTAATAAAACATCGAACTTTATCAGTATGAATACACTGTCAGAAAAAAAGGTATATTTCTGTCACTGGGGCGGTACCCTAAGGTACAAAACCGAAAAGGTACTGATATGTACCTTTAAGGTTCTACTATGTACCTTTAAGGTACTAATTTGCACTCTTAAAGTACTGATAGGTACCTTTTAAGGTACTAATATATACCATTTAGGGGCGAGAAAGGTACAAAGATGTACCTTTTCACTTTTGTACCTTAGGGTGCCGCCCCAGTGACAGCACTGTACCTTTTTTCTGAGAGTGTATAAACAAATAAGATGTCTTTTAGTACTCACTATCAAGCTAGAATACCGGTACTGGTAAAGTTTAAAATATATTTTTGTTTGATTTGGTAACGAGCTAGTTATATTTATAAGGCAAACAAAATGAGTAGCATCATGTTTTTCCAATAACATCAGTTATACTGTAATGAAGATGAATTTTGTGTAAGATACACATAAACTGTGTTTTGCATGTAAGAGTTTCCACGATGAAAGCATTGTTGATTGGCAGTAGCTAAAGCTAACTTAGTTCTAAAAAAAAGTTCCTGGATGCGGTGTACTAGCTTTTACACATGCATTTTGTTATCTAAAGTTACGTTTAGCGAAAATCAACACAACAGCGAGCTAAACATGTTGGGCCATATCTTGCACCCAGCGCAATTGATTTTTGTACACCGACGCATGTGTCATTCCTATTTTGCACCCGCGCAAAGCGCGCTTTTCCCTCCACAGAAGCACGTCGCTAAACTAGTGAATGAACTTGCGCTCCTTGGGCGGTCCAGCGCAAAAAAGGAGGCGTGTTCCGGCGTAAACAATACCTGGTGCTATTTTGCTGTTCCATTAAACAGTTGCGCCACTGACCAGAAAAAAACCCAGTCTAAAGTCAGTGGCGCGTTGCGCGTCCATAATGGAACTTGCGCAGCTGCTTTTAAAGGGAATGTTGGATCACGCTCTGATTGGTTTATTCACGTTACGCCCAAACCACACCTATGAATAATGAAGCTACTTCAGACCAACCCATTTTAGATTTGCGCCGGGCCATTTAGCCATTTATCCCGCCAGGAAAATAGCAACAGCGCCGAGACCCGCCCACAAAGTTACTTGTGCTTCGCGCTTTGACACTTGCGTTTTAGACCGTTAAAATAGGGCCCATAGAGTATTTATAATCTCTTCTAATGGCTAAGTGTATAACATTGTAACTTTATGCTAAGTAATGTTATGTTAGCTATATTAGGCAGCTACATGTGCTCTTGATACATGCTTCATGAAAACATAAACCACATTTTTTTTTTTATCAAAATGAAAGATTACCTGTCCAGCAGAAATACAGCCAGCAATGAGTCGTTGTTCAGGTCCCTCAGTTTTCACCATTGTTGAAAAGCCACGCAGATATTTACTCGCGTTTGATTTCTTTGTTTATCCAAAGACTTTCTGTGCATTGCCTTTTCTCGTACTGTCTTCCCTTTTTGCATTGTTTGCCTTCGCTGACTGTAAAACCCTGCACTGTGAATTTTGAATGTTCTTTCTCTGTCATTATTTTGCCTAGGTTTCTTGCCTCTTGAACTGCTCAAATCAAACGAGCGCGCGCATGTGGGCAGATCCTGTAGCGAAAGCAGTGGTCGCCATGGTAGCGAGAGAGAGTGACAGTCGCCCAAGCCAATCATTTGTTTCGTCCCGAACGAAAATAATGAGTGGTGTTTATTGCAGATTAAAAAGTCTAGAGTCACTCGATTTTTATACTCTCCTTTTCAGAGTACTTACATTTTAATTATGTATTAACATATAAATAAAGTTTAAACAAATTTGGACAAAAGTGTTTTAGATCAGTCCTACCTATCCCACCTTTAAGAAAGAAAGAAAGAAAGAAAGAAAGAAAGAAAGAAAGAAAGAAAGAAAGAAAGAAAGAAAGAAAGAAAGAAAGAAAGAAAGAAAGAAAGAAAGAAAGAAAGAAGTTTAAAATGCTGATGTCAAAGAAATCATATAAACTTTTCATACAACTCTTACAACACAAAACACTTGAGTGTCTGAGGATATGAATAGCAATGAGACTTTAGCACACTGTTCAGACAACATATTGAAGTGCTTCCTTTCCCTTTCCCTCTGCCTCTGGCTCTCTTAATCAAAAACTGCTGCCGCTCGTCTTCCACTTGACTGCTCTCACCTGTCTGCATGCTTTTAAAAACACAAAACCCCCACATATTCCCCTCATGTATCTTTATGCTTGCCACACAAAGGTCTACATATTTAATTGCATTCTGTGCAGGCGCATGAATTAATAATTAGCCACCCTGCACCGGATACGTCACATTTGTTTCGAACCTCAGTGTGAAAAAATGAGAAGCAACCAATTGGAAGACTATTAATTGTCGGCTTTGAACGTGTGTGTGATGGTGGGTGGCAGACCCTCAAGAACAATGCTGAACCTGTCTTACAAAAGACGCATTTAAAACTAAGACACTTACTGTGTGTTCCTTCATGCTGAGAGTTACGGCTGGGTGATAAGAGGATCCTCAAAATAATTTTCCATATTATTTGATTTAAAAAAAAAAAAAAAAATTATTAACATGTTCACTTCATGCTATTATTGGGAAAGGAAATGCATCGGAGAATGAAAGTAAACTTAACCCATTTGTTTAATTGTTTACTCCAAAGAGCTACTTTTTGATTTAAGACCCCATGGAATCTTTTAATATTTCCTCATATTCATTATTTTTTTCTATTTAATTTCCCCCTGGATTTAGTGTTTTATAATTTAATACAAATGAATGCAAAAATGTTGTTTAATGGACTTATTAATTAATAAACTTTAAAATGTAATCCCTCTTTTAAAATTATCAGTAGTAGTTTTCATTTTTCAAATAAGGTGCTACACAACAGAACAAAAGCTGTTTAAAAAAATGACACCTGCAACTGTTCCTTGTCAGCATTCTAATCTAAACTATTTTCAAAAAAAAAAAAAAAAAGACAATTGTGTATGTGTTTCAGCCGTTCATTTACATGACTCAATCAGCTGGTGTGTGGTGAGCATTCTGGCACAATATGGCTGCCATCACATCATCCAGGTGGATGCTGCACATTGGTGTGGGTTGAGGAGATTCCCCCCTTCTCTATGTAAAGCACTTTTAGTGTCTACAAATTATTACAATAATTATTATTATTATTATGTGTGGTGCGTATATATTTTTTACTCACATCTGACACAGATCGTAATTTGGTGCACATGTGTAAACAAAAAAATCTGCACATGATCCGAATTTAAAATTTTTTGGACTCAATCTGAGCCATTTCAAGTTGTGGTTTTAAATCAGATATGTATCCAATATCTGGAAATATGTCCAAACACCTATATCCGATTCCCCTTTGAATTCCAACCAGTGTTGCCACAGTTACTTTGAAAAATTAATCTGATTGCTGATTACTCCTTTAAAAAGTAACTTAGTTACTTTACAGATTACTTGATTTTAAAAGTAACTAAGTAAGATTACATGCTACTTTATTAGTTATATTCCGCAGTTGCTGACAACACCCCTGCCGCCTCAACATAGAAATGACAACCGTTTTTCTCAACACTCAATTTATTGGAAGTGCTTTTTTAACAGTAACATCAACAATGTATCTCCTGACAATTTAACCTCTTGAACTCCAGGACCATGTTTTGGGATTTCCGCCTGAATTCCAGAAAATAGTGGAAAAAAGAAGTTTGTCTGTGTCATGTTGTGTGCCAGATTTATTCAAATGGGTCCCACACCCTATACAGTGATATAAATGCAATATGCCAGTGTCAGCAAATTAATTGAATATGCTGAAAACAGCCCAAACTGTCTGCAGGTTGCTCGAGCACACAGCCTGAGTTACACACTTTCAAAAATTAATTTATTAAAAAAAAATTAAAAAGTGCGTTTATTTATTTATTATTTATTTATTTATTTATTTATTTATTTATTTATTTATTTATTTATTTATTTATTTATTTAGTTGTTTGTGTGATTGTTTGTTTGTTTATTTATTTATTTATTTGTTTATTTGTTTATTTATTTATTTGTTTGTTTGTTTGTTGGTTTATTTATTTATTTATTTATTTGTATTTATTTTATTTTACTTATTTATTTATTGGGGGGGGGGGTATTACAGCTTAGACAACATATACTTACATTATATGCCAAAGTGATGCATATCTCCAGAAAGTAGAGACTCTAAAATCAGGCTATTCTCACGAAAATGCGTATAAATAGTACGAGTGTGCAATGTCGTGGAATATATACGGCAAAACTCATTTTGGCGTGTCTATGCCACGCTGTTTTTCGCGTGCATATGATACGCACTTTATGGCGTATTATACATACGAACCCCCCACCCCACCACCCTAAACCTACCCAAGAGCGTGTCATATATACGCCATAAAGTGCGTATCATATGCACGCGAAAAACAGGGTATCATATGCACGCCAAAATGAGTTTTGGCGTATACATTCCACGACATTGCACACTCGTACTATTTATACGCATTTATGTGTGATCGGGTTGCTAAAATCTAAGTAAGGCGTTACTAACATCACTGATTCCAAGCCACCACAAGGCGAGGCCGATGCAGCTTTATGTGTTTGCTCGCAGCTTTTTTTATTGAGGTAGACACTTTATAAAGGACCGAAATTGCACACAGAAACTTTCAGGAGCCAGTTTTCAACATCTCTCCGGTGAGTTTTGTCAGCAATGGTGATCATTTCCCTGTAAAACATCTTGTCCATGCTAGCAAATAATCATGGCCAATAGACATCATTAATTATAAATCATTTTAATAGCTTGGCAATTCAAAACCAGAGGGTCTACATGTGCACAGTAAAGGCAATCGCTTTGGTAGGGAATTCATGTAAACACAGATATCGGATGCCAGTCATGTCTTAAGTGAATGTAAATGTAAAATGCAAAAACACAGGTAAAAACGCATCTGTGTTTGCTTTAATCGTGCAACTTGTTTCTGTGTCAGAGCAAACACTTACATTATTATTATTACTCTGAGTACATTTTACTATGCAATAATGTATTTCTGTCATTATTTCAAGTTCTATCAAACATTTATTTTGGTGGTTTGTCATAAAGACCTTTGAGTATTGATGATAGCTATAGCTAAACCTACATGTGACATTTATCTTTTGTCTGTTTCATTATCATGGACTTTTAGTTTTTTTTTTTTATATAGTCACATGTTCCTTTGTACTGTTTTTCGCCATTAAATTAATGGTTATTCATTTAATGAGCATCTATGTAAATTAAAGTTCTCTCTGTGCTCACTTCAGTGTCTGGTGTGGTTTGTGTGTGTGTATGTTACTGTACATGCTGTTACGCTGCCTTCCTGCATTGGAGTTACCTAGTTTGTTTTATCAATGAACCTTCAGTTTGTTGAAACCTGTTTGGACCTTTTACATCATCTTGATCTGAACCTAAGCGTAACAATATGTGGTATAGACTATATAAATGGCTATACTGTATAGTCCTCATATAGTGAGACAGCAGACCCCTTAAGCGTGTGTAGTAGTTCACGCAAAACATGTCGATTTTTCAACACACCTGCAATGCTGTGTTAGATGTAGGCAAAATATTGACAATCACTAAAGTTGTATCAGTATTGTGTTTTTTTTTTTTTTTTATAATATAGATCACTCAGTTGTAGAATACTGTGCTCCAGTGTTATTAAAATACATATTTTGTTTGTGCTAATGAGAAAATATATATTTTTTAAAACAAAAAACAAACAATACAATACAACAATTTCCCAACCTTTTTTTTCAGTCATGGCACCCTTGGAAAATTGTCACAATTTTGTGGCACTCCCTCACATTCGTTACTTTAGGGGTGTAACGGAACAGATTGCTCACGGTTCGGTTTGTATCACGGTTTTAGGTTCACGGTTTCAGTACGGTTCGTTATTTGCTATATTCAGGGGGAAAAATAACTACTGTCAAATAAAAATAAATAAAATAAGAACAAATAAGTTAAATACAAGCAGCAGCACAAATAAATACTATTGAGCAAAGATACTAATAAAATAAACAATGCTTTTCAGATTTGTCAGGTAGGGCTAACATTAGTTTTTAGATAGAGAAATTTAATGAAGTAATCAAATGTAAAATAACTACATATTTAACTGGTTAAATTGAAGATTAATCCTTATTAAACTTACAAAAGCTATTCAATCAAGAGCATTGAGTGATGTCCTTATCTTTTGTTTGACATTAAACAGAGTAAAGGTTACTGTCCCTTTAAGACCTAATGCAAGGATATGCGTCGTCTTTCTTGACTGTATAAAATTCACTTAAGGCATATTCAGACTATGTCTGCTTGAATACTCAACAAGATGGACATGTTGACAAACTTTTTGTGTGAGTTGGTCCATTCAAATAAAAAAGTCTTGAAAGATAACTCAATAGTTGTGCGCTGTACGACGTGTGCGCGTTCTCGGATGAGTGCACAGAGACAGATCTTCACAGCGCGCGTGAGTTCTCATTCAGTTCTTCTGGCTCTACATGCGGGTGATGACGTCGAAAATGACTGGCCATATTCGAACATACGGCAGCACTCGCATGCATTGGACACTGTTTATAAAGAGAGACCGCTTTGCCCACGTTTTTCTTTTATTATCGCTGTTGTAGTGTATCACTGAGGAGCCAGCACGTGTATCCATTGACAGAAACATACATAAAGCATTATTTCCAACTTACAACTCATATAAAAGATACGTCATTAGATGAACCACGGTGCAAGTGCAAGCCGGCACCTTTTACACGGCACCCCTGCTCACGACACACGGCACCCCTGTTGGGAAACGCTGGAATACAACTTTGTCACATCTTATTAAAAGAGCATACGTAGATTGTGACTGTTCGTTTAATGCGCATGCCTTCATCTTTCTGATTTGAATGGGAGGTCAAAAATGGCCAATTTGCTTTAGACTGGCTCATTCGGACACACACCTTCCTCTCTTTTCTCCATCTTTCTGCAAATTTTGAAGACCTTGTGGTACTTCATCAAAACCTTATTATCTCTCGCCTCCCGTTCTAATTGGCTAGCATGCACAGGGGCAGTACCCCTCTCTCGCAGAGCTGCCCTCACTCGCTCTTTCATTCCTTCTCTTTTGTTCCCTCTCCTTGTCCGCACCTTGAGCTAATCAGACTGAGCTGTTGAGGAGCAGAGGAGACAAATGAAAGCATGCCGAGGCCCGTTCGTTAGCCTTTCCAATCCTTCTTTGTCTGTTTGTTTCTCTCCTTTCTGGCTCTCACACATGCACATAGAGAAAGTCATATTTCATGCATTTGGCAGGCACTTTTATCCAGAGGAACTCGGGTGAATTCAAGTTATACATTTAATCAGTTTGTGTGTCCTCTCGAAATTGAATCCATGACCTTGACGTTGCTAGTGTCTAACTTCACCATTTGAGCTAAATTAACACTTTGTATGAATCTATACTTAAAGTAAAAAAAAAAAAAAAAATTATAATAATAATATATATATATATATATATATATATATATATATATATATATATATATATATATATATATATATATATATATATATATATATATATATATATATATATATAATCATAATAAAATAAAGAATAACAGGACCGTTTTATATTAGGTGGCTATGTACTAACATTTACACACACACACACACACACACACACACACACACACACACACACACACACACACACACACACACACACACACACACACACACACACACACACACACACACACACAATTTTTGTATGTGTATGGTTTGTGTGTATTGTTTTTGATCATTGTATGTGTCTGTGGAACCAGAGTCCAAGACAAATTTCCCCATTGGAGACAAATAAAGTACACTGAATTGAATTGTGTTCATGTTTTTACGTTTTACTTATATTTTTAAAAAGTAGCTGTTATCTACATCTGTAATTAATGTCTTTAGTTACATTTATAATTGCAGTGTTGATACCTCCCTTACACTTAACCCTACACTTAAACTGACCCATACCACCACACCTGTCTCTAACTCTACCCGTATCACACCTCAATATCAGCAAAAGTGTTTTGCAATACAATATGAACAATATGAACAATCCAACAGTCTTTAATAATAATCTAAAACACCCAGAATTAGCATGCAGGCGATAACTTTGAAACAGACGCATATCGCAAAGTATAAAAACACAAACTGACCAAAATAAACTGAAACAAGGGCTTGACATTAACACCCGCAGTCACTCCTACTAGCCACCTTGGCAGGCTGAAATTTATAAAAATATATAAATTGTATTTATTTATTTTCTCAAAAGTGTCAGCCCCCCTACATTTCTACCAAGGCCTCCTAAAAAATCTGATTAGCTCTGTAATATGTTCACAAATATGAGTTTGTCCTAAGTCCCCCATCTTTTAGTCTGTGTTATTCAGCACTTTATTCAATCCGCATCAGCAGTTCAGAAGAGCGCCAAGGCGCCAATGTCAGAAGTAGAGGACTATGTGTGTGCATTCATTTATGGATTGACTGTAACGCTCTTTTACTGTAATGTTACTGTGCAGTTCTTTGATGCAGTTTAAAAAATGTGGTTCAGTAATAATACACGATGGTTTTCCATCCTAGGGGCACTGCTAGCAATTTTGGGCCCTAAGAATAGGTTTTTGAATATTCAGATCTAATATGATTTCTGACCTGTAAGGTTGCCAGAATAATAATCATACACAATGTGTTAATAGGCCAGAGGAGAACTGGCACCCCGACTGAGCCTGGTTTCTCCCAAGGTTTATTTTTCTCCATCATGCCCTGATGGAGTTTTGGTTCCTTGCCACGTTCGCCTTTGGCTTGGCTTGCTCAGTTGGGGACACTAAAATGATGAACCAAATTACAACTAATTATACAAATAAAATAAATTAATTAGGTCTGATTTAAGTCTATAAACTATAATACAGATCTGCCAACAATGTCGCTCTATGATAAATTAAAATAAGCTGATAACATCACTGTTTTCTCCAGAACGACTGTACAGCCAATTCTAATTTTGTTGCAATATTGTCCTGTTTAACACTGTGAAGCTGCTTTGAAATAATCGTCATTGTAAAAGCGCTATATGAATAAAGTTTATAGTTTGTTTGATTGATTGATTGATTGATTGATTGATTGATTGATTGATTGATTGTTTGATTGATTGATTGATTGATTGATTGATTGATTGATTGATTGATTGATTGATTGATTGATTGATTGATTGATTGATTGATTGATTGATTGATTGATTGATTGATTGATTGATTGTTTGATTGCTTGATTGCTTGATTGATATATTGATTGATTGATTAGGGGTAATTAACACATGGTTACCAAGCAGATCGATGTCACGGTTCATGAATCTGCTGTCTCTCTCTCGTCTTGTGAACTGTTTGTGGGCGTGGTCACTGATCAGCGCCACCCAGCAGTGCCAGCTGGTTCTCATCAGTGTGTGTCTTTATATGTCAGTAACTGGTGTCTCATGTTGTCAGATCATTGTGGTTCCTGCGTGTGTGTGTGTGTTCCTGCTGTCCCCCGCTGTTTCATGGTCCCTGGAGTTTGCCCGTTTTTCTTTGTGTGCTGTCGTCTGGTTGTTCCACTCAGCACCAGGATTCGAGCACTTCACTTGATTGGAGCACCTTCACCCCGCTTTTCACCGAGGTCCCTGCGTTCATCGTCACCGTCTTGTGACCGTCTGACCCTGTGTTTATCTAGGCTTTTGCCAAACTTAATAAAGAGCGTTTTTGCAATTGAATCCACTGTCTGTGTATCATTACAATCGATCTCTGAGATGCGTTTTCATGAAAATCAAAAGTAAAGAGTTTTATCTCTAAAACAGATTAGCGTATAACGCTTGTCTATGGGGCACAGAATAAGTCAAATTAAATCTCTAGTTAATACCACTAACAAGGCTCAAAATAGCCTCACACTAACACAGTAGCATAATGAAGGTCCCTACATGCAAACCGAAGCATTGAAAACTTTGTGAGTGTACAAATAGTTTAAGAAGAAGATACTTTATAAAGATAGTCCATTATGCGTAGAGAGGAGACATCTTGGAAAACAGTCCAGAGAAGTCGAGCCACGAACGCTGAGCTAAGTGATGAACTGTGCCTTGGAGTCTCATATGGTCCATTGTTTCCAGAAGAAAGCACTGAACGCAACAGGGTAAATAAATAAAAATAAAAATGTTCATGTAATTAGATTTCACAAACTTAATTCCTATCGACAAGCTCACTTAGCACAGTGTTCGTGGCTCGACTCGTCGATGTGCGGGCAGTCGTCCGTGAGGGGTTGCCCGAGGTTTACTTTCGTTCTGTTTATTATTTATTAAAGTTGTTGAACCTTCGCTGGTTCCCGCCTCCTTCCTTTCCATCTACGAAAGTAAACCGCGGGCAGCCCCTCACGGACGACTGTCCACACACACATAATAAAACATAAGCAAAACTCAACGTAAAGTCCAGGCCTGGAGAGTCCGGTGTGTCACGCAGGTGACGCTTTTTCGCAATCACTTCCCCAGTCTCGTTCGCTCCTCCCATGTCTCTCGCTCTTCCATCTCGCCACCATTATAAATACACAATATACAATATTTGTATATTCGAAAATATATTTGTTATTAACTTATTCTTGCACTCAATGGACTGAAAACGAGTTAACGCTAGAGAATATGCTGACAATGCATACATTTGTGGATAAATAACGTTAGAGAAATGCCTTATTTTAATATTTTTTTAAATGTTTTTTAAGTTTTAAATTTGTTTTTAAACGATTTTAGTTTTCTTTTAACAGTTTACCAACAATATCTGCCAGACTGAGGACAGGCTTTGTTTCAAATAATAAAAGAAAGGACAAAAAAGTCCCACTGAATATTGACTGGCTGACACAGATGTGATATATGGATGCATTTTGGTGAAGACCAAACAGTAATAAAAAAACAATAATAGCCAAGCTATCTTGACCCCTCATGAATCAAAATCCATGCCAACACAATCTTGTTGTGCCAGCTAGGAAACTGTGTGAAATGAAATCAGTGGTGAATGTCCTACTACTGTCAGTCTGCAATCAGGAATGCCTGACAGATCTAATGATGGACCACAAATACAAAAACGAGGCAAAAAAGTTATGGTTATAATTACAAAGCTAAAGTCTTTGAGACTCTGATTCTGTGAAGTCGGTCTCTGAGGAGAAAATGTTCCATACTATCAACAGAGAGCAGAAATGCACAGTGTTTCTTTGTTTTAACCAAAAACGAGATTGGGGGGGGGGGGGGGGGGTGTAATTAAAAAATGTGGCAAACATTTTTGTTTGCCAAGTTTATAAACAGACAGTACAAAAGGACATAACCACTAACTTTGTCTTAGAACTTAGGGTGAGTTTAGATGAAAATACCTTCAAAATCTGTCATTGCGACGAAAAGATTCAGTATAGTAAAATTCCAGCAAATGGAGATTTCATAGCAGAGTAACGGATAAGCTGTAAGGGAATTGATGAGCTCAGGTTTTGAACAGAAGTGCTGTCTTGCAGACATTTCTATTTGGGTCATGAGGATGAGGACATGGGCTGTCTTTCCTGAAACAAATCTCAGCAGTACAAGCAGACAAACAGAGACACGTGCCACAAAAAGCACACACATGCCGAGCGATGTATCTGTGGCCCAAACGAACAGTGTCATTGAAATCCTGTACTCTTCGACAACAAGGATCTCATATTGTGCTGCTCACAGCATACAGGCGTGCAGACTTCCTCTAATTGATCCCCATTGTGGAATCCTGATCTTAACAACAATCTAAAATACTGTGTGTGTGTGTGTGTGTGTGTGTGTGTGTGTGTGTGCGTGCGTGTGCGTGTGCGTGTGCGTGTGCGTGTGTGTGCTAAAGTGAGAGAGGAAAGCAAAAATGCTCGCAAATATTCCCAGCATTAAAAGAGTCTGCCCCGGAGGACATTGCATTAGCATTCACAGATCTAAGCCTGATTACTGCACACCGCTCTTTGCTAAAATCTGTATAAAAGAAAGTTTGAGAAAGAGAGGAGGGGGTCTTAGGGGCACTATACAGACTTGTCAATAGTAGCTATTGACCCATCTCACTTTTCCTTATTAAAGCGCCAGCTCCTTGGCCTACTATTGGCGCAAGACACTTTGATATGCTATCGCGCTGGTTTATTCTGTCATACTGCTGATGGAGGGTATTTCCACATTGATTACACCTCTGGGATTGTGCGAATGCTAATGCCTGAGAGACTTTCGCACACTTCTCTCAACATATTTCTTATCATTAACACTTTGTAATAATGAGTCAACGTAATGCATTTGTAATTTATTACTTAAAAGCTAATTCATGATCATAAAGCACAATTAATACATTAAAAGAGTATATCATTTATTTATAAAAGCAATTTCAGAAGATTTATTTTTGATTAATGCAGTCAGAAAGAGAATTAAGCTCTTAAACTATGGCCACATAAAATACACTCTAAAATATGCTGGATTAAAAACAACCCAAGTTGGGTTGAAAATGGACAAAACCAGAAAATGGGTTGTTTGAATGGGTCCATCCACTGGGTCCAAACAACCCAATTTCTAGGTTTTTCCATTTTCAACCCAACTTGGGTTGTTTTTAATCCAGCATTTTTTAGAGTGTATAAAGCACATATATCACACTCGCATAACAATGTCCAAGAGTGGACAGACATGCATCACTGGATAATTTCTGTCCCCTCCCCGTCTAAACCAATACAATCTCACGACCGACTCATCACATATTGAGGCAGGCCAGGACCCCTCTGCATCACTTTTTTACTGCAGAAGGTACCCCCTTATCAATTTTTATATATATAATTTTAACATGATCTTTATCTAAAATACAAAGTTCTGAATTATCTTTGCTTTAATCAATAAACCCAATTGAATATAAAAACATTAAAATATTTAAATACATTATAAAATTTACCTCTCAGGCCTTTCTAAATTCTGACTAAGCTCTTTGAAGCACCCAATATAAAGTAACCTTCATGCTTCTAAAATGGTTACTTATCAATAAGGACACCCATGGACATATTAATCTATAATGTATGAGTTTCATAAATAATTCACTTTGATGTAATTTCTAGGCAACACTTTATGTTGATAGTCCACTTTAGACATTCTAACTATGTCTAATTTGTAACTTCATTAGAGTATTAGTAGACTAATACTGCTTAATATCAACTAACACTTTATTTTGATAGTCCTTCAATAGACAATCTACTGACTATAAATAGTACATGTTAACTTATTATTTCTAATTCTACTAACTCTAGTTAGTTGATATGTATTTGCTAAGGTACATATAGTTAGCAGAATTTCTAAACTGTACTATTGGAATAAAGTGTAAACAATATATATATATATATATATATATATATATATATATATATATATATATATATAT
Source organism: Pseudorasbora parva (assembly GCF_024679245.1). NCBI lineage: Eukaryota > Metazoa > Chordata > Actinopteri > Cypriniformes > Gobionidae > Pseudorasbora > Pseudorasbora parva. The sequence continues at coordinate 25,075,530 of NC_090172.1, forward strand.
ATATATATATATATATATATATATATATATATATATATATATATATATATATATATATATATATATATATATATATATATATATATATATATATATATATATATAATGTATAGCTAGTAAATTTGCATTACACCAAGTTTTTTCTTTAGCATGGTTACCCTGTAATTCATAGTAATGCTAATGTGGTCAGTTAAGTTAAAATCTACCACTTTAATATACTACACTCAGAGAGACTTAAAATCTAATGTGTGTGGTTAACTAAGTTCATTCTGAAATCTGATTGGGAAGTCAGTCAATTGGTCAATTTATCTTAAGCTTGCCTGCTTCACCTTTCAAAAGATTTTGATCCTTCTGTGGCAGCCTGAAATTAAATTAATTATATCTTTTGTGAAAATAGATTACAGCCATAAGACCGGAGAGCCCATCAGTGTCACCTTTAGATAAGCTTTCAAAGAGTTTGATTTTAAAAAACTTGATGAAATAAGCACTAATAAGGATTCACCACGCATACAGTCATGGTTGAACACTAACCATTAAATGAGACTTGGGGGGGGGGGGGGGGGTTAATGTTTTCTAACATAGTAATATCTTCATATCATAAATGCATACCAAATCAGATGTTATCAATACATTAAGTGGTTCTGCACCATTCATGACTTCAAGGTATTATTACGCATTATGTATTGCATGAAAATGAAAAAAAGAAGAATCATTTGCAAAAGATTTTTTTTACATTTACCCATGAATATGCTTTCACACTTCCTCCCAAAACGTTGGCACTGCAAGATAATACTTTAACATGTTTGCTTTGACCTCCACATGTTTGTATGACCTACATTAACTGACTGCTGAAACACTGAAATTTCATTTCTGTAGAGGCTCTCACATTCCCCAAGTAGTGCTGATAATAACAGCCTGGCTATGCATTTGCGCCAGGGTTAAACAATAAAGCTTATCCTATCAGTGGAGAATGAGTGCAGAGCTGCCAAGGTTTTAATCAGCCAGCTCCTATCTCAACTCATTTTTATTTGTATTTATTTATTTAATTAAATTTTACTCATTTATTTCCTATGTGGTAACTATTTCAAAGCATGAATTAAGAACATTGTTCATTGCTTTAACTGAACTATTAGATTAATTTATTGTAAAGTTAAATTCATTAACATTATTGAATGCGTTAGGCAGACATTATAAACTAATAATAAATGACATTTTTCAATTTGAAAGTTAATTTATGATTATAATATTGGTAATTGGTCATGTTTACTCAAAATACATTAGTGTTCATTTATAAAACTTGGACATTCCATAGGAGTAATGGTTTTTATACTGTACAAACCATATTTTCTATCCCCTTACACTGCCCCTGCCCCTAAACCTACCCATCACAGAAAACATTCTGCATTTTTACTTTCTCAAAAAACTCATCCTGTATGATTTATTAGCATTTTGAAAAGTGGGGACATGGCCAATGTCATCATATTTCACCATCTCCTTGTAATACCTATGTCATACCCATGTAATTATACACATTTGTGTCCTCATATGTCACAAAAACAGAGAGTTTCTTCTGAAAACACAGTTATAAAATCTGAAATCATATGTTTGGAATCAGGTGAGCCCAACAAAAGCCTATAAATCCTTCTTTCCTATGACAGGGACTCAAAATTAGGCACTGCATGACACACATGATTTTGAATCTGTAAATGTCGAGAAGAAAAAAGTGTTATGGGAAGAGATAACTTCTCTTTTAATTGAGAAAAAGAAGCAACATTTTTGGTTAATATATACATGCTACGGTAACAAATACCACTCCACATGTTGAATGTTGTGCCTGAGAGAGAAGGGGGAAATGTGCAATTGTGATATACTGCATGGGGAAAAAATACCAGGTAATCTGCATCCCTTCTTAATTTGGTGCCATATTTTCAAGCTGTTTGAAACAATACAATTATCCACCTTAACATATGCAGGCAATACAGAAGCTAAAAAAGAGAAATTTGGGAGCTAACTGTTTCTAACAGCATTTTTTTCAAAACAAACCCAGGGGGGAGTGTCAGCTATTTTTCTTAAAGTGGTGGTCTTAAAGGCATTTGTTCAGGTAGAGGCCTGAAAAGAGGACAATGTGCATTAATCAACATTACAATAATGTAAATGTACCTGAGTTAGCTCAAAAGTGCTAATTTTCATTGGCAGTCCTCCAGCCAGGTGTACAGAAAGGCAACCTTAAAAATAATCACAGTTATAAAATCCCAAAATAAAATAACATAACACATAATGGTTAGCAAAATACAATTAATGTAAACTCGGTTCACTCCTTTATATTGATATAAATATATATTATATTGAACAGACACATTCAGTTTTTAATTGTAGTGTCTGTTCTCTAACTCAGTGTTTCCCAACCTTTTTTCAGTCATGGCAAAAAAATTCACAATTTTGTGGCACCCCCCCACATTTGTTACGCTAGGGGTGTAACTCACGGTTTTAGGTTCACGGTTTCAGTATAGTTCATTATTTGCTATAATCGGGGGGGGGGGGGGGGGATAACTACTGTCAAATAAAAATAAAGAAAACAAGAGCAAATAAGTTAAATACAAGCAGCAGCACAAATAAATACTATTGAGCAAAGATACTTATAAAATAAACAATGCTTTTCAGTTTTGTCAGGTAGGTCTAACATTAGTTTTTAGGTAGATAAAATGAAGGTAATCAAATGTAAAATAACTACATATTTAACTGGTTAAATCAAAGATTAATCCTTATTAAACTTACAAAAGCTATTCAATCAAGAAAAGCAATTCAATCAAGCTGCTTTGAGTGATGTCCTTATCTTTTGTTTGACAGTCAATAGACAGCAGTAAGGTTACTGTCCCTTTAAGATATGCGTCGTCTTTCTCGACTGTAAAAAAATTCACTGTCTGCCTGGATACTCATCAAGATGGACATGTTGACATACTTTTTGTGTGAGTTGGTCCATTCAAACGAAAGTCTTGTGACTCAGTATTTGTGCGCTGTACGACGTGTGCGCGTTCTCGGATGAGTGCACAGAGACAGATCTTCACAGCGCGCGTGAGTTCTCACTCAGTTCTTCTGGCTTTACATGCGGGTGATGACGTCGAAAATGACTGGCCATATTCGAACATACGGCAGCACTCGCATGCATTGGACACAGTTTATACAGAGAGACTGTTTTGCCCACGTTTTTCTTTTATTATCGCTGTTGTAGTGTATCACTGAGGACCCAGCACATGTATCCATTGACAGAAACATACATAAAGCATTATTTTCAAGTTACAACCCATATTAAAGATACGTCATTAGATGCAAGTGAGTGCCGGCACCTTTTACACGGCACCCCTGCTCACGTCAGATGGCATCCCGGTTGGGAAACACTGCTCTAACTGAACTAAATGGTTTTATTATTATGAAAATGAAAACAACGGTAGTGACTGTGCCATGGTGGGAAAGTGATCCAGTGAACTATGTAGCAGTAGCTTTGGGAGTGGCCTTGTAGGACAACAAAGCAAGTGCATTCTGGGAGTTGTTGTCTTTCATCCACATGAGAAAAAAAAAAATCAAAAATAATTTCACATTTTTACTACATAAATGACCCAGTTTAAATACACATTCACCTTCCCAGCGCTGAAGTACCCCTTTAACTTTCAGGCAGTAGAGTAGCAAACATATTTGTACAGATAGATGCAGTGGAACTGGTTTTGGCTCAAGTCTGGTCAGCCACTGAAAAGGTTGTATCAGAACTAGAAAAAATGTAAGTCACTGTTTTTGTGACTTTATTGCTCTGACTTTGATGATGGTCTTTGCAACACAGTCATGGCTGGAAACCGTCTTGACAAGAAATCACACAACTAACAATCAATGACATATATGTTAATGCAAACCACATCTTCCATGATGTCCTTTCTTTTGAGACTGTAATTTCCACTTCCTCATGGAAGTGCAGTTCTAGGGAAGCCTCGCCACATCCCTGCAGAATGTCACTCACTATACTCCCATTGCATTTACCCCTGAGGTCCCACTCAAACTTGGTTTACAGCGGCCCTTATCAATCCGCTCACCTGGCAGTACAGAGGGAGTTTATGTATGTGTGTGGTGGTCTTTAGTATTATATGGTGGATAGCAACTGACTGACAACAGAAATAGATACAAAATCTCAAGGGACAACATAATTATCCTCTTGAGGTGTTAGCAGTGAGAAAGTGATCTTTCAAGCCTGTGTTGTATACATACATCAGTATATGTACAAGTGTGTGTGTGTGTGTGTGTGTGTGTATGTGTGTGTGTGTGTGTGTGTGTGTGTGTGTGTGTGTGTGTGTGTGTCTTCTCTTGTTCTAATTATTTTAGACATCATCAATGCTGACTCTAATCAGTAATGGAGGGCAGTGCTGTCTACTCTGCCCTCTACGGAGGGTTTGTTTGTTTGTATTTTATCACTGAAACTGCATATTTTCTGTTATTATTAATACTTCATGATGATGATGATGATGATGATAATTATTTATAATTTACATTATTGTTATTATATTATCATTCATTTATTTGTATATATTTTCTAAATGTGTCTTGTTTTCTTTAGCTTTTTTGTCAATTGTTAAAATCCTAATAAAAACACTATTAAACAAAAAATATAGGTACAGCCTTTTTGGAAACTGGAATTTGGAAATTATTTCCAGGACTTTGGACCATTAAAAAGTATCACTTTAAAGCAAGGTTCAATTTGTAATATATTAGTGTGGTGCTAAAAACTAATGATGAAAATCAATTCTTTTAAACCGCATTTACAGCATAATCTATAATTATATTTGCCTATTTGCCATTACCTATATTAATATTTATTCAATCAATTTTCCTAACAACAGCTCATTTGCAGGGTTTGCTTCATTGGAATTATCCACACACAAACATTGGATTTGGCACAGGTGTTATGCCAGATACTATTCCTGATGCAACCCAACACTAGGATACACTCACACACACACTCCTAAGGCCAGTTTGGAATATTCAATCCATCTAACCTGCATGTCTTTGGTCTTTGTGGGGCAAACCGGAGCACTAAAACCCACACTGACACAGAAAGCCCTCTTGACTCAGCCAGGGCTCGAAATGTGGACCTTCTTGTTGTGAGGCGACAGTGCTAAATTTAAATATAAATATATAATAAATACATATAAAAATACTATTGTTCATTTTTAATTCATGTTCATGCATAATACATTAACCAATGTGAATTTATTTTTATTTTGATGTGTCAGTATGTATACATTAACATTAAGCTACATTAATAAATGCTGTAAACGTAATGTTCATTGTTAGTTTTTACCATTTTTACGATCCAATGTTCTGAAAATAAGTATATAGTGCCATTATACTATGAGATTGTACAAATGTAAATTTCTGCCCAAGTATATAGCTGTATTCCTTTTTCTGTTATCTTAAAAATCATGTGATTTTGTCCTATAAAGGTTAATGAAGCCATTATTAAAAGGAAAATGGGTTGTATTTAAGGCAGACAGATGCACACTTAGAGCTTTTTTGTCTGCTTTGTAGGGGAAGCGCCACGAAAATGTCTCGGTTACAACAAATCCTGGGAACTGAACGAGATGCTGCATCTGATCTCTATGGTAGTGTTCATTTTGTCACCTATTTTTAATTTAGTCTTAGTCTTGTAATGATGTCCTTGTTTGTTTTAGTCATATTTAGTCATTCACTTATCTTTTTTAGCCAGTCAAGTTTTAGTTAACTAAAAGTCTCATCGTTTTAGTCTAGATTTAGTTAAAAGACAACTCAATATATCTTAGACAAGTTTTAGTTAAAACATTAAAATAACTGTATGTAAGAAATGTATTTCAATTAATCATAAAATGGCCCTGATATGTCACTAGACATTAAAGGGGGGGTGAAATGCTGTTTCATGCATACTGATCTTTTTACACTGTTAAAGACTTGGAATCCCATACTAAACATAGACAAAGTTTCAAAAGTTAAGGTGGACGTTTGATGGGAGTATTTCTTTGTCAAAAATACTACTTCCGGTTAGTCATAAGTTTCGGCAAGTTTTTTGAGATCATGCGTCCCCTTTGACGTTAATGGGGGCGGAATTTCCTTGTATGGGCCTTACGGACAATTCTACCGGAAGCGCGTGAGAGAGAGCGAGGGAGAGAGCGAAAGCAACAGCCTACGCCCATCAAAGCGCTGGCTTGTAGGATGCTGGACAGGTGATGTGCACATAACAATGTCACCAAAAAAGTGCGTTTTTGGTTGCCAGACCAAGACAGTCCTGCACAGATTCCCCAAAACCCCGCGTTAAGGCAACAGTGGATGTAATTTGCTTTTCCGGATCAGCAACTGAGTTGCGCGAATGTTTATATCTGTTCGCTGCATTTCGGTGCCGACTGTTTCATAAACAAGGCCCAGCTCGACGCCGGATTTTTCCAATCGCCTAATGCTGAAGGATGGAGCAGTCCCAACGTTAGAAGGGTGAGTGAGACTGCTTCAAATGTCTGTGTTTTTTTTAGTCCGCTTACTGTCTACACAAACCACGCGTAAACACACAAACACACGTGCACAACTGCACTTCCCACATGTACACCTTCAAAGACAAAAATACGACGATATAATTCAAGTATAAATATGTAAATAACACAAGCCGCTAAGCATATTATATAGTTAGTGTATAACTTGAAACTTACCACATAGAGACGTCCTGCTCTAGTCGTTTTTGCTGCTGCTCCTGTTCAACTGCAGCCTCTGGGTCTGATTCCGGATCATAGATGTATGGCTGTATCTGATTAAAAGCCATATTTTTATTTTGAATAAAGTTTTTTTCCCGCTGTTAGGGATGACGCACTCGACTCAACACACAGCGCGCTGCTGCACACGTCATTATTTAGCTCCGCTCACACGACACGCCCCCACCCGCTCTGCTTTTTTCGGAAAGACTCGGAACAGCGCATCTTTCTTATATAATTATTAAAAAAATAAAGACTTTTCGGAGATATGCAGGATGCAATGCTACTCTATAGGTACTCAAGATTGACATGACACTGACTGAAACTGAGTGTTTCACCCCCCCTTTAAGAAATCATGTTAATTTCAAACACTTATATCACTGACAGCAGTAGTCCGGCCAGGATATTGTCATTTAAAAGTTGTTGTTCCAGCCCTTGACTGATGTTGATGTTGACATGTTGTGTTTTGGCCTGAAGCTCCGCCCTCCACCTATCTACCAATCACAAAGTCAGAAGTGTTTGGGCATCTGGCTTGCCAGCTCTGCTTTAGTTACCACAGCTGCAGATACAAACATTCCTGCTGATCCTGCAGCTTATCTGGCAACCTCGTGTCAGGGGGTGGGAGTGGGGGGATACACCATTGCAGTACCAGTTTTGGCCACAATCTTAGATACATATCTTACATAAGCCCCGTTTCCACCAAAATTACCCGGAACAATTTGTACCAGGAACTGTTTTTAGAGGAACTTTTTTTCCCCCCCAGACCTGCTACTGTCTGTGTTTCTACCTCGATCTAAAGTTCTGTAAAGATTAGGCAAATTAGTCTCGTGATGTAGGACTGCACGCGACTGCTCCTCCGAATCACGGACAGTAATCATTTTTGGGCGACACTAGCCACGTTTACAAGCACACTTTTTTGTCATTCCGATTGAAAGATTTAGTGGACTGTTTACATGAGACGTTATCTAAACTGATCTGGTGTTTACATGTGATGACTTTCAATCGCAATCATTTTGTGACATGCAGTTTGTCTGCCGCATCAGAAATGTCAATGCTGTTTTCTCCAGCAGCTGGAATGTGTTAAATGTAGCCATAGCAACTCTTAACGGCCACCAGGACTAATACAGCAAGCTATTTATTTGTTGTAAAGTGTAATAATCATCTCAGAAAAAATTCTTTTGTCAGGCGCAGTTAAAGTAAAAACTGCCTGGGGCAATATACGCTGTGTCATTATTTCCAACATTATCTTCATAACTTGAGAAATAAAAAGTTTACCCCTCAGAAAAATTAACTTTCCTCTCTTGTCAACATGAGCGTGGCGCGCGCTGTCACGTCATGTAAGGACGCACACTTAAAAGTAATCGGTCAGATCGTTTACATGGTGAAAAATAGACTGTAAAAAAATGAATAACGAGTATGGAAGAGATTCAAGCTGTGCTGCTTTTGCTGGTTATGTATAGGTTTACTAAAGAGGTAATTAACAACGACAGAAAAGAGCACTAGCATATTCAGAAAGCTTGTAAAGCTAGATTTAAAATGACAATGTCTATTATTATCAGCTATTACAGACATTGAACATGAGATGGCTGAGACGAATGCGCGACATCAGACAGAGAGCAAGACTGATATTTACTGAACACAGAACGAACCTCGCAAAAGACTTTTAAAAATCCCGGTTGAAATAAAATGCTGCGTGAGCTAAACCAATCAGCATGTCTAACGCCCAAGTCTCGCCCTCGAAAGTTCCTGAACTTTGAAAAAGTACTACCTTGCGAGCAGTGTCGTTTGGAGGGGGAAATATTTACCCAGAACTTAATTTAGACCCTGGTTCCTGCGGTCAAAACACACTGAGTACCACCCAAAGTTCCTGGTTCCTGGGTAAAGTTCCTGCGGTGGAAACGCGGCTTTCTTTAACTTTTCTTTCTTTAACGCGGCTTTCTTTATACACTACCTTTAACTTTTTTTTTTTTTAAATAAATTATTTCTGACATTATTTCGAATACCTATTAGTGTTTCTAATAGTTTTAACTATTAACTAGGATTAACTAGTGTTTATTAGAGGTCTCGTCTCAGTCTTCTGTTGCTGCCAGCCTGTGGCTGCAGCACGAAACTACATGAACAAGAAAACAGTTGCCAACTGTCACGCATTTTGCATGAGTCACACGCGTCAGGCTCTGACTCACGCTCTCACTCTGGCAAAGTAAATCTCACGCCAAATTTGTAAAGTTTTAATACGAAATTCAAACAATAAATAGCATTTTGGCACACTTAATGCAGCATAACAATTAAAGCCAGAGCCGTTGATAACAGCTGATGCGACATGCGTTCATCTGCGGCACGTGGTCACGTGGCTCATGGAGCTCTCATTAGATCCACACAAGCCAGTGCTGTCAATATATTTAAATAGACAACAGCTTCACTATACAGGTAAACAGTACAGTAATGAACCTTTTGAGGAGATGTTTTGCTAGTAAAAACTATTTGTGCAATAATTATGGTCAATTAATGACAATATAAAATATTTTTCTTTTCTAATATTTATATTACTATTAGTGTACCGATTAAGGTGAAAATAGAGAATTCCCATGCAAAGAGGCAAATTTAGAGTCATTTTGTGGCTGGAAATATAATAATTTTCATTTGTAATCCCATGTATCTAGACTAGATTTCCTTAAATGTGAAATTTTAAAACATTAATACCTTGCATAATATTTCAATTTTATTATACTTATATAAGCACACACAAGTGAATATTAATGAATGCAAGCACATAGAATTTAACCTAAGAAAAGTTTAAAATAGTGCTTAAAAAAGCAAACTTATTTCCCTTTATATGTAGCCTGGATGCCAGCCGAACTCAGCCCCGCCCAAAACATTTCAGCTTGGGCGGTTCGGTCTGGACTCGATCCATATATTGATTATGCCCGAACAGAAATTGTTCGGACCAATGAAATCATCAGGGCGGGCTTTAGACGATGATGGACAGATAATCAACATTAATCATCCACATCATCAAAGGCGCTTGGATTATATTTGTTCAAATCCTAAATGGAGAGCTTGTTTGTATATGCATTCACCTTCACAATTTCTCGCTGAAATGAGGATCATGTTGGGTAAGTACTCTGTGTATCCTTATTTTTTTTATTTTTTTTACAAGACTGCCAAAGATTGTATATTACAGCGCGTGCAGACAGGGTTGCCAAGTTTTTACAACAAAACCCGCCAACGACTAGCCCTAAACAATAGCTTCTCGGGGGGTTCTCCGGAAAAAAAGGGTGTTTGGGGGCCAAAATGTGTGTTATTTTGGCATGGTTGCCTGCTAAAATTCGCATTCATGAGTCTACCACATAATAGTCGCTTCAACAAGTGGACATGGAAAACAACCTGTAGAAAAAAACACGGACTTGGCAATACAGTGCAGTTGAGCTCTGTTGACATTTGACAACTAACGTAATGCGTCGCTTCGCTGCTCTGATTGGTTGTAGGTCTATCCAACTGAGGTCTTTCCTGGTTCGGTTGAAACACACCCCATAATCACAGCCCAATGGAGCAGTTTCAGACTCATATTCTGACCAGAATTGAGTATGACCGTGTCAGGCTACTTTATATGTACAGTAGGCTATGAATTGATACTGATCGAAATCGATAAATTTAACACAGTTGCATTTTGCACTCAACAAAAATCATTCATCAAGTGTATTTTGTCTGGTAATTATGACATTTAACCAATATTTGAGATGTGTTAAACACTATTAGAATTAGAATTCATGATTCGGATCACGTGTCAAACTGCTGAAATCAAGTGACATTGGCGATCCGAATCATGAATCAATACGAAGATTCCGTTTGAATCTTTATTTTAGGATTGAAAACAAATGCGGAAGAGAAGCCAATGCTGAATAAAGTCATAGTTTTTGTGATTTTTGGACCGAAATGTATTTTTGATGCTTCAAGAGATTCTCATTAACTAACTGATGTCACATATGGACTACTGTGATGATGTTTTTATTCCCTTTCTGGACATGAACAGTAGTGTGCATGCACTTTAATACGCTCTTGGACTAAATATAAAATCTTAAACTGTTCCGAAGATGAACGGATGTCTTACGGGTGTGGAACAACATTAGCGTGAGTCATGAAAAGATGAAACATAATATCACCTAAAAGTTGAAATATTTGTATTAAGTACAGCTGAGACCTAATACATAATTTCAGGAGCAAGAGCTTTAATAAAATGAAACTTTTCCCACTTGAGACCTTACTGAACGTGGGAGAAACATTTCGCAACATTTAAGTTTTACTGTAACAATCTGAATCTTGAGTATTTGTGGTTAGGGATGTGTCCATTTTATCCCCTATGGACTGTTTCTATCTGATATTAATGCTAGACTCAAGCTGTCTAACCGTCTCTAGTCATTTGGAAAGCTGCTGCTGCCCCAGGTGTTAATTTAGCCCTCTAAATGACAACGTGTCTCTGCCAGCAGTCAAAATGAATGGGACAATGGCCATTATTCCAAATAATCAGAATCTGGCTATCACTAAGACACTGTTAAAAGAAAGGCTGAGGGGGAATATTTTCCATGAACATGATCTTCTAGCTCAAGAGAGTTTCTCTGAACTAAATAGCGAGTCGGGACATGCGCAGCGTCATTATGATATATTGCTGTCTATCTAGCAAAAGAGGACTGATGGTGAAGTTTGTAAGATTTTCTATGCTAAAATACATTCTCAACCCAGTTTATTGTTCATTGACTACTATTAGGATGACACTTATGGGTTTATCTCTCCCAAAAGTGTAAACATTGAGCCTCCAAGGCACCATCAACACATTGAGAGCAGTCCGCTCAGATCAGTCAATCTCTTTCCAGCTCAACCTATCCAGCTTATTTTTAATTTAAGAGCAGGCTCAGCCATGTGTCAATTGAATGTGTCTGGCTTCCAGTGTCATCCGCTTCGCGTTATTTTAGCTGTACAAAATAACTCGTCATGCTGCTTGATTTTGTAAACTGGTATTTCAGGAACACTTTACAAAATGGGTGCCTTAATATACATTAATTCATGCTTAATTAATGCACAGATAATCATGAGTTAACTAATGGTGAACTAACCCATTTATCAAAAATTACTGCATCAGCAATTAATGAAGATTCTACATGATTAATAGATTAAGTAATCATTAAATTGTTATTAGTTAAATGTGTAATAATGTATTAATTCCTTAATAACATATTATATTAACTACACTCTAAAAAATGCTGGGTTAAAAACAACCCAAGTTGGGTTGAAAATGCACCGACCCAACAATTGAGTTGTTTTAACCCAATGGTTGAGTTGTTTTAACCCAGTGGTTGGGTTAAATGTTGCTTAAGACAACCCAATTGCTGGGTAAGAACAACTCAACCATTGGGTTAAAACAACCCAATTGTTGGGTCGGTGCATTTTCAACCCAACTTGGGTTGTTTTTAACCCAGCATTTTTTAGAGTGTAATAATTTAAATTAACGTGTTAATTACCATAACGGGTCAAAGCCATGCATTTCAACTTCCAGTTGTCTGCTTTAATTAATCATTAGCTAATTATTTATAAAGGTATCATTATGTTATAACTTTACTTGTTGGGGCACATGACTATTAACTAATTGATTAAGTAATATGTAATTGTGGATATGGGTTTTGAATTCATTTTGAATTAGTTAATAGTCATGTGCCCCAACAAGTAAAGTTATAACATAACGATACCTTTATAAATCATTAACTAATGATTAATTAAAGCAGACAACTGGAAGTTGAAATGCATGGCTTTGACCCGTTATTAACATGTTCATTTACATTATAAGTTAATAATTAATACATTATGACACATTTAACTAATAAAAATTTAAGGATTACTTCATCTATTAATCATGTAGAATCTTCATTAATTGCTGATGCAGTAATCATTAATAAATGGGTTAGTTCACCATTAGTAATACATTAACTCATGATTATCTGTCTATTAGTTAAGCATGAATAAATGCATATTAGTGCACCTGTATTGTAAAGGGTTACCGGTATTTCTTACCGGATTATTTTAATGTATTGTCTTAATTATGAACACACATTTGTAGCACAAATAATTTGACCATTTACTGTACTGTGTTGTTTCGTTATTTCTCTATAGTGGCTAATGAGTTGGAATTCTCGAACTTTCACAGAAAACAGCTTACTTCCATAAAAAAATAAGGTGAATAGCGAAAGAAGCATAGTTAGTACACAGTCTTAGCCGGAAAATGTGTCCCAATTCAGAGGTTGCATCATTCGAAGGCTGCACTCGAAGGCCGAATATGTCACACACAAAATATCCTGGTTTGAAGGCTCTTTCGCATTTGGCCTACAAATTCATCCTTTTTTCCCGAGCCATTAAGAATAGAACAAGAGGATCCTTTGCCACCTAGCCTATCCCAAAATTATTTAGTAAACCAATATTCATCGTGGAATCTTGTTCTACAGGGCAAGATTTTTTTAAGAGAAAATGCCAGATTACTTTTAAGTATTGGGTTATTCAATTTACATGAATATCTTACGATACAAAAGTTTTTACAATTTACAATTGGGTTACAATTTACATATCTTACCAAAATGTATTTTATTATGTGCAATTTTATCACAGTTGCTAGGCAACAAGAACAATACTCTGTAGGCTAGACTGTACCATTTAACACTGCTCGGTTCAACATTCATGGATTCATGCAGATCTGAATTGAGATGCAGCTGGAGTGTTTAGCCACTATGGGACCATGGCTGAAGTGTTACATGGGAAAAGACATTCAGCTTAGGTTACAGAAGTGCAAGCCAAAATTCTCAACAACTGACACTTCAGGACAACATCATCATGCAGCATTCAAAAAGACAATTTTGCAGGTTAAAATGTTGTTGTGTCCAACATAGCATCATGTAAAAAAAAATACAATTAAAAAAACATTAAAATTAAATTTGTGGCCAGTGCAGATATGTTGGATGGGTTTATAATAAACAAGACTATTAGTCAATACTCTAGACAGAGTATTGGCCTACTTTATGACACAGCCTAGAGTATACTTAATACTGTATAGTGGATCTTTAGTCGAAAGTTTGTTCTGATATAGTCACATTTATCCATATTTTTAAGTTTTAGCTAATGCCGTGACAGTCAAACACATGAATGCTACCATGCTATTTTTCAGAATATTCCTGTCATTTGCAATACGTGGTGACACGGTCTAAAATAAATTAAATCAAAGGTTCTTAAACACAAGTAATCTAATCAGGGTGAACCGTACAAAGAATAATCCCACTGCACAAACTCTTAAATCTGATATTCTAAATGTAAGGTCATTAACAATTTTTTTTTTTTTTTTTCCAAATTGTTGAAAACCATAATCTAGAGATCATCTTCTTGACACAACATGGCTTTATAGTAATCATAATTTTGGCCTAAATAAAACATCTCCACCATGTCTTTAGACTTTATAAGAAGGGAGGTGGTGTTGCCTGCCTGTTCCATGATAACTTTGTGATGTCAACATATTTCTCTAGGGGATTTCTGAAACATTTGGATGCCTTGCAGTACAACTGAAGAGTGTTATGTTATCAGTTTGCTAAAATCCTCCTAGAATTTATAAAGGCTATGGTCTTGGATTTTAACTGAATCTGAATGTCTTAATCACTGGTCATTTTAATGTCTTCATAATTTCTGATCCAACTAATTTCAAAAGATGCTAAACTAATTTGGACTTATGCAGTAACTGGCCACACACACATGGTCACACACTCGATCCCACAGATTGCAGATGTTGTCATATCTGTGTCACGCCCTCACAATCATCAGTCACTGCCACGCCCACTCGTTCCCCATCACCCGCATTTTGATCACATGTGCACCATCACCAGCTACACTACATAAGCACACCTCACCTTCACACTCACTGTCTGGTCTTGCACTGATCCACCTGTGACCACCTGTGACCACCTTTCCTTTATCGAAGCCCTCACCTGTACCATCTTCGTCTTCATCGTCATCTTCGTCTTCACCCCATCATTGTCTTAACCTTCATCGTCCGTCGTCTGAGTGTCACCCACCTTCTAAGTATTCACCTGTGTTCAAAACCTCTGTTAATAAACCTTGCACTTGCACTAATCCCTCTGTGTCCTCGTCTGTGTTTGACAATCTGACCACTATTGTGTCTTCTTTTCTTTTTTTTTCAGAATGTACCAAAACTGTGAGTGATAAGAGAACTTTCAATAAGCAACATGTCGCTGCTGATTCTGCCACGACCGTCAAGAGGCTTATGTCATAACTCCCTCCTCTCACTTCCCCCTCTGTATATGCTTATGTTGAGAATTTTAGTCTCAGGCTTTCTGAATGTATTGACTTTGTTGCTCCTTTACAAAACAAAGATTGTCTCTGCATGGGACAATTGCCCCATAGAGGAAGTATACACTTAGTAAAATTAAGAAGAGACTCCAGGAGAGCAGAAAGGCAATGGAAGCACACAAAGCTTAGAGTTCCCCATCATAGCTAGACTCAGACTAGACTTAAATGTTAAATAATGCAATGAGGTCTGCAAGCTTATTTTCAAGTTTAATTGGCCGCAAAAAGACAAAACAAAATTCTCATTCTCCACTATCAATAGGCTATACTTAACCCCTCAGCTCAAATATGATCAGAAGTGCTAAGTGCAATGGATCTTTTTTTTTTTTTTTTATGAAAAAAATACTTCCATAAGACGAAACATTGCCAGCACTTGCCCTACTTATAAGGACTTCCCAGCTAGTACTTTGCAATGTAATTTATCCTCCTTCTCTGCTGTCAGCTCCTGTACACTAACACAGGTCATATTACATATGCATTATTCTAGCTGCTCTCTGGACCCATTACCCACTAAATTTCTCAAAACATTCATGAACTGCTTAGTACAAGACATCCACACCTTTTTAATACCGCAATTGTTACACACCCTGCTGAAGCAAAAGTAATGTTGACTGTTCTGTGCTCAGTAACTACAAATCAATCTATAACCTACAATTTCATGGTAAAATAATAATATATAATGATAATAATAATAATAATAATATATATATATATCTGTTAAAAAAAATCAATATGGAAAATTCCTTCAGATTTATACAGTACATTGTGCCCTATTTTTACAGACTTTTTTTTACAGTGTGTTTATATGTATATACATGACCATGTATTTACATATAAACCAGACCATATATGACCATATCCATCCCTTTATGACCACCATGTACCATCCTCTGATGGCTACTTCCAGCAGAATAATGCACTATGTCACAAAGCTTGAATCATTTCAAATTTGGCAATGAGTTCTCTCTACTAAAATGGCCCCCACAGTCACCAGATCTCATCCCAATAGAGCATCTTTGGGATGTGGTGGAACGGGAGCTTTGTGCTCTGGATGTGCATCCCACAAATCTTCAAATCTCAACTGTAAGATACACTGCAAAAAAAATGGAATAACATTTACTTTAAAAAAGCTACTAAGGCAACTTTTTCCACACAGAAAGTGCTTGTAATATTTACTTACTAGAACCACTTAACTAAAACCCAAGTGAACATAGTTGATATTTATTTGTGCACTGATAAAAACTACTTTGAGAACTGCTAACAATTTGCACAATTTTTTTCTTAGTAAATTTCACTGCTGTGATATCAAGTACATATTACTTGCCAGTATCAAGTAAATGTATACTTAACTATAAAAAAGCATGTCACCATTGTTGAGATTCATAGGCTGAATCTTGATCTCTGTGTATGAGAAAAGCTCCCAGGAGTTGCTTTAGTGCTTAGTGTACAGTCTGTTTTAAAACGTATTCAACTTTTCTGGTTAAAACCGTTCTGGATCTTTTCTAGAATAAAACAAGGTTAATAGTATATTGCTCATACTCAGTTGTAAGATTGGTGAATTAAGCCACTACACAATGATCATATTCTGGTCATCAAGCGGCCAAAAGCATCTGATTGTGTTTTCTCTGCTTTTCTTGCCATCGCAAATCCAGATACAGCAGGCAGAGAAACACTAAGATTAAAAAGTCATCAAACTGCCCAACTAAAGAAAACACTGATCACCATAATGGTGACATAAAAATACTCTATTAATTCTCAATAAGAGCTTATGAAGCTTATTGTGATTAAAACTAACGTTCGGTTAAAAGTCAAAACTTACTGAGAATAAGTCAGCCACATAAAAGCAGCATCCTAAAATGTCTCTGCCACCACTGAACAAGTGGGATCTTTAAAAAAAAAAAAAATATCTGTGCGCATTTTCAAATGCACTTTGCTTTTCAGATTAAAATTTACTTTATATTTTTAGATGAATGTGCTGTGACTATAAAACATTAAATATTATTTGTAAATATATGATAAAATGTACTCTTTTTCGTCAGTTGTTATTACATGAATAGACTGTGTACATTTTACTTAAGATATTTAGTTCCAACTTAATCTTGATTTTACAATGTAATAATTACATGAATTAATGTAATAGATTTTACCATACCACAAAGCCATTTTTTTCAGTGTACTATCCTATCAATATGGGCCAACATTTGTAAAGAATGCTTTCAGTACCTTGTTGAATCAATGCCACGTATAAGGCAGATCTGAAGGCGAACGGGGGACAAACACAGTATTAGTATGGTGTTCCTAATAATCCTTTATAACTATAGTCCAGCAAGATCGCTCCAGACATCAAATAGTGTGTTTTTTGGATGTGCCAAAAACACAGCTAAAAATTGGTGAGACAGCCTTTAGTCAGGGTCAGGATGGAAGAATTTGAGAAAATTGGGGAGTGATATTTTGGATGTGTACTCAGACATTAATGTAAGTCAGATGCAGCCTGGTGTTATTGTACACCTGGTGTGTTTGGATGCTCCACTTTAGAAAGGGTGAAAAGACAATAGGAACCAGAGGGTTGCTACTAGTGTATATTACAAACCAAGGCTCTCTGACTCTTACATTAAGATAGGAGTATTCCAAACTTACCAAAGAGTTTCTAAACTATTTTAGATTTACTTTGATGTATTTCCTTTTATTATTAGTAGTAATGTTTGATTTTATTTTGGGTGTCTGGGTGGAGGAGTTTGAGAGAATTGGGGAATTATATTTTGGATTCAGGTGTGAGCATAAGATACCAGGACCATGGACAGAGACTGGTAATAATAATAATAATAATACAGAGGTGGTAAAAGTACTCAAAAGTTATACTCGAGTGAAAGTATATATACCTAAATAAAAAAATACTCCAGTAAAAGTAGAAAGTCCTCCATTCAAACATCACTTGAGTAAAAGTACAAAAGTATCAGATTTAAAAACGTACTCAAGTACCCAAAGTAAAAAGTAAATATTCAAATTAACTGTAAATATCAATAAGCAGATACAATCTTTTGGGACTGATATGTAATGCTTTAATTGAACAAATGATAAGATTAGATACTGCAATTAAGAATTTGTTAGATTTGCAATTAATAGGAGACAATGAAGCACCTTAACGCATTATAGGGGTTAAACTTAAAATTGACATGTTCCATAACATTAGCTCCATAAAACAGATGAGGAGCAAGATACTATTAACTAATTCAAAATTAATTCAAAAGCCATAACCACAATGACATATTACGTAACAATTAGTTAATAATGTGCCTCAACAAGTAAAGTCATACTATAATTCTGCCAATTGTTATGATTAATGATGAATTAAACAGACAACTGAGAGTCGGAATGCATGCTTTGAATACATGAATTTACATTATTAGTTCATGTAATATATTATTAGGGAATTAATGATGTCATATTTAATTAATAGCAATTCATATATTACTTAATCTATTAATCATAGAGAATGTTCATTAGTTGCTGATGCAGTAATCATTAATACATGGTTTAGTTCTTCATTTGTAATACATTAACTCCTGATTATCTGTGCATTAGGCATGAATTATAATAGTGCACCTGTATTGTAAAATGTTACTGATGTTTTCATAGTAAATTGTGTGCCGCAAAATAAAAAAGTTGGGGAAACACAGAGCTAACGTTAGTGTGTCAAACCTGACTTGTCAGCCTTTCCAAGTCTATACCCGACTGGATCATCCATGACCGACCAGACCGGTTTGGAAATCAAGTGTAATAAATACTTAATACTTGGAGCGGGCATGGGGAAATGTATTGGAGTAAAAAGTAAACTTTGCCTTTAATATTGTAGTGGAGTAAGAGTAAAAGTAGATGGAAATAAAATATACTCAAGTAAAGTACAGATCCCCGAAAAAAATACTTAAGTAAAGTATCAAAGTATTTTTACTTGATTACTTACCACCCCTGCGATTTATATAGCGCTTTTCTAGGCACTCAAAGCGCTTTACATAGAAGGGGTAATTGTACACCTGTATGCCTATATGTGTTACACTCCAGAAGTGGTGGAAAGACAGTAATGGTTTGTTTCCATCGAGTGGTACAGTACAGTACGATTCGGGATGGTTAACCCTTATCCGGCATGCGTTTCCACTTGAAGACTTGATAGGCGTGGTGTAGCAATCAACATCATTCTTGCACGAAGAAGAAAATGACACAGTAAACAACAACAGAGGACATACAGCAGATCTTGGTCTTGCTTCTCGGCATGTGACTGTTTGCCACAATTAGAAGACAAGCTTTGTTTGAGCAAGGCTGCAAGGAAAAGCAGACTACTGTGGGTACCCCAACGGAAGGATCCCAAAAAAATGGTACAGTATGGTACGGTTCAGGATTTTGGTACTATTCACAACTTCTAACAATCAAAACAATTGTGAAATAGAAATAATTGTGTACTGTACCATGCCAAGCCAGAAATGCCATCAGAAGCAGACAGTGTGTTTTGTATTCTCCACTTCAGTAAGAGTGGAAAGACACTATAGTAGAAAGCCAGGGGTTGCTGCTGGTGTAAATCACAAACTGAGGCTCTCTGACTCTTCCATTTAGATAGGGGTATACCTCGAGCATTTTATTTTCTTATTTATGTGTATGTATGTTTTTCAGTTTTTTCTATGTATTTATTTTACAGTCGTAGAGTAAGCGCGTGAGTGCCTGATGTACAAAAACAAAAACAAAAAACGTGTGTGCGCGCTCTAGATGACTGATCGTATTTCAGTACAGTTGCATTGTTTCCACACACACTCAGGAAGGATAATGTTTCATTTGTTGCATGTACGTTGTTGTGTTCAGTAATTGGTTTATTCTGTCAAAAAAGGGTTGATTAATTTATTTTTTGGTGTCTCCGTATGGTCCTATTTGGCATCGCCTTTTGATTCGTCTAAAATGAAAACAATCTCGTTGTTGTTGCTCTGTACACACACTATACACTGTAAACTCTATAAAGTGTTTGTTATGTAATGTTTTTTTGTTTTTTTTGATGGGTGCTTAGATGCGTATAAATGTATTATATAATATAATTATGTGGGATCCTTATATATTTGGTCTCATTTTGGATTCTCCAATGATCCTTGAAGCTTGGAGAAAATACAGTTTTGTGAGAATCACCCTCCAATCTGATTGTTTACTGTGGATATAGCAAATTATGACAAAATGAATGTGTTTAATGAGATAAATGGCGAATTATTAATTTCACGACATGTGCGATTAATCACGATTAATTGCACAACAAAGGTGTGATTAATCGCGATAAAAATGGTTTACCTATTGACAGCCCTAATTTACTGTCACTTTTGATTTATATAATGCATCCTAGCTGAATAAATGTTTGCTATAAACCACTGGTTCTCAACTGGTTTGGCCATGGGACCCACATTTTCCCATGGTCATCAAGCCCTGACCCACATTTTCATTTATATATTTGTAAAAAAAAAAAAGGATGAACTAAAAAGGAGGATTAAACAGGCCTACAAGGTAAGTTATTAAATATCAGTCCCTAAGTAGTTTTTGTTAATACAATTCATTTTGGTATGAGCCACCACAGTCATTTAAGAAGTTTGCCTGCCCATTCAGTCTGAATGGTTAATGGTAAAACAAACTTGGCTTGCTGTCCTCAAAGGAGGCTCGAACTCTGAGCTAAACCCCCCCTATAACAATACTGCACAAAGGGGAAAATAAGAGAAATAGAGGAGATAGAGAGGAGGAGGGATGCTGGAAGAACTGTCGCCGGCATGACACAGTGACTGCTGCTAATATATGCTCGTAGGACTTAATGTTTAGGCTCCTCCCGAACCTACGTTTGGAACTTCATTTAAAAATATACAAAATAACACAAAGTGAAAATAACATGGCATTTTGGTGTTATGGAAACCATGGTGAATACACAATACTAACATGAAGACTGTTCCTGAATGAAATGAACATCATACCTCAATGCAAATCCTTCCCAACTAACAGACAACGTAGCCTACCACAACATCAGCCTACTGCGATTTATTGGTGCTTTACTTTTATTTCATGACTTACTAAATGACAATGCAACTACGCCGTTGCATGCTCGTAGTTTCTTGTGCGCTTCAGTGAAGGGGATACACCATATGCAAAGGAAGAGTGAGCGCTACAAGCACATTATAACGTCTGACAGCACAGAAAAGGTCATTGTTTTTCTGGGGTGATACTGAATACTAAATCAGGACAAGGTTTTTCTCAGGCTCTACTTAGAAATGTCGACAAATTATGATCCAAGTTATTCAACTAAATATACAAATTAAATGTATTAATTAGGACTTATTTAATTCTATAAACTATCCAAATCAAACTAGCCAAATCAAATTTTGTTGCAATATTGCCCTGTTTAACACTGTGAAGCTGCTTTGAAACAATCGTCATTGTAAAAGCGATATATAAATAAAGTTGATTGATTGATTGATTGACAGATTTAACGCTTGTCTTTCAAAATAAAAGAGTTGCATCAGGAAAACCATTTCGAATTGTGTGTTGTTGTTGCTGATTCTTTGACTGCACACTCACCGACCTACTAATTTGAGAAACGCTGCTATAAACTGTAGCGTTCTGTCATCACTATTAGGGTCCACCCCTGACTATATGTAAGGGATAATGTACACCCAGCCGGTTGTTATCGCAGAATATACCCCGACAGAGTGATCAGCGGAGGGGTCTTGCATCACTCTGAAGGGGTTTATTCTGCGATAACAACCGGCTGGGTGTACATTATCCCGCTTATTACACGGCTACTAGTCTCAAATAAATAATTATTAGACACAAAATATTGTCTCGAAATTAAATATTTTATTAGCTCTTACGCAAACTTTCCGCGAAGGAAAACAGTTCCAACCTGCTTTAAGCCTTCATCTATTGCTGAAGATTTGCCATATGCCCTTGCTAAATGTTGAAAATGAATGCTGAAAGGGTTAGTTCACCCAAAAATGAAACCAAGCCTATGATTTACTCACCAAGTTATTGTAGGTGTATATGACATTCTTCTTTCAGACAAATACAATTGGAGTTATATTTAAAAAGTCCAGGCTAACATTAATCCCAGCAGTTGTTGTAGTTGTGTTTGAAGTCCATAAAAAATGCAGCTGTCCGTCAAATAACGTGCTCCACACGACTCCGATGGGTTAATAGAGCCTTCTGATTCGAATCGATGCGTTTGTGTAAGAAAAAGATCTATATTAAAAACGTTATAAAGGAAACCTGCCTTGATGTCTTCCATTGTAACCCACGGCTGTTTAAGCCACAAGATGGCGCCAGGGTTAAGCATAGAAGTAGTACCGGTCAAGTAACTCGTAGTACCCGTATGAGCGGGTGTTATCTGGAAATAACATACCGCTGGAATGCGCGATTGACCAATCAGAATCAAGTATTTCACAGAGCCGTGTAATAAGGGAGCATAACTTTTATGTTATGAATTTAAATAGATATTTTGAGAAAGTACATTTGCTAAATGAAGACGTAATGCTGTACTAGATCAAACAAAAACAATTGGCCAATTTAACTACTGAACGTAGCATACTGAATCCACATCAAATCATTTTAAAACATGGTTACATAAAGATTGTTCTCTATGCCATGAGTCAGTTAAGAGCACTGCTATACGTTTTAAGGGAACTTGACTAACTATTCTTATTGCATTGGCTTCGTTTGTGCATTTAGGCTTAGTCAATCAATGATATAGCCTAACTACTGCTGCTGTGATTAGCTCATATCTCTGCAAGCTCCACCACGTTTGTTCAACTTCACAAAGTCTCTGAACGAGTTGGAGTTGAGATATTCTAGCCAAGCCTTAGGCATTCTTCCCAAATAGACTTTAAAGAGTGTTAGCTGGTGACAAGACATTTATTAAAACTTTCACAGAGACTGCCAGAGAACTACACCTCAACATTCTGACAGATAAATTGTGGCAGCAAAATGACTCTTGAGGTCTTGTTCAGTACTTTCTTTACATTTTAAACACTCTCGCCTTCTTTCCTGTTTCCGACTCACTTTTTATCTCCTATATTCTGTCAATATGTAGAGGAGGATTCTCAAAGTATTTTCAATCAAATTCCCTTTTTATACACAAATGAATCTAATACACCTTCATTCCGGAAAGATCTCTACAATAAAAGTGATAACAAACAAAACAAAAATTAGAGGAAGTGCAAAACTTTTGTGCCTTGTTACGCTAATATGAACAGTAAAGAAATCTGCGAGCACTGTATCATGGATCTGCCAGTAGCTATTCTTCATCATTCCAGTCTGCTGCCGATTTATGTACCACCTCCCAAGGGACAAACTGTTTACTCTAGCAAGACAAAATCAGTTCAACTGTTTGAGTCACTCCCACTTCAGCAAGCGACTGTTCACTTTCTGTCTCTTTGTTTTAAAGGTCTGGCACCATGAGAATTATTACTGCTCGAGCATGACTCGACACACTGTGAGACTCTGAGGACATCAAATCTGGAAAACAAACAAAAGAACATTGCATTATATTGCATGCTGCCATATTCGAATACGCGGGAGTTGAACTGATGGCTTGTGAGCGTCACAACCCAAAAAACCGAACGCTGCTGAGGAACATATTGAAAAGATTGATTATAAATTCTTCGGTTAGAGAATTGAAGTTGCTTTATTCAGTCTCAGTTTTAGTTCACAGTATTTTAACAATGATTAAATACGTACACCGTGGCATCAACTGTTCATGTAATGATGTTTTGTCCAAATATATTTTGTTGTTTTTAGTCAAGACAATCGCCTGTATTCATGTAGTGCTTTATATAAAACATATTGTTTCAAAGCAGCTTTACAGTGATAAACAGAAAAATAATGGCCAATGATGCAAACAGAATTCAATTCTGCTGCAAAGCAGCTATAAAGAGACAATAGTGTCATTACCTAGCTAAAGTTCTACACATGTTGTTCTCACAGAACTCACAACTCTGTGCTGTAACACATTTTGTTAACTTGTCTCAAATCTAAAAGGTAATATGGAAAACATGTACCATTTTGGTTGAATACATTTTCCAAAGTTGACAAAGTTACTGCTCGCTGAATTGTGGAATATGCAACTGGTAAGAGAAGGGGGGAAACAAAGGTAAGATGAAGACAAAGAGAAAGACAGAAATGTGCAATAAGATGTAAGGTCATATATATATGATTATAAACATACACACTATATAGTAATATTAAATCATAATTTTAAATGTTTTAAAATGCCATGTATTCCTGTCATGGCAAAGCTGAATGTTTTAATAGCATTTACTCTAGTCTTCAGTGTCACATGATCATTCATAAATAAAGCCATTTGCAGATTAAACGTGGCCACATCCAATTTTTTCACTGTCTTGATAACTATAGACCCGATATAGTCCAGCTAAGAGTAATCCACTTCTAGCCAAAAATATCCTTGAATTTGGTCATGTTTTTGCCAAAATAACTTGCAAGATTTATGATATTCCATCATGTAAGCGAAGTCAACAGTGATTACAAGGTGTTTGGTTTCTTTTCTATGATGTTCATTATCTATTTTTAGATGACGTTTATTCTTGGATTATACGTCCAATAAAATTTTGTCTCAAGTCTATGCTGTATTTGGACAGCTATTAAATGTCTTAAAAAATTTACTGTAATCCCAATCAAATAAAGCCAACTACATTTTTACCTTTTTACATTTTTACTTTTATTTATTTTTTATTTTTATTTTTTTAACTAACAGCTAACATCAAGTCCTCCCATAAATCCCAGACTAGAAGAAGAGGAAGACATTTCTTCTACAGAAAGTTTAGTGTTGTGGAAACAAATAATGTTTCATAAACGATACATCTGTGATATTGAGTGCATTTGTTTAATAAGAATTCTGCTGTATACAACAAGCATGACAGATGGCGTGAGGGTTCTCAATGTGTCTGTTGCTTCTCTTTGCCAATAACATCAAAGAGATATGTGCAAACATCACTTTTTCTGTGAAGAGGAATTCACTACAAATTGGAGGTTGGCAAAGAAAAGAAGTGCAATTTGGAAAAGAGTTTAATTAACAACTTGTTATAGAAACTAGATACATTATTAAAGTAAATACTCATAATGAATGAGAATTAATCATTGAATGACAGACATCAGGTTGGAATATGATGCGTAATATGTCATGCATAGCTTTTAATTTACATTTGGGATCTGACATCACTTTAGAGTTTAACATAGCAGAGAATATTAAAATGACACACCCAGTTACTGCTAATGAGATCTCAACTAAGAGGTGAAAACAATCATTCAATTTTGCAATTAACACTTCCCTGATTACACTTCCCTCTGTGTGTGTGTGTGTGTGTGTGTGTGTGTGTGTGTGTGTGTGTGTGTGTGTGTGTGTGTGTGTGTGTGTGTGTGTGTGTGTGTGTGTGTGTGTGTGTGTGTGTGTGTGTGTGTGTGTGTGTGTGTGTGTGTGTGTGTGTGTGTGTGTGTGTGTGTGTGTGTGTGTGTGTGTGTGTGTGTACTGAACTTGTGTGGGCATAACTTGTTTTCTTTAATTTGATTAAAAAGTAGCATAGATTTATGGAGACTTAATAGAACGAGGCACACTAGGAGAGTATTATGGGTGACTTTAAAGTTCTCAATGCAATTAAAATGTACACAGTGACATGATATTTTAATCAGCCGAGATGTTTATTGAACCAAGTCACCAAAATTGAGTTATGTGACACACACTGGGCCAAGGCCATTAGAATTTTTATGCAACAACCTTTTAATTTTCACTTTGTGTTTGAAAGTTGGCCTCCTTATCCTCGTTATTTTTTCTCACCCTAATGTGGCGACATTTGGTAAAACATGGTATTGATATCTGAAAATATTAGTCAATGAGGAGCATATACTGTAATTGCTTCCTATTGTCTATACTTCTTTATTTATATCATTACAAAACAATCTTTAACTAAATGGCATGATGGCATCTAGCACATATGAATCCTGCTCTGTCTTGCTTGTATAAAAAACAGATAATCTTGAAGTTTTTGTTCTGATACAGATACACTTAAAGCTTATTAAAGGACACTCATGTGTATCCATATTTGTAAGTGTAAACTAATAACATTACTGTCAAATTGAAAATAGATGTAGCCAGAGGATGAATTGGTTTTGAGAACCATAAAATCTAGTGGCAATTCAGATGGCTGTGGCAATATGGTAAGTTGTATGATTCTTGCTTATGACATGAATGCACATGCATATGGAAGCAAACTGCAACTTTATATCTGTGGGTGTACACTGAAATGGGGGCATGCTCAATGCTGCATGTTGCTCTAGAGAACAATGGTGCACTAGGTGAATATACTCTGCCTGAATTTTATTTGGGTCTAAGTTGAAATCTAAGCCGATTTTATGGTCACACTTTTTTAATAACATTTTTTGTGAATACTGATTCTTTTTTCTTCTTCTTTTTTAATGAATATAAAGTTAAAAAAGAGCAGCATTTATTTAAATTATAACTTCTGTAATTTTGAATAAAGCCAATAATGTTTTTACTTTCACTGTGTTTATATACATAACATAACATAACCACTGACAGGTGGAGTGAATAACACTGATTATCTCTTCATCACGGCACCTGTTAGTGGGTGAGATATATTAGGCAGCAAGTCAATGTTTTGTCCTAAAAGTTGATGTGTTAGAAGCAGGAAAAATGGCCAAGCCTGAGGATTTGAGTGAGTTTGACAAGGGCCAAATTGTGATGGCTAGACGACGGGCTCTGAGTATCTTTAAAATTGCAGCTTTTGTGGGCTTTTCCCGGTCTGCAGTGGTCAGTATCTATCAAAAGGGCTCCAAGGCAGGAACAGTGGCTAACCGGCGACAGGGTCACGGACAGCCAAGGATTATTGATGCACGTTGTGGGAGCGAAGGCTGGCCCAATCACGAACTGTAGCTTAAATTCCTCAATATGTTTATGCTGGCTTTGATTGAAAGGTGTCAGAATACAACAGTGCATGACAGTTTGCGAAAGCAAAAAGAAAGCGCCAACAGTGGGCACGTACTTATCAGAACTGGACCACTGAGAGATGGACATAACGTGGATTGCCAGGTACGTGCGTGCTGCTTAACTGGGGAACACATGGCACCAGGATGCATTATGGGTAGAAGGCAAGCCAGTAGAGTGTAGAGAGCCAGTGTAATTCTTTATGCAATGTTCTGCTAGAAGATGTTAATTTAACATGTGCCACCTACCTAAGCATTGTTGCAGACCATGTACAGCCTTTCATGGAAACGGTATTCCCTGGTGGCGGTGACCTCTTTCATCAGGATAATGCGCCCTGCCACAAAGCAAAAATGGTTCAGGAATGGTTTGAGGAAAAACAATGAGTTTGAGGTGTTGACTTGGCCTCCAGATCTCAATCCAATCGAGCATCGGTGGGATGTGCTTAACAAACAAGTCCGATCCATGGATGCCCCACCTCTCAACTTACAGGAATTAAAGGGTATGCTGCTAACATATTGGTGCCAGATACCAAGGCACACCTTCAGGGGTCTAGTGGAGTACATGCCTCGACGGGCCAGGGCTGTTTTGTCAGCAAGAAGGGGAACAACACAATATTAGGATATAATGTTATGTCTGATTGGTATATATAAGCAAATACAGTAAGCAACACTGGACTGAGTACTTTAATAAGTGTGTGTGTGTGTGTGTGTGTGTGTGTGTGTGTGTGTGTGTGTGTGTGTGTGTGTGTGTGTGTGTGTGTGTGTGTGTGTGTGTGTGTGTGTGTGTGTGTGTGTGTGTGTGTGTGTGTGTGTGTGTGTGTGTGTGTGTGTGTGTGTGTGTGTGTGTGTGTGTGTGTGTGTTTGGATTTTGGATGAGGGATGGTGACTTTATATGGCACAGAAGTGCTTGATTTCCCTGAGGAAATTAATTTGCTCCGCTGTAAGTAGACGGAGGGAGATGAATGCAGCCCACTGTCTCTGATGTAAATACTGAAGGTACACAAATACATCACACTTCTCATAGAGACATGGTAAGATGTCTGAGTGTATGTGCAATCTTTTTTCAATGTGGAAACATAATGCAATAGACAGACTAACAGTGCTAGAGTACTGCAAGAATTAATCCAAAAACCCAGATATTTGTTTGTATTTTTCCACTTTTATTATCATATATATATATATATATATATATATATATATATATATATATATATATATATAAAATATAAAAGTGGAAAAATACAAACAAATATATATGTAACTCTGGATTTTTTTCAAACTTAGGGCAATTTCACACCTGTTTGTTTTGTTTCAAAACAAGGACTGTTACACTGTTGCACTTTTTTCTTGGTCCAGTTCGCTTTCACAAGACAACCTTTCTAAGTGTACTAAGCTGCCCTCTTATTGGTCAGAGTTTCCTCTCCTTGATCCATCAAGATTATTGACAAGTTTGCCCTATGAGCTTATTGTGGCTTTATGAAAGTAGCTGTCATTCCCGCTGTTAAATTATATACAACATTCGTACTAAAACTGCAGCGAATTCTAACGCGCTCTCTCTGGATCTCCTACCGCAGTCTAGAGGTTAACTGTCAAGACACACTTAAACACTGTAAAAATGTTATACTGCAGCTAGAGCAAGAATCAAGGCTTAATCGGGACATCATTCTTACACAGAAAAGTGCATTTACACAACATTTTAAGATGAAGAGGTGCTCTTTTGGTTTTCAACTATGATTACTAATGTGCTCACTCACAGAATGACACTTCTGCTATTTATATAGCACACTCTCCTTAAAACTTTAAGCTTTAAATTCAGCTTTAAAACTCTCAAACTCTGGACCTTCTTGAAATATGAAAGGTATAGTTCATTCAAAAAATAAACACAAAGAAGATGTTTTGAAGATTGTTTCAATTGCTTTTGTCCACACAATGAGAGTCAGTTCGAGATGAAACTTTTGACTCCATTGACTTTAAATAAGTGCACAAAGAAGACAGAAAGTTTTATAGATTTGGAACGACATGAAGGTAAGTAAATGATGACACAATTTACATGTTTGTCTGAACTACTCCTTCAAGTACCATCTATTATAGCTCCACAGACTCTCAGGATACATTACATTCTATTGTTCGAGAGCCTTATCCTTTAGTCTGTTGTTGGAAGCGGCATCACAAGGGGTCACCACCAACATTCCCTAAGAAAGGTCTGACCATTTGCATCTTCTTTCACCATTGAGAAACCTTGACTAACCCTATCGATAGCGTCCACAACAGATCTCAATAGAAATGTTTTGTTCGAAACACTGATCCTCAAGCGATCAAAGCTCCCTGCCCTGCTACAGAATCTCAAAGGCCTGCTGAGAGGCTCTAGCATTTGCCACCACAATCCCTCTGTAACAAAATAAAAGGCCAAGATGCAAACACATCCATTTTTACTACAAGGAGGGCTTACACGTGTCTCATCAAAAGCTCTCTCAAGATGCCAAGCTTCACACGATTCCAATAAGACCTTCCAGCTCAGTCCAGTACATTCCTACTCTTCTGTTTGATGTCTAATATTCAGGCAGTCATTAAAGCTTTTATTCGTCTCTTAGCATAATGCTTTAGGTAAAGGCTAAATCGAATGAATCATTCAAAGGTTTAATAGGGATAAGAGATTGAAGATGTTTTTCAGCATGTGCACTCAAGCTGGCGAAACATCCCAAACAGTGGCGGCTCCAGAGATTTTCTGTTGCAGGTGCTATGGGGATGCTTAACACTTAAGAGAAGGTGCTTTGAATTTTGCGGCATCATTATGGCATTATGGAGTCGCATTGGACCACCCTGGTTTAAATTAATACATACACACCCGCCTTATATATATATATATATATATATATATATATATATATATATATATATATATATATATATATATATATATATATATATATATATATATATAATTAGCACTTTGGGATTGTTTTTAACTATGAAAAGGGCTTTACAAATAATATATATATATATATATATATATATATATATATATATATATATATATATATATATATATATATATATATATATATATATATATATATATATATATATATATATATATATATATATATATATATATATATATATATATATAATATATTTTATTTGTAAAGCCCTTTTCATAGTTAAAAACAATCCCAAAGTGCTAATTATATATATATATATATATATATATATATATATATATATATATATATATATATATAATTAATATTAAATATAATATAATTCTGGGCTCTCTTGAGGATGGTTGCTAATATCACCTGCAGCTCAAACCGTAACCATAGTTGCCAAGTCCGCGTGTTACGTGACTTTGGGCTTCTTTTTGGGCAAGTCGTGTTAAAAATCTTGAGTCGTGGGTTGCGTTTTTTTGGGTTTATTTTTTAAAATGTGTTTGCTTGTTAGGAAAATATGACAAGCAACTTTGTTTCTTAATAGTTGCTGTTTTGTCCAGTACATTGCTGACACGGTCTTCTCACAGCTAATGGCCATTCAATGCAACGATACTGCAATTCGTCCTCATACATCCCGCCTCGCTCCTCATTGAAGAAAAATCGCGTTCAACGTGCAGCATGTGATGTGACCATAGACTGGGACATTATAAATGCACTGATAGTTCGTAGATGTAAATAGACGAAGACATGTACAGAGACGGAGGAAACGGAGGAGGCACCTAATTTACCGATTTAAAAAAAAAATGATAATAGATTTTTTTTATAATGTACTTTTTAATTCCGAAGAATCTCAATGTATTTATTATTACAGGCTATGATAAAACAATAAAATAAAATGTGTGCATGTTCACCACTGCTAATGTGTGCACTAACTCCGACTATGGGTTACCATAATTAGCCTTCACATCACTTTTTCCATCTCCAAACCTCTTCTGTTCACAGGCTTTATTGCAATTTGAATAATTTTGTAATATCACATCTGTTTTTGCTTTTCAAACTCTGAAAGGTTTCAATTTAATAGCAGGCTCATTTATTGATAAATTGTTGATCATAAATTATATTGATAATAATATAGTAATATTGGGCTTGTGTTTGAAGCTGCAGTTGATTATTTATCTCGTGAGAGTTGGCAACACTGACTGACTGTAACGTTAGCATCCTCAATGAAAACCGCCGCCGCCGATTCTCTGTCTTTAAGTTCATCCCAGGAATTTTCTTGTTCTTGAGGCTCTGTGATGACGAGTGTTGTGTCTGCACCTTCACAGTCTCGTTCCTCGTTTCAGGATATGACTCAGAACGTGGACGTTTAGGGAGCAAAAAACGATCCAATTTGGTGTAACGTTATTTTACTTTGCTAAAACTCGCTATCAAAAACAAGCTCAGAGGTTCGCGGGCGCCGAGCCCATTGGCCAAAGATGATCACCTGTTTGGGCCTCATGTATTTAAGACTAATATATAATTTTAAATTATTATTTAATTCCTATTTTAAAAACATGAGAGAATATTCAAACATGACTTTAAAATATGAATATAAAAAATTACAGACATTTCTTGGGGGTGCTGGGCAGGTGCTATGACTAATATAGGGGGAGCTGCAGCACCACCTAGCCCCCCCCTGGCGCCGCCACTGATCCCAAACTGAGCTTTTCACTCTCAATTTCATTCTCTTAAGGCAATACTGTTGTTTGAGCTGGTGACCATTGGCCCTTTAGTGACCTTTGTCCCTCACCCCCCTTTTTTGTCCTCACATCCAAGATTAGTTTGGCATCTCTCATCCGAAAGATCCATATCCCCACTGATCCAACCCACTGTGAGTTGAGGTAGACAATAGGGGGGTGCAGAATAAGGTAAACATGGTCTTATTTTCTCTTCACTGCACTCATGACAACCACAGCACGTAGCTGCCTGACTCTGAGAGTCCAATGAGACCACCAACCAGCAAGGCTACAACATTTGCATCATGTTCCTGAAATCGAAAAAAGAGACACTTTTGTCTCTGAAATTTTTCAGTGTGAAATTATAATTTTGTTTATAAATGAAATGCCATGCACTGGATTTGTTTAATATGATAAGAGCAACTTGTTGCCGTTTTGAAGACACACTATAGAAAATAATTTTGAATTCCAATTAGACTAGCACGCAAAAGGTCATGCCATAAAAAGTAATTTTTCCATGGGATAAGAGCTTGTACACATTTGACCAAATAACAGCTTATCTACACACACAAGCATGCTACGCAATTAGTTAATTCGGCTATCAAGGTCAAAGTATCTCATTAATGATGTATTCATTTTTCCATTAGGTGGTACTGTGCATCTGCATATTGTACTTCTTTTATTATTTTCTTTCCCTTTTTCCAGCATGTCTCTTATGATGTCATCCTTGCATGTAAAACTGGCGGTGAAAAGATCAAAGTTTCAGCAATTAATGAAGACTGAGTCACTCTTGGTCCCTGTGGGAATAGACATCTCACAGATGAAAGAAAATGGTATGGATCTAAACTCGGGCTAAGAGACGTAATTGTGCATTTATATGTGTTCATAACTGACCCCCGTTGCTAGCCTGTCGCTAGTCATCAATCAACCTGACTCTTCTGCGCAGCTGAGTAACACAGCTCCACTTGCTTCTGTATAATATCTAAATTCTCCATTTCCCTTTGGGAATAAAGCAGGTGTGCCTGCCTTTACTGGTGAAGAAGAACATGGCATTCTCTGAGTCATTGCCAAAAGTGATGAATGTGTGTTAGCCTGTAAGCCTCTCTAAATGGAAAGACTCGATGACATAGGTGGACACTGCCTGTTCTCTCTTGATATCCGTCAACTATTTATCTTTAAATTGTCCATTTAGTGCCAGAAATAGGAAAGCCTTTACAAGCAAAATGTTAAAATTAAGCTACTACAAAAAGTATCAGTCATCTGGGACTTTATAATGATGATAAAAAAAGTTTTCAGTTACCAGTTTCACTGAAGACCATTGCTTTTCAAACCTGTCCCAGTGATGTTCCAGCACTACATTTTTGATGTATCACTCATCTAACACACCTGATTAAACTCACCAGCTCATTAGTAGACACTGCAAGTAGACTTATGCTGCATCCCAATTTGAATACAATCTTTTCTAAGTAGCATTTGAAATTAGAATGAGAGATCAAATTAGAAATGTATGTTGAAATGAGTTCCAAAGATACCAGCGTGGTCTACTTTAAAGGTCCCGCTCTTTGCGTGTTTTCGAAGCTTTGATTATGTTTACAGTGTGCAATATAACATGAGTTCATGTTTTGCGTGTAAAAAAACACCGTATTTTTTCACACAATTTACTTATCTGTACAGCGCTGTTTACTCTGTCCTAAAAACGGCCTGATGATTTTCTTGTTTTATGAAGTCCCCCCTTCAGAAATACGTAATGAGTTCTGATTGGGCCAGCGCTTCCCGTGTTGTGATTGGACAGCAGCTTAGCGCACTTTGCCCGGAAAGGTCCCGCCTCTTACCATAACGGGGAGATGCAAGCGCTGAATGTGCGCTCTTCTCCACGTGGGAGAGCAACAAGACCACGCCCCCTATTTTGCGTGTTCTTGTGGGCGGAGGGTTAGTCAACAAACGGTTCTAGTGACGTCCTTCCTGAAGGAAGTGCAGGGGTGTAGTCCAAACCGGCCGTTCGCTGTAGGCTTTGAAAGAGAACTTCTGTTAAATAAAATATCTTGCTTGGCATTGAACTTTGACCTTTATAATTTTACAGGTATTATTTATGCTCTAACAGCAACATTACACACTTACTAAAGTTTGAAAGATGGAATCGCGAAGAATGGGACCTTTAAGTTAGAATCCAAAGTGTAGATCCTTTCACACTCTACACTCTTAGAAGAAAAGGTTCTATATAGGCCTAGATCCCTAAAAGGTTCTATCGGCGCGACGTAGTTCGAACTCCTAAAAGGTTTACTGCAAAAAATGCCTTTCTTACATAGTATTTTTGTCTTGTTTCTAGTCCAAACATCTAAACATTCTTAAAACAAGAAGTATTTACTAGACAAGCAAAAGTAATTGTCTTATTTTGGGGGAATTGGGGGAGGAAAAAACTCAAAATTAAGAGAGTTATTGCTAAGATAAGAAAAGCATTTTTTTTTTCAGTGTTCTAAATAGAATCCTTTTTAAGTGTTAAAAGGGTTATTTCTTGTCATTATAGAACCCTTTTAGCATAAAAGGGTCTTTGGAGTATACTCAACTATACTTCTGTATATAACCTTTTATGGGTTCCAAATATGTAGCGCCGATAGCACCTTTTCTTTTAAGAGTGTAGCGGCTAATATTGTCCACAATCCATTGGGCAGGGATTCGATTAGAACTAAACACAAACAAAATGTGTTTATAAAGTCCAGTCCGACAGTTTAGTAGAGCAGCCATATCACCCTGTAGCCCAAGACTATGCTGGATGCCAGCCGAACTTAACCCCGCCCAAAAATGTTTTAGGTCGGGCAGTTCGGTCTGGCCTTGCTCCATAGAGGAGTAATTATCTCAGAACAGAAACTGTTCGGACCAATGAAATCATCAGGGCGGGCTTTAGGCGATGACGGACAGATAATCAACAGTAACGTAATCATCCACGTCATCAAAGGGGCTTGGATTATATTTTTTTCAATCCTAAATGGAGAGCTTGTTCGTATATGCATTCACCTTCACAATTTCTCTCAGAAATGATGATCATGTTGGGTAAGTACTCTGTGTATCATTAAATGATTTTATTTTTTTACAACACCGGCAAAGATCGTATATTCCAGCCTGATTTCAGCGTGCGTGCAGACAGGGTTGCCAAGTTTTTACAACAAAACCTGCCAAATACTAGCCCTAAAATATAGCTTCTCGGGAGGGGTTCTCCAGGGGAAAAATAGCATTTGGGGGGTAAAATGTGTGTTATTTTGGACTATTATATATCACATAATAGTCGCTTCAACCCGCGGACATAGAAAACAACCCGCGGGGAAAAAACGTGGACTTGGCAACACAGTGCAGTTGAACTACGTTGACATTTGACAATGCGTCGCTTCGTTGCTCTGATTGGTTGTAGGTCTATCCAATTGAGGTCTTTCCTTGTTCGGTTGAAACACGCCCCATAATCACAGCCCAATGGAGCAGTTTCAGACTCATATTCTGACTAGAATTGAGTATGACCACGTCAGGCTAGCCCAAGACTGGGTTTACCACTGAAGCTACGCAGGGCTGAGCCTGGTCAGTACCTGGATGGGAGACCAAATGGGAAAACCAGGTAGCTGCTGGTAGAGGTGTTAGTGAGGCCAGCAGGGGGTGCTCACCCTGTGGTCTGTGTGGGTCCTAGTGACCCCGTATAGTGATGGGGACACAATACTGTCAATGAGCACCGTCCTTCGGATGAGATGTTAATCCGAGGTCTCGACTCTCTGTGGTCGTTAAAAATCCCAGGATGTCCTTTCGATAAAGAGTAGGAGTGTAACCCTGGCATCCTGGCCAAATTTGCCCACTGGCCCCTGTCCATCATGGCCTCCTAATAATCCCCATATAATGATTGGCGTAATCACTCTGTCTCCTCTCCACCAATCAGCTGGTGTGTGTTGAGCATTCTGGCATAATATGGCTGCCGTCACATCATCCAGGTGGATGCTGCACACTGGTGGTGGCTGAGGAGATTCCCCCTTCTATATGTAAAAGCGCTTTGGGTGTCTAGAAAAGCGCTATATAAAATGAAATTAATTAATTATTATTATTATTATTATTATTATTATTATTATTATTATTATTATTATTATTATTATAGATGTTTAGATAAAGATGTTTGAGTGATTAATTATCAGTACTCTCTAACCAGACAAAAATATATTTATTCAATGTTTTCCACATTATATTTCATCAACAACATCATTGCGAACTTTTGTAAAGATATGCTTGGTCATTAACTTTTAAATGCATCATTATGCAAATTGAAAACACATAAGGAGAGTTCTCTGCATGTAAGATCAACGACTGACAGACCAACGTGCCACTTCATCTCTTACTGAAACGGTAGGAAATTAAATGATATTGAATGTGGAGGATTTTAACTGTGACAAGATGATTGACAGGGCAGTTTAAAGGGTGGCAGGATGCACGTAACTAAGCTATAGAGCTGTCTGTTAAAAGACACAGCATATGATGAGGTAGTATGTCCCAAAGTGTGCCTTCTCTTCTGATACACACTCAAAGGTATATAGGTATATAAAAGTA
The DNA here is from genome assembly GCF_024679245.1 of Pseudorasbora parva. Lineage (NCBI taxonomy): Eukaryota > Metazoa > Chordata > Actinopteri > Cypriniformes > Gobionidae > Pseudorasbora > Pseudorasbora parva. The sequence goes on from NC_090172.1 coordinate 25,111,899, forward strand.
TATTAGGGCAAGTTGAAAAATTGGGAAACACATCATTACACTGATAAGCCACAACATTAAAACCAATGGCAATTGAAGTGAATAGCATTGATTATATTGTTATTGTATATCGGAAAGTTCTTTAATTTCATGACATGTGTTGAAAGCAGGTCGAATGGCCAAACAAAAGATTTGAATGCCTCTGACAAGGGCCAAATATTGATGGCTAGACAACTAAGTCAGAGCATCATCAGTCGTGTGGGGTGTTCCTCCTGGTATACAGTGGTTATTACCTACTAAAAGTGGTGCAAGGAAGGACAACCGCTGAACTGATGTCAGAGTCAGTCAAGAAGTGTTGCTTTGGCCTCCAAGTTCCCTAAATCCTAATCTGACTGAGCAATTATGGGATGTGGTGGACCAACAAATCCAATCTTTGGCATCTCCACCTTGCAACTTGAAGAACTTAACCCTTACATGCATGAATGCTTTGCCAATCATTATTACATATTCGGGTCTTTAATGCCCTGGAACATGGTTGGATCTCTACCTGTCTCAATAATATAAAACTATTCTAATATTAAATTAAAGCATATTTTGCTACCTTTTTGAGCTTGGAAGTGTTGAGTTTGAGCAGATGTTTTATACCTTCATCATTGTCCTTGTCAGAGCTCATTTCCTAATAATTGCACCTGACCAGTAAATACTAGCACTCAACTATCCAATTAAATGTTCTGTTTGTTTGTCAAAAAAAAAAAAAAAAAACAAGTTTGTTTACTGTGCTCTATTATCTGAGAATTCTTACAGCTCTTGCAGGTTGGTGGCCTTGTTTGTTTCGTTGCTTCTACTGCTCTCCCCTTTTTGTAAGTCGCTTTGGATAAAGCGTCTTCTAAATGATTAAATGTAAATTTCCCAGTACATTCAGCATCTGGCTCATATTTGTGATCTCAAACATATTCTCAAAACTATAATTTTCAACATCATCAATATTTTGATCACTGACAGATTCTTCATCAGATCCAAACTCAAATGACAGTGAAACTGTGTTCAGGTACTTGCTCTGCAGTAAATCGCTGAGCCATTTCAAGTGTTGCTCATGACACTTCCTTTTCTTTTGTTTTCTGCCTGCAATAACTATGAGTGAAATCACGTCATTGTCTTCTTGTGTAATAATGGTGAAATGCACTTAGTAACATAGCTGTGGCAGTGGCTCAGTGGTTCATGTAGGTTGGCTACAAACTAGAAGGTTGGTGGTTCAATCCCTGATTCCACCTGACCAAGTGTCGAGGTGTCCATGAGCAAGACACATAACCCCAGCAAGAGGGTAACAAGAAACACTTTAATTTACAGAATGCAGATTTATATTTATCCTGTAACTACATAAAACAAGAGGGGAACAAGCACCACTTTATTTTACAGCTTGCAAATTTGACCCTACAACTACATAACACAAGAGGGGAACAAGCACCACTTTAATTTACAGCCCGTAGATTCATACCTACCTTGTTTCTGGTTGTTATCCCTTTATTCCCCAAATATTACATATTCAGGGTTGCCAACTTTCACGCATTTGGCGTGAGACACGCGCTTTCGGGCTCTGTGTCACGCTCTCACGCTGCCCAACTTCATCTCACTCCAAATTGCCAAACCTGCTTTTGATATTAAACAAAGCTAGGCCTATAGCTTTATTATTATTATTATTATTATTATTATTATTATTATTACATTTTAATGCGAAATTCAAACAATAAATAGCACTTTGGCACTAATGTTAAAGCCAGAGGCGTTGAAAAGCGAGTTGCAACATGCTCTCATGTGCGCGCTCACTGGTCACGTTGTTCATGAGCGTTCAATACTTCTAGCGCTGTGTCAATGCATTTGAATGGCTTAAGCGGATACACAACAGTTTTACTATACAGATGTTTGCAGCAGGTTTTAATAAACAGTACAGCTTGTGCATTGATTATTAAGTCAGCCATATTTACAGGATCGTTTTAATATGGAGAGTGATAGAGATGCAACATTGTTAACATTAATTTTATTCTTGTATTTAGCCCTCAGGTATTCCTTACTAATTGGTCACACTAATACTCATTAACAGTCAAATGTGACCATACACCGTTACTATTTTTCAATTAAATAAGTGTTCTATATTTTAGTTCAATAATATTTATTGGATATTTTGAAGAGTTTTGGTACTAAAATACTATTTGTGCAATAATTATTGTCAATTAATGGCCACTTAAAATATATTTCTTCTAATATTTTTATTATTTATATTACAATTTGTGTAATTAAGGTTAAAATAGAGAAATCCAATTCAAAGAGGTAAATTAGAGTCATTTTGTGGCTAAAAAATAATAATGTTAATTTGTGATGCCATTACCTAGTAAGGGGCCTTATTGGCTCTTTAATAAATATACTTGTATCTAATCTAGTCTTGCATTTTAATAAATATTTAGATATGATCAAACACTCGATTTCTTTAAATGTGAATTTTAAAATGTTCATAACTTATGCATACATTCATTAATATTTTTAATGAATAATGATACAAATAAGAACAAAGAAGAAGTGAATATTAATGAATTTAAGCACATATAATTTGACAGAAACGTTTAAAATAGTGCTAAGACAAACATTTTTTTTTCCTTATTATGTACAGTAAGCTGTATACTACATATAAATTCATACTAAATTAAAATCGAAATGTGACCAACTCAGAATCATTGAATTGTAAACTCATAATTAAGGTAATTCCAACATAATGCCGTCTAAATATTATGATGCATTCATATCACTTTGGAATTACCATAAGTATGAGTTGGTCTTAAAATGTAAGCTCATGTAGGCTCCCATGCACCTGCTAACTAAATGATTGTGAAGATACTTTATAAGCTGGAACACAGTGTTGAAACCCCAATAAAAATCCGAACTTTTTCTTGAGAAGTGTTATATCAATATGTCATGTCTACAAAGCTTTGTGATCATAAATCAAAAGTCTACCTTGAGACCTGTGTGTGTTGGAAGTCTGTACAAAACCTTGATAAAAGTGGATTTATTGCATATGTGCAATTCAGAGCACTACCCTTAGATCCAAATCCATCTGGGTCTAGAAGGAGGCATGCGAATTTGAAGAGGAGTGCAGCATGATGCATTAAAGGAACATGTACTCTATTTACTCTATATTGTATGTGTTTGATTTCTGATGAAATTTTCACTGGTGCCACTAAAGCAACCTCTTTGAAGGTGTTGAGCTTTTATGCAACCACTTTGAAAATAGAATCAGTCCCACCTTTAATATTCGGGGGTTGGTGGGGGATTTTTACAGCCTCACATTGGCATTACATGCCAGCGTTTATGATTCTTTTTGATTGGCTGCATTTCTATGGGGCTTTAATATGGAAGCCAAAGAAATAAGTCTCATGTTGTGAGATCATTACATGCCTTACTGGTTTTGAATAGAGAAAATCTCTGAGAGGCAGCATCACACCATGAGAGCGCTTAGCAATGTATGATTACAGTGAATCAGTTGTTTAAACAACTATTAATGTATTTGATGTTTTACAGATATTAGAATTGGTTAACATTACCAAAAAAAATAAACAAATGTAAAAAAAAAAACAAGAAAAGAGAAGAAAATAATATGGTTTTGGAAAATAAATGCTAATGCTTTGTCTCAGTTTTTCATTAATTGCATTCAAAAATGCATTGAGCCATACAATTTTATTTCTCAAAGTTCTTTCAGAGAGAAAGTTCTTCTCTCTCTCTCTCTCTCTCTCTCTCTCTCTCTCTCTCTCTCTCTCTCTCTCTCTCTCTCTCTCTCTCTCTCTCTCTCTCTCTCTCTCTCTCTCTCTCTCTCTCTCTCTCTAGCTATTATTAGATTAAAATAATTATGTTTTATTTGTTAACATTTAATGGTGTTACTCTTTAAATGAAAAATTAAGTAACTCCTTTAACATAGCCCTACTTCTGGGCTTCAAAAATGCTCTTCAGAAACCTACAGGTGACATCACAGACACCACGTTGATAGTTTTACACAGTCTATGATTAAGAAGAAGAGCCTGACGTCATCATACTCAGATTCTAGTCAGAAGAATATGAGTCTGATATTGTTCCATTGAGCTGTGATTATGGAGCAGGTTTCAAACCAAACTAGGAAAGAAAATGTCTCTGCACTAAAATGGATAGACCTACAACCAATCAGAGCAACGGAGTAAGTGGCGTATGTTGAGCAATGCATAGTAGTGGGAAGTTCGGATAATTTTACAGACTCTGATCTTTGAATCTCATTCAGCAAAATGAACAAATCCTTTTTTTTTCAAGTCATTTAATTAATTTCAGCAGAATATAAGTCAAATGTCACATGTTAAATTCGCCAACACATCTTGTACAAATACAAACGTTGATCAGATTTGGAATAAAAATGATAAGCTAATTAAGCAAGGCCAAACTTTAAAGGGTCATGAAACCCCCCTGCTGCAGCGGTCTTTTTTCACACCTTCGATTTGAAAAAGCTTGTTAAAAGGGGAGTGGTCGACTGTGAAAAGGTGGGATGGTATTGTGTGGAAAGAGGGAATGGTTTGCATAAATAGGGGAGTGTCAGTAGGCATAGTTTACCACAGTGAGATTAAATGAGGGATGAGTACAGCGAATGAGAGAGCTATGAGTGGCGTGCAGCAGAGATCGCAAACCATTAAGCTCTTCAAACCAGCATAATTCAGTGAGAAATGAAAATAAATGTTATTCTGCATGACGAAATATTTTGCAAACGTGATAAAACTATATTTGTCCAAATATGCACGCTGTTTGGCAAGATGAACAACGCGCCGACGTGATAAGAGAACGTGAACCACCCAACATGCGATGCGACAGAGATGTGTAATTCTACATCGGGGTAAAAGCGAAGGGGTTTGAGGCTTCATAGTCTCGACCGCGCATCTGAAGCAGAGCGACGCGCGCTGGGTTGCCGTGGCGATCCGCGCTGTCTATCACTCGGCAGCTAAATCTATATTTGTCCAAATATGCACACTGTTTCACTAAGAGCCCGAACACATGCGGTTTAGTGCATGGCTGTGACCACAAATAAAACGGAGAGGACGTGGCTTTTGTTCATTATCCAACAGATTACAGATTGGTTATTTTGCACTCCTGACAAAAATTAGATAGTCAACGCTTGCAGGTTCGGCGTGCGATTGCTCAAGTTAATTTTACTTTACCGAGCCTTTGTAGCAAAGGCTTCCACAGACGGCGCCGGTTACAGCTCGCTCGGCGCCCTTTACGTTACTTCGTATCAGCACAACGCCTAGCTTTCCTCCGTGACTTTTCCGCACGCTGCTTCCAAAACTTCCCCACCATATCTCTACAATAATGATGGAAGACGAGCCTGACAGAAGTGACTGTCTCATGCATATTAACTGAATTATCTTTTATGCATACTACAGCGCAGGGATTGGACTGAATGAGCTATATGTCATGAATATATATCGAGAATCGCTCGGAGCGGTCGACGTCAGCATGTGCCCAGCAGCCCATACATGGACCGAAAAGGCCGCGCCGACGTCAGCATTTGTGACGTTGCTCCGACTAAGCTTTTCAAACCGGAAGACAGAAATCGCTCTGAAAAATGCAAAAATAACTATTTTCACATATGAATACCATTAATGAGTACCCTTAGTGTTTTCAATTATGTGCAGCCTATACATATCTGTTTACATCTCAAAAAAAGAAATTATTCATTTAGTGCTTAGTTGGGTCTTTAGGCTATGCAGTCTGTTAGTTCACCTCCCCATCTGAGTCCGAGATGTTCTTTCTTTTGTTACTTCACATTTAATCACGCCTGTTCCCTGGAAAGATTAGTAACGTTACACCTCTCCTGTCTTCGAGTTTGAGTCATTAGTTTCGTCCTCAGTGTCTGATCTGGGCTGGACAGCCCCATATGCAATGCATGCAGCCCTGAAAACAGGATTGATTTGTTCATCTCTCGAGTCTTCAGGTTTGAGTCATTCGTTCACCAACTCACGACAGCCTCGCAGGCTGAATGCAGAAGATACTGTACAAGAAACAATGACATGTAGCACATGCATGGCCAACACAAAATGAACAAATCACTCTCTGAGACAACTCGTTGTTCCCGAGTCATATTTAAGATTAGTTCAAAAAGAACGAATCGTTCATGAATGACGCATCACTAATGTAGCTGTCAACAGATCTCAACTGCATGTACGCAGGAAAAAGTAGAAGAAGAAGGTGAGTGTTAACAATCTTTGTCGGTGTTGTAAAAATAATTTAAGGGTACACAGAGTTTTTACTAACACAATCATCATTTTCGATAGACTGGGTAAACCCAGCCTGATCTGCCGGCGATTTCATTTCGCCCTGCAACTCAGTCTGGAAACTTTAACATTCATTTCTACTGCTTCTGTTACATTTTTGCAGACTGGCCTATCCACTTGGCGCAATATTGGCGGGTTTAACGCGATGGCGGATAGAGAAGCGACGGGTTGTTGCCCGTTTATCCCACCTCTTGTGGTCTGATTGGTTGAAGGACTGTCCAATTGCGTACAGAGTCATTTGAATAATGCTCGTCGATCACGCCTCTTGTGCAGTAGAAAATACAGAGCAGACTGCCCAGACCAATGTTCAGTCTTAAATTGAGCTTGGTGTGGTGATAGCCAGACAAAATTTTTGAGAGAAATAGTAAAGGAGAATGCATATACGAGCAAGTTCTCCGTTTAGGATTAGAACAAATTCAACCCAAGCGTTCTTTGGTGGCGTGTGATTACGCTGCGTTGTAGGCGGGGCTAGGTTTGGCCTGCATCCAGGCTAATGAAGAGCAATAAATAAATAAACATAATGAAGGGGGGGGGGGGGACAAGGGAGGGGTTTATTCTGCAGGCCTATTGCATATTTGCAATAGGTTTTTAATACAATTGCTCAAATGCTGACTTGTGTTATTGGATTATATAATGCGAGTCATCTGCTGTATTACTATACTACATGAAACAAAGTAGTTTATAACAGTGCATTCCCAGCTGGCCTTTGGAGCATCTATGACACCTGCTTTAGATGGCTTCTTATAGTCTTGTGCACCTGCCTCCTCAGCTATGAAGAGGCACCAGAGGGCAGGAAGATAAAGACATTGGTTGTAAGGGTAAGTGAATGAATGACCTCCCCTTTATGGCTGTCCGTCCTCACAATCCCAGACACAAACACACACATATTCACTTACACCTGTGCTTTAAAGGAAGTCTGGGATTCTCCTGTGGCTAAATCCACCAGATCTTGTCCTCAGAAACTGACAGGGTATGACTTCTTTATGCTGTATAATCGTTGCGCTTAAAGGCTATTTAACATTCTAGTTATTAAATTCTACGGCTTCATGTCCAAATCAATTTGCAATTTATAGTCTTGCAGTACTTTTAAAAGGCAGACTTTGAACTCTGATCCCACATCTATCATTTAAAAAAGAAAATGATTGTGCTAGTTTATTGAAATAAAGAGTTATTTTACCTTGAGCAGGTGCTATAGGTCTGTGCAGCCCATCTGGCATCTCTCCCCCAGAGCAACTGTTAAATCAAATGAGAAATGTCAGTCTTAAACATTGCATTGACTTCAATTCAATCTAAAAGGTGTTTAAATGCCACTAGATATTCAAAATACCAGGACTTTGTCAATTGTTTTCCTGACCTTTAAAAGTGCACTTACATATAACTCAGAACTCACCTCGCGTAACAATCTTCAGCGCACCCTACAAATAGAGTTTCCTAAGGCTGTCAGTTTTATTTGTTAACACTTATTCTACTGTAACTTTGTCTTTCACTTGAATGTTAAATTGAATACCTGCTTCAAATGGAATTGAACTGCATTATGAATACTACTACCTTTTCCATTCATTGTATATACTGCACATATGAATGAATACTTGTCAATGAAACTAAATAATAAAAGGATGAGTTTATTTAGCTGAATAGTGAATGTGCTTGCTCTACTGTTATTGTAGTAAAAAACAGTTCTTCTACAGGATTATTCAAGTGTTGCAAACTGCTTACACTACGTCCTAGTCATACATCTCATCAGTTACGCTTTTTTTCTTAAAGGGGTGGTTGATTGCGATTTCACTTTTTTAACTTTAGTTAGTGTGTAATGTTGCTGCTTGAGCATAAACAGTATGTGCAAAGTTACAGCGCTGAAAGTTCAATGCAAACTGAGATATTGTCTGTTAAAGTTATGGCAGTTTATGACCAAACGGCCGGTTAAGACTACAACAAGCTTCTTTTCCACGTTGGTGACATCATAAACCCTTGCTATTAACATAAACACTGCCCCCGCAAACATGCAACAACGTGGGTGAAGCCGCGGCACAGTCCTTACAAAAGAGAGAACTGTTGCAGTAGGCTAGAGTGTTGCAGACATCTCATCGAAACAATGTTATTTTCACCCCAAGTGCACGACTTCTGTGTTCGCCCTTCCTCGGGACGCTGGACTTCAGGAACAATGGTTACAATTTGTGCAGCTTCAAGAATCTTTACAAGTTCAATACTGGATCATACTAAAAGATGCTCAAAGGCTCATACTAAAAGATGAAGCAGTTCCCACAATAAAGGCGGAAGCTGCTGCTTATGGGCCTAAACCTATAAGTACATGTCTTTTAAATGTGCACTTTCTGTGTGTGTTTTGGTTGCATCAAGACCAAAGCGGTTTGGCTACGCTCGGCAGTTAACTAAATTGTTTCATTCTTCTCCAACAAACGGCTACAAACAGCAACAAACTTATATGTTATCACACCTGCAAACATTGTTTATGTATTTATTTATTTTTGACGTTTCTGTAATTAGTGTACAACGTTTATTGTGTTTGACCACATGCTTGTTCTGCTACAGTCATGCAAAACCAGTTTGTGTTTCATTTGGCCAGTGCAGTAGATTGGTAGAGGCATGGTTAGGTTTTGTAACAGGCTCATCATTTATCTTTATTTATTTTTTTGCGAAACATAGTTGGTCATATTCATTCTACAATAAAAAATATGTATGGCAATATTGATGCCATTATTTACACCGCAGATGTGACTTCTGCCCGTAATGGTAAGGGGTGTGGCATTTCCGGACAACCCGTGCTTGGCACTTCAGCAAATAAGAATACATGAAACTACATTTGGCCATCTAACCAATCTAAGATCATTGCGTTTTTCGGAGGGATGGGCTTCATAGAAGCAGGAAGCAAATGAGCCGTTCAAAGGACAGTGGAGACAGCAGTGTGGAATAAAGGTCAAATATAAGAAAAATACGGCGTTTAAAAAAAAGAAGTATTAAGACATGTCATACTGTGCCACATAAACACAACCAAGCCTTAAAAAAAAAAAACACGGAACCACCCCTTTAAGTTCGAAAGCTACATATCTATATATTGTGTTAAAGGGGTCATGAATTGAGAAATCAACTTTTCCCTAACCTTTGATATATATAAAAGGTTATCGTAATATATAAATATCCTGTAAGTTTTGGAGCTGAAAATGTTATTTTTAGTCAAAGAAAAGCTTTTATTGACAGTTGGCTCATCAAACGAAGGATCTACAAATGTGCTTCCCTGTGACATCAGAGAGCAGCAAAATGCCGCCTAAACAATAGAAGACCAATTCCTGATTCTGTAGCCCCGTCCACCGATTCACATATGACATGTAACATAAATAACATAGGCTTAAGTGGCACTAAACTGTATTGAGCTACCAAGCAATAAACATGCTGAAGATTACAACATAGCGTGCAGTCCCTGGTTGTGGAAGAACACAGTCTTGTTTGTTCGATTCATTTTACTGTGGATTCTTTTGTAAACTGGGAGACTGGATTTGCAGACATAATGAGATTAAAAAAACAATGATGTAACTTCTATACTGGATCCAACAGGAATGGTGAAACACACTTATGTAAGTAAAAACTGTTTTTATATGTGTTATCTGTCACAAGCTGGATTATACTTTTGTTTTAGAGGGGGTGTTGGTTTATTGTCTTGCAATTCGGGAGCGGACTCTGGGTTGAACATGTTTGGGCCAGGGCTCCCAAATCGCTAGCCCGACATCCTGGGGCTAATGTGTTTTAATGTGGTTATCATATATAGAGAAATAAAATTCCTTTCTTGATGTGCATTGTTTATCGCAGAAGTTTTGAACATGCTGATTTGTCTGCACAGAAGTTTTGCTTGAGCAGGTGCCAGCCAGTGGTCCCCACAATTTAAATTGATTTATGAACATACTAAATTATTATTTTTATTTTTTTGAAAAGGTAAAAATGCAGAATGTTTCCTGTGATGGGTAGGTTTAGGGGCAGGGGCAGTGTAGGGGGATAGAATGTATAGTTTGTATAATGTATAGACCATTACCTCTATGGAGAGTCCCCACAAAGAACCAGATGTGTGTGTGTGTGTGTGTGTGTGTGTGTGTGTGTGTGTGTGTGTGTGTGTGTGTGTGTGTGTGTGTGTGTGTGTGTGTGTGTGTGTGTGTGTGTGTGTGTGTGTGTGTGTGTGTGTGTGTGTGTGTGTGTGTGTGTGTGTGTGTGTGTGTGTGTGTGTGTGTGTGTGTGTGTGTGTGCCTGTTAATGTGGTTTATGAGGACACAAATTGGATATATCCACTGATCGGGCAGGCTGTAGCCTGATGTGGTCATACTCAACTCTAGTCAGAATATGAGTCTGAAACTGCTCCATTGGACTGTGATTATGGGGCGTGTTTCAACCAAACCAGGAAAGACCTCAAATGAATAGACCTACAACCAATCAGAGCAATTTGCACTGTGTTGCCAAGTCCGCGGTTTGTTTTCTATGTCCGCGAGTTGAAGCGACTATTATGTGATATATAGACCCATGAGTGCGAATTTTAGCAGGCAACCTTACCAAAATAACACACATTTTACCCCCCAAACACCATTTTTTTCCGGAGAACCCCCCGAGCAGCTATTGTTTAGGGTTAGTAGTTGGCGGGTTTTGTTGTAAAAACTTGGCAACCCTGTCTGCACGCACGCTGAAATAAACGATCTTTGCCGGTGTAGTAAAAAAAATACAAAAAATAATGATACACAGAGTACTTACCCAACATGATCATCATTTTTGAGAGAAATTGTGAAGGTGAATGCATATACAAACAAGCTCTCTGTTTAAGATTTGAACAAATATAATCCAAGCCCCTTTGATGACTTGTTCTGCATGATTATGGTACTGTTGATCATCTGATCTGTCATCTTCTAAAGCCCGCCCTGATGATTTCATTGGTCCGAACAGTTTCTGTTCTGAGATAATTACTCCTCTATGGATCGAGTCCAGACCGAATTGCCCGACCTAAAAAAATTGTGGGCAGGGCTAAGTTCGGCTGGCATCCAGGCTAGGCAGGCTGAGTAATAAAAGAAATCATTCCAATTAATTGTGTGTGGGTGACAGATAAATCATTGTGTTTGTTTGATAAAGACATTTTGCGACATTTTTCAAAACAATTACCTATGTGTACTGACGATTGAGATGAAACTCGTTATAATATGCAAAACTGTTATATCCCATATCCAATCACAACAGTGGGTGTTTCCTTCCAAGTCTTTAATGCAACATGCCCATTAAAACAGAATGTTCCAAGAGGTTACTTGATAGAAGAGAAAATAACCTATTACTTATTCAGCATGAGGGTTTTTAATGTAAAAACAGCAATTGTGGTATGTTGACATTAGACAACAATATACTTTTCTTTTCTTTTTTTGAGCCATTTCATGACCCCTTTAAATATGGATATTTTCTTACACAAATTCATTGTTTTGCTTCAGAAGACGTTTATTAACGTCCTGGAGCAGTATGAAGCACATTTATAATGGATGGATGCACTTTTTTCTTTAAACTTGTGAGCCCCATTCACAGCCATTATAAAGCTTGGAAGCATCCGGATATTTATTAATATAAATCTGATTGTGTTCAACAGAAAGAAGAAAGTCATATGCACCTAGGATGACTTTAGGGTGAGGAAATCATGGGGTAATTTTCATTTTAAAGTAAACTAATCCTTTAATTCGCGTTCTGAAGATAAATGAAGGTCATATGCGATTGGAATGACATTAGGGTGAGTAATTGATGACAGAAATCCGCTTTTGGATGAACTAACCCTTTAGAGAATGCGACACACATCTCCTGAAAATCCTGTAGAATTCTACCAATCAGATGGCGATCCCAAGTCCTGGATTGCTGTTCTCGGATGTTTATCTTCTGAAGGCCTGTTTATGTCTAACTTTCCCTGCATTTAAGAATATGTATTAATGTAAAGATTATTCATGTAAAGAAGTGATATATGTTTCTGATAAAATTCCTCTTACAGAGTAGCTATTTCTAGGTATATATAAAGAACACAATTCTATATAAGTCATACAGAACTAAGAACAGGTCAACAGTCAAGATGGATTGGATTTCTCCTTAAATGGTTAAAATGGCTTTTACAAATCTACCCACTGTAGTAGACTCCATGCATTAGAAGGTTAAATACCTGAGAGTAAGACAACAGTGAACATGTATATGGAGTGACGATACATAGTCGTTATTTGATACAAAAGCAGGATGTTGTATTACAGGGCACTCTGCAGGCTGCAGCACTGAAAAGCTTAGCCAGCATCAAATCCATCAAGTCAAGGGATTTGCAAGAGATGATGAAGTGTCATTACCTCGCTCTCCTCATTACCAGGTCCTCATCAGTGGCAGCTTGTGCGTAATATTAATTAATGAGAGAGGAAGAGTAGAATAGGGAACACACTGACTTCTCAATTTATATTCTAGGGATTTTTTTTTCCCCCATCATATTTTGTGACTCTGGTTCATAAAGAGCCACCATTTCTTTTAAAAGCAAATATTATCGGTGTCATTTACCAAAGATACATAAAAGACCATGCCCGGCATTTTACAACGTCAATTCAATAAACCACTAGACTCTAGATTCTGTTATGGCAACTATGTCATTTGGCCATGTAGCTAAAAACTGACAGCCAAATGAGACCAAGGAAATCACATCCACTTATAGTGAGCATGCCACTGCTTGTCCCCCAGTCTATTTGACCCCTTGGTATCGATCAGATGCATGGTTATTGTGATAACTGACAAAAATGGGCAACAATTTTGTCTTGTATGACAAATACTATGAGGATGTACACAGCAACTCCATGTACACACATGGCATAATAGTCTTTATACAGGTATGTGCAGCTCTTGGTGTGTGTCTTTTTGGTGGTCAAATTACAAGAATCGGTCATCTACTTTGGTACACTAAGAGGAATAGGTTGCAACCAGCACTTCAAAGATTATAGCTGGTATAGAAGTTCAAATTAAATTAAATAATAGGTGCGTAATTGTATAGCCTACTTTGATACAGAAAGTAGGGGTCTGCAAAGAACAGCGCTCATTTCTGCTTATTGAAAGACAAAGCAAGAAGCAAACGAAGAAAGATAAGAAGTATAAAGTAACTGTAATTTGTGTAATAATGAATTACAAATAATAAAACAAATTCTGTATTTTGCTAAAAGTACTTTGTTTTCAAACAAGAGCTTGTTTACGTTCAGAACATGGATTAGCAAACCTGAACACTTAAAGGCGCTTTACGTAATTTTTTGACTGTACTTAAGTACAAAAATACCATAATACTTTAGCAGATATTTAGGAAACATGTTCACATACTTGTATCTCTGAAAAACAATGGTACAGCTGTGTCGGAATGTCTGTTTTTGTTTTGGTCTGTGTGATCCCAATTTACCCAAAAGTATTTCAACAGCCATGGGTTGCCTTTTGGTGGAAAACAGTGAATTGCAGCCATGGAAGCAAGCAAACAAACTATAGGTCAGAGATCGCAGATTCTACCCAACCTAAACAGCCTCATTATATATCTGTCCAGAGACATATTAAGATAGGATAAATCAATTTATCAACAGTCTACAGTGTAAGGCTTGTCACCTTCCATTGTCAATTGCACTTGTTCCTGTTGCGTGTGCCCAATTTGGCAACCTATGTGAGTGTCGAGTCTGTAGAGGAGGGGGAGCGGTGGATACAACTCTCCAATATTTAGAATTAAGTCTGCAGTACCCATTTCAACTGCTAGCTGTCAATTTTACATACTGCCTTAACCCACCAAATCATTTGACAAATGGTCACATATCAGTAAGGCTAATATACCATTACATTTCACATTCTGTGCAGTTAATTCATACAATGAAATAAAATAGTGTGATCAGGTACAGGTACATAAAAAATAAATTAATTACCTCATTCGTGAACATGATTTGTGAATTTTGTACATCTCTGGATGGTGAAAAAGACATATTGCATCGTTCCACTCTATTTTCATAGCATCATCAAGCTTCGCCTTTGTTATATTATTTTGAAAAAGCGACTTCAGGCGGGCTTTTAACCTAAACTGTTTCCGTGTGAACCCGTAGTGTAGGAAGGTTTTTGTCCATTAGCATAACAGCTGGTGCACTTTGAAGTGGCCATCTTACCACGTAAAGAGAAATACTGGGGACAAAAAGGACGATGGATTTACATTATTTAATTGTGTACATCAGTCCCACATGAAACAATTGTGTTAAACAAACATTATTTGTTAATGTAACTTCAACATCATGGAATGAATACAGTTTAAGTGACTTAATTAAGTAGTTTCAGAGTGAATATTTAATAAGTGATTCAGACATTCAATTTCATATGTTCATTCATTCACTTCAATGTCATATACTTTAATGTTACACAACTGAATTATAATACTGCACTAGCTATTTTTCTCCAAAATACAAAACAAATACTTTTACATTTAAAATAACAACATTTACTTGCTCTTGATTCAGCCATATGCAAATCATGCTTGGAACTAACAAGCCCAGCCCAGTTTCAGTTAATTGCAACACAAATTATTCATGTAACACAACACAAACAAATTAAGTTTGACTTCAATTTGACTTATATTTTTAGTGGATTGAACACAATCAAATTAAGTTGGGTTTTTTTTTTTGTTGTTTTTTTTCAGTGTGTGGTTTTTAAAGTATGAAAAGTATATTTAACTACACTCTAAATAATGCTGGGTTGTTTTTTAACCCAAAATGCTGGGTTAAGACTGTTGGGTCATTTTTGTTGGTTTATTTGATCACATTATAAACACCATTGGGTAGTTTCAAATTTCCAGCCATTGGGTAAACCTGCTGGGTCGCAATGCTTGGTTGATTCTACCCAGCGCTTGGTTGTTTCACGTGCTTCCCGCCTTGATTCGTTTAAATTCGCTCCCAAACTGTCATTTTGAAAGGACAATGCAAATGGCAAAGCCACTGGCTGCAGATGTTTTAAGATAAGTTCATATGTTTTCATTAATAATCATTTTAATTAGCATAAATATAGTTTTTTTTTCTTCTTCGCGGCAACAATTCTTAAGCTTACATGACGTTAAGACGACAGAAGTTTTACCTCAGAATCCGATGCAATGTAAGTGACTCGTGTTAGTTTAGGTAAGTTAGGCATGTGAGACGATAGATTATTACAGTTTGTGATTACATGGAACCATGATCCCCTTACGAAAATTTAAACATGGTTTTATGTAGGGATGTCACAATTACCGGTACTTCAGTACCAAGTAACTTACATACTGAAATTTTAAAAATGTGACGATAGTATCTGTAGCATCGACTCACAAATAGATTATATTCGGTCCCGCAGCTGCGTTCAGTCGCGTCACGCAGGGCTCCAGACTGTAGTCGAATATAAACCAGTGTCTGTGTATATTAAAGGGGGGGTGAAACACTCAGTTTCAGTCAGTGTCATGTCAATCTTGAGTACCTATAGAGTAGCATTGCATCCTGCATATCTCCGAAAAGTCTTTATTTTTTTTTATAATTATATAAGAAAGATGCGCTGTTCCAAGTCTCCGCCCACACGATACTTGGGGGCGTATCGTGTGGGCGGAGCTAAATAATGACGTGTGCGCGCCGCTGTTATTGTGTTGAGTGCGTCGTAAAGCTGCGGGAAAAAACTTTATTCAAAATAAAAATATGGCTTTTAATCAGATACAGCCATACATCTATGATCCGGAATCAGACCCAGAGGCTGCAGTTGAACAGGAGCAGCAGCAAAAACGACTAGAGCAGGACGTCTCTATGTGGTACAAGTTATACAGTAGCGCATTTGAATGAAGAAGCGTGCTTATTTAGTTCAACATATTTCCCCACTCTGTGTATTGTTGTTTGGAGTGCTTTTACAATACACAAACATAAAGTTACACATATAGTGGCCAGCTAAACAAATGTACACGCACTACACATCGCATGCTCCATTGATCAATTAACTATACGTGATCATGTTTGGGCTACTTGATGAGCATAGGCAAAAACACAGACATTTGAAGCAGTCTTACTCACCGCCTGCGGTTCTAACGTTGGGACATTTATCGTTGGGACTGCTCCATCCTTCAGCATTAGGCGATCGGAAAATCCGGCATCGAGCTGGGCCTTGTTTATGAAACAGTCGGCACCGAAATGCAGCGAACAGATATAAACCTTTGCGCAACTCAGTTGCTGATCCGGAAAAGCAAATTACATCCACTGTTGCCTTAACGCGGGGTTTTTTGGCAATCTGTACAGGACTGTCTTGATCTGGCAACCAAAAACGCACTTTTTTGGTGACATTGTTAATTTCTTGAAGTCACATCACCTGTGCAGCGCAGCCTACGAGCCCCGCTTTGATGGGCGTAGCCTGTTGCTCTCCCTCTCTCTCTCACGCTCTTCTAGCAGAATTGTAGAATTGTCCGTACGGCCCATACAAGGAAATTCCGAAACTTTAACGTCAAGTGGACCCATGATCGAAAAAAAATTGCTGAACCTTATGACTAACCGGAAGTAGTAGTAGTATATCCCATCAAACGTCCACCTTAACTTTTGAAACTTTGTCTATGTTTAGTATGGGATTCCAAGTCTTTAAGAGTGTAAAAAGATCAGTATGCATGAAACAGCATTTCACCCCCCCTTTAAATGTTTTGTGTCTCTGTGTGAATGAAGGGGGCGCGTGTCATGTCATGAACACAGACACTCAAAAGTCACGGCAACCCGTCAAAATAAAAGCTCGATTTAAACGTGAATAAACTGACAGAATATAGGTTTGTAGTTGTCATTGTTGCCAATTTTAACACATTTGTGTGTTGTACCATTTGTCAAGCAATACAAATGATTGTTTTAACAGTCTAAACATGCATTCTTCATTTGTTTTTTCATGATTGTCTAGTTTTACAGTAAGCTAATGCACAGGAGACATTTTAAGAACAACCCAGCAAGAATAACTCAGAATAGCAAATCCATTAATGGTAAAATCTCAACAGCCCAGCCTGCTGGGTTAAAATGCCACTGGGTTAATTTAACCCAGCATGTGTTCTGTAATATTTACACAGCGCTGGGTTGCCAATTGGTTTGTTTTTAACCCAGCCATTTTTAGTGTAGTTAAATAATTAGTCATAAGGAAAAATAATTCATTACAATTATTAATAATTAAGCATTTAACGCACCCTCCCCAGACCTACATAGTTAATCTTAGATTTCATTCAGTTGATTAATGATTAACATGAAGCAGGGAAACAACTCACTGCCTGTTGGAGCCTATAGAATACAGTTAGAATGGCTCTAAAATTTACGATATCAGGGCAAAAACCAGGCTGATTTCCATGGATTATTTCTTCCTCAAACATGGCCATTGTAGAACCCCAGTACTTTGTAAACTCAACTTTATTTCCAGGCCAACTGGAATATAACTGGCCGACATGAATAGCACCAGCTTTTCAGACTGGATTTGGTGATTTCAAGCAGCACTTGTCATTTTTGTGCACAATATGCATCAGACGGTCAGAGGCTGTGGGTGGCCCGTGGGTGTGCTGTCTGAGGCTGAGGCATTTGAAACTGTGTGAAACTATATCAAACTTTTCATGCACTATATGAAGCCCTTATAACTCCGGATAATTATCCATTCTTTTAATATCCTCATGACATATAATAATTGCATAAACGGGAAAAAAAACATTACACTTGCATGATCTCTGAATGGTTGACGGTTTTGTTTTGTCTTGTCTGGAGAAGACTTTCACTTTGTCTGAGCAGAGCTTTACACTTCAATGCTTTACAGCTCTACGGTCCCACAGCGTATCGGCCAAAAATCAATACACAACTCTCACAGACAACTAAAACAACTAAAGCTTAATTTGTTTTTGCATGGTGGCAGGAGGAGGTCAGTGAAGAATGAGTGTCCTTAAATGCTCACAACTGAACTACATTGTTGAACTACAGGTGATTTAATCAAATTTTTGGTGTTTTTTTTGCCCTCCTATTTCTACGAGAACAATCCAAGTGAGCAAACAGAAGGGCTGCTAAAGCTGTCTTCTCTGGACAAAATGGTTTCAGAAGGACCCAGGAAGGGGTCTATTAGTGTAGAGAGGATGGCAGTGAGGCTCTTCAAGCAGTCTTGGGAAAATAAGTTCAAATATATCTGTCTGCACACAGAAGGAGGGCAAAAAAGTTGTGCACAGCGTGCTCAACAATACAGCAAATGACAGGTCAGGTATTTCTTCAAGTGTATAGATTAAATATTAAATGTACATTTTTAAACAACTCTGGAATAAATAATAATTACCATCTCCATTGGAAAGCTGTGTTAACACCTCTGCATGCAATTAGATGTGATGTATGCAGCCCAATTGGCCAGAAGAGGTTAGGGCACTTGACAAGGCTCAGCTAAAATCAGTCACTAAATGCCAGAATCTGACAAGTGTTTTGCACAGGCATTTAGAAAGGTATAAATCGGGGTGGGTTGGCAATAATTAGCCAAACAGTTTCTCAGGCTGAATGCTAATGGAGACCATTTAGCCGCCTTGGATATTAAGACCAGGCAATGCTTGTCAATAGCATTCTTCCGAAGCCTGAAGATACAGTGAGGTTAACAGCAAACAATGTCAAGAACAATAAATCCATTGCAAGCTGCTTCCAGTACTCATTTAAATATATGAACAAATGCATTCACACTTTCAGGGAAATGTATCCACAAAGGTGATACGCTCACTGAATTGTGTCATTGATATGCTAAATCCTCAAGTATTGTGTGCTTTAGCAAAAGTTTTCTTTCAAACTTTCTGACGTTAGCATGTCCAATTCTCCAAGCCCTCATTTACTCCACACCACTCCACCAAGTCGATATTAGCCTGGCGGTAACAGGCAACCTAGCTCCTCATGCTCTCCCAGTCAGCCAGACTCAGGCTTTGACTGGTCTACAGGCAGAATCTGCCAGTGCTGATAGTATTGACAGGTTGCACTGCATGTGGTCCAGAGCACAGAGGCTATATGAAGCACTGGTGCCTGGGAGAAAGACAGGATTGGTGGATGGGGCACTCTGCTGCTCAGATAGTGAGCACCACACCTTTCTGTAGGAAAGATTGGATTATTGCACTCCTCTGCTGTTCAAGCTAAGCACTTCCTCGATTTTTACATTTAACTCTGCAACACTATTAGAAATTGGATCCAATTAGATTGGATTTTCTTTGAATAACTATGAAAAGCATTTCATATTATGTTTCGCGTAATGCTTTTGTTAGTCTTTTAAAGCTGCAGTCTGTAACTTTTTGCGCTTTAGCGGTTAATAAACAGAACTGCATGCGTCTTGAGGAAGAACATTGCAGCGGGAGCCACTTTTCTCTGTTTATGTCTATGGCGATTCACGTAGGAACTGTGCTCCTCTGCGGCAGTTCCTACCAGTCTGGTCTGAAAAAGTCCCAATATAAACACTTATTATAAGTGCACCACAATGATTCAGGCTAGGCTAAGACAAAAAACACGGTTTGGAAAATGGATTCATGTTGTACATTCTCATTATATAATTTTTGTAAATCTTTTTTTGGAAAATTCTTTAGTCTTTAGCCTTTGGCCAAAAATTCCTCAGATGACGCAAGATGATATTTTTGCAGAAATAAAATGCATAATTATCTTATCTCAGGGGGATATGAGGGGGGAAAGTACAATAATTCTAATATACTTCCAGGTTTCTACTGATACAAAGCTTAATGCTAAATCTCTGAAGTAACCCTTTAAGGTTTTATATTTCAGCTGTGTAAAGATTTATGTTATCTGCCCAAAATGAAACTGTAAATGTAACAAGCCTTAAAAGGCCTAAATGTCTCTTTCCCAAATGCCACCATAAGCTCCTCAGAGTCCAGACTTTGATCATGTGATGCTGCATAGACTGTCAGATTGTAGTCGACTACAGAGTCAACATCAGTGTAACTTCCCCAAACTTTTACAAAACTTGCTTAAAGTAATAGCTCACCCAAAATTAAAATGCTTTCATTATTTAATCATTGTCATGTTTTTTTTTTTAAAAAAAAATACAGGTATGTAAAAGTAATACAATAAATGATGTCAGATTTTACTTTTTTGTATAAACAATGCTCTAAAATATGGAGCTCTGCACAAGATAAGTAACGAAAATAAAAATATATTGTTAAGAATTCATCCCCACACTCTTTATTTGTAGCATTGTTTTATCAATTAGTTCATGGAAAAATACAACTGAAATACAACTTAACACTGGGGAGAGAGCCAGTGGGAGTGAGGAATGAGGTGGAGATAGTGGGAATTAGGATCCCGACGGAGACAAAGGGTTGGAGAAATAAGGCACAGCCAAAGACCTGGAAATCCTTAATGGAGGTAGAGCGTTGACTGACCCCGGTAGAGCTAGAAGTACGACGGTCCCAGGAGAACCGATGGAGAAAGGAGCCAAGGTGGAGTCAATTGCTCAATGGATCAAGGTGAAGTAGTGGGCTTGGTGACCCGAGGCAGACCCAGGAGATCAACACATTAAGGCATTGCTGGTCTGAGTCAGCAGAGGATACAAGGAGCAGAAGATAGGACCAGCAGAGCTGACACCGATGAAGTGGACAGCTTACTTGGAGGAGAAGGAAGTTGGAGGCTGGGAGGATGAACCATCAGACCAGACCCAATTCAGGGCTTAGGAACAGAAAGCCATCAGAAAAGAATTTGTTCCAGTCTGTGGAAAACTTTTCACAGATGCTGGAGGATAGGGGTGACCACACTTTTCGTCATCCAACACCACCAATACTCCCACTGGGAAAGATGCATGAACTGGCTCACACACCTAGTCCGAATGTGTGGCAGGCTTTGTCTCCAGGAAAGACAAGACTGCAGGATCTGGCATTGGCACAGGTTCTGTGGTGGACATTTTCAGAGGTCAGTTCAATGGTTCCTTTGACAGTCTAAGAAGGGTGTGCGGGGTGGACTGCTGGTGTGATGAGGTCTTTTTCTCTTTTGTTGATGGTGAAGGGGGATCAGGTTTGTGGAAGAACCCAGTCCACATACTGCATAAATCTCCCTAGATGACCATCTCTGAGCAGGCAAGCCTTTGTTTGCGTGCTTAGTCCTGCCCAGAACACAAAGAAGATGTTGTCGTCATAGTTTACGAGATGGACCAGATCTAAAAAAAACTCTCTGTGTTCATCAATGGAGAGGAGGAGGATCTATACCAATGCTAAATTCATATTTGAATCATTTCTGCAGTCGGATGTCCTTTAAGGTTTAGGATGAGAAAGAAAATGGAGTGAGTGTGGCAGATTTAATTACAGCGATCTT
This sequence comes from Pseudorasbora parva, assembly GCF_024679245.1. Lineage (NCBI taxonomy): Eukaryota > Metazoa > Chordata > Actinopteri > Cypriniformes > Gobionidae > Pseudorasbora > Pseudorasbora parva. The sequence continues at coordinate 25,133,527 of NC_090172.1, forward strand.
ATTAAACAGAAAAAAAGTGAGAAAAAAACACAAAAAAAGAAATGCAATGTAACAGTGTGCAAAGCACAGTTAACACCAGGCAATGATAAAACAAATAAAACTAAGGGACTATACACTATTTCAATTTTTTTCTATAAGGAACAGAATCAACAATGAATCTATGTGTCAGTAATGTTCTTAATGACAATAATTTAATGTAACAACATAAATCAAGATAAATAAGCATTTATGCTTATAAATTGCTCTCACGGTTCAATCACTCTCCCTGCGCAGCCTAGATGCATCACAAGCCTATACTGAGCAAACCAATGCTCAAAATAAGGAATAGGTGAATGACATCAATGAAACAATGAATGACCATGAAAATCAACGAAAACATACTTAGTAACCAAAACAACCAAGGAAACACACAAAACAATGAGAAATAAACTAAAAGTCCATGAAACTACAACTGAATCTGACAGTTCCCTGATTTTAACTAAATCTTGTCCACAATGAATTCATTTTTTTACTCATTCTAGCTCAATTCCGCCATTTTAATTTAGTTAAATCATTGACCGAAATGAAAATGAGTCGCGACTAACCTAAAACAAGGAAACAAATTAATCAAACATGGACATAATTTAACTAAAAAGAGGGAAATAATCAATAAAACATGGCTACAAATGAATGAGACGTGGGAACAAATTATTGAATTTGTGGCAATGATACCTTCTTTTTTTTTCTTTTTTTTTTTTTTGCATACCATCTGTGTGCAGTACTTCAAAAGTAAATGCAAGGAATAAAGGAGGTTGCATACATAAATGACAACATGAATATAGCTTGTGTCTATGACTAAAGCTTTTTTGGAGTACGCAGACTGCGTAGTTCACCAACTACCAAGGGGGCACTAACTTATCTCCTGGAGGCACTAATTGGCAATTTTTACTAACATATCAGCCCTGATAAGATCCCTGTCAATGCTCCACAGGATTTTTTCTCAGCATCCTTGTCCTCCACACTATTTTCACAGCCAATATGTGGTCTTTCTGAAGGAGCATGCTTCTCCTGCTGTCATATCCTCCATTGACTCTACCCTCCATTTATTTGGAGTGCCTATCCATATCCTTCCTTTATCTCATTCCCTCACTTCTCTTTTCACATTTTCTTCATCTTCTTTTTTCTTCTTCATCTGCTCTTGTTTCATTACTCTTCATGGCCTCCTCTGTGTTCCCTTTCTCTTCCCATCCCTCCCTTTCGTTCTCTCAGACTGTCTGTCTGGCATCATTGCTCTCCCGCAGATTGCTGTGCTTGCAGGCCAAAAGTATAGCTTGCATCTGTGTCATAAGAGGCAGAAAATTGGAGTGTTTAGGGGTAGAGTGGAAGGTGCTGTTCTGAGTTATTTAGCCTGAACTGCTTCCATGGGAAGGGAGGCAAGCCTCAGGCCATTGGGCACAGGCTTTTACATTCAAGTGAGAATGGAACACACAGGCTGCATATTGGTGTGGCAGCATGCTGTGCATTATAAGAAACCTTTCATTTTTAACCTCCACCCACCAAGACCCACCCACACAGACAGGCAGCAAGCATCCAAATCCCCACATCCAATAGATGTGCACACACACACACACACACACACACACACACACACACACACACACACACACACACACACACACACACACACACACACACACACACACAATGTAATCCAGTCATTAAACTGGGTGCAATCTACATATGAAATGTAATTTTCCAAAATTAATTTGGCCACCCATCTGTGATTTGGCTTTGAGATGTAATTTGTAGAGCAAGATGTATGTGGCAGTCAAATAAAAATGGGTGAGATCTAAATGCTTGTGTGCAATAGTAGAAGGCTAAAGAATCATACATTTTTCAGCTAAGCTATATAAGTACGTGTAAATCACTAACAACTTGCTAGACAAAATAGGCTCCCGTGAAAGAGTTGCTCCCTGCTGTCTGGAAGCCAAGAGTAAGAAAGAAACCAGCCTAACACTGATCTTTGACCACACGTACGTGGTGCTGGCAGTAGCTCAAAGCCATTCATGTAAGATGCGATTAGAGTCAATGCAACTTGGACCTGCAGGCTTTTTGCACAAGGTATATGGGATTTGTTAGACATGAAAACTACAGGATAACTGTACTATTGCCAGGACGCAATTAAAAACGATGAGGGTTGATCAGCTAAGGGCCAACCATTACCATCCATGTGGCTCTCAGATTGTTTCCAAATGGAATTAAAGGAAGGTTCTGGGTTCAATACAAGTTAAGCTGTTATTTCAAAGATGATATTGATTTTAGTACTAAAGTAACTAAAAGCAATACATGCACATTTATAAATAAAAAAATTGAAAAAGGAACACTTGATTTTAGTGTCCTTGTTACATATGTTACATGCTCTTACCATAGTAATAACAGTAAATGAAACATATTTACATGCAACTATACCTCAGCCAAACATGTACATGTTGTTAATTAATATTACTCAGTAGCACTTAAATATATAATTACACTGTAAAAATAAAGTATAACCAATAAATCTAATTCAAAATATAAAAAAGCAATTTCTATAAATGCAATATATATATATATATATATATATATATATATATATATATATATATATATATATATATATATATATATATATATATATATATATATATATATATATATATATATATATATATTAAACATTTTAAATGGAAATAATTATTTAATTTTAGGACTAATACTATTTCCGTCTTCTGAAATCAACTTTGAGCCAACATATACTGCATGACAACGTCAGCTGAATCCTAGAATTATTCATAAGCCTGCAGTGCTTACCGATGAATGCCATACTGTAGCTGTATCCTGTGAGAAGGCGCTGTCTCATAATTATTCATGACACCATGTGACTTTTTCCTATGACAGGTACTTCAAACACTGAAGTGAACAGCGCAAAAATACAGTGTTTCATGGCTTCCCCCGCAATGCTGACAGAACGACGGCTTTCAATCAACGATCAACAGCTTTGAAATGTTTGTGAGCAACAAGCATTTATTATAGGAGAGATGCTCGATTTATGGAGAGGCAGACTGGAGCTCCTTTGAACCAAGATATGATCAGGGTGTAAAACTGGTAAAGTTGGCTATACATTCATACTGCTCACATATTAACTGATCAAATCACGTATTTTCAAGTGAACAGCTTAGTCCTAATGCATTAAATTACAGATTTAAAATTACCTACAGTACATCCACATGTGAATGTATTTCAAGCTTGTAATCTATAATACTGTATATATCTCTGCATGTTGTTGCGTGTAACTTTGAATTGTGCATTTAAGTTAACTTCATTCCACTTAGCCCCGAACTAGCCGAACTTAGCCCTGCCCACAACATTTTTAGGTTGGGCAGTTTGGTCTGGCCTCACTCCATAGAGGAGTAATTATCTCCGAACAGAAACTATTCGGACCAATGAAATCATCAGGGCGGGCTTTAGATGATGACGGACAGATGATCAACAGTAACGTAATCATCCACGTAATCAAAGGGGCTTGGATTATATTTGTTCAAATATTAAACGGAGAGCTTGTTTGTATATGCATTCACCTTCACAATTTCTTTCAAAAATGATGAACATGTTGGGTAAGTACTCTGTGTATCATTACATTCTTTTATTTTTTTACAACACTGGCAAAGATCGTTTATTTCAGCGTGCGTGCAGACAGGGTTGCCAAGTTTTTACAACAAAACCCGCCAACTACTAGCCCTAAACAATAGCTTCTCTGGGGGGTTCTCCGGAAAAAAAAATGGTGTTTGGGGGGTAAAATGTGTGTTATTTTGGCAAGGTTTCCTGCTAAAATTCACACTCATGGGTCTATATATCACATAATAGTCGCTTCAACCCGCGGACATAGAAAACAACCCACGGGAAAAAAATGCGGACTTGGCAACACAATACAGTTGAGCTCTATGGACATCGCTTCGTTGCTCTGATTGGTTGTAGGTCTATCCAATTGAGGTCTTTCCTGGTTCGGTTGAAACACGCCTCATAATCACAGCCCAATGGAGCAGTATCAGACTCATATTCTGACTAGAATTGAGTATGACCACGTCAGGCTACAGTTCCATACCATGTTTCAAAACTTTAAAAGCAGAAATGTGATGACTGCATTTTTGTAAAATCTATAAAGGCGCATATGATTCGGCACAATCTTGGCCAAAATATGGGTATACGACTCCAATTTTCACTATTAACTGCTTATTAGCATGCATATTACAAGGATATTAGCTGTTTATGAGTACTTATGGAACACATATTAATGCCTTATTCTGGATAACCATGTTCTACATTATGTCATTAATTACTTGCCCACGTTGTTCCAAATCTCTAACACATTTGTTCATCTTCGGAACACAAATTAAGATATTTTGGATGAAATTGGACACCTCTCTGTAAACAGCCATTTATTTACCATTAAAAGAAAGGTAGTACCTGGTTCACCCTTAATTTTGTGAATTAACGAGTATAATTTTTGTGCACAAAAAGCAAAAATAACTTTATTCGACAATTTATTTTCGTCTGTGTCAGACTCCTACATTGTTGACGTCGTTAAAACAGTGCAGTGCTTCCAGGTTCTACGGCAGAACAGTGGCTCACCATTGGCTAGCTTCTGCATCAGCATCACATGCATGCATTGTGATGCTCATGTCAACAGCGTCGGCTAATGGTAAGCTGGCACTCTGACGCAGACCTCAAACTATATATCATTACAAAGGTATCAATTCCCACAATAAGAATGTTCCATTGAGAGTATATCAGGAGTACAAATTAAGCATGCAAATTCAAAACAATCCTTGTCCCGTTTTGGAAATGTAATAGCTTTTCAGAATGTAATAAAGAAGCAAAAAAACATCTCGGGTTATGCACGTAACCATGGTTCCAGGAAAATAGTGAACGAGATGCTGCGTCCCCTATGGAGGGCACTATGGAGAATGCCTCCAGCATGACTGGTCTGAAGCATGTCTAAACATGACAAAGAACTTGACATTGGCAGGCGGTGGTCATTGAGAATGCTCACCACTGGTGCAAACTTGACAAAAAAAAAGGACACCTGTTAAATACGTCATTCACTTCTTGTCTGAAGAAGACGTGTGCAGGAATACTGGAAGCATGGCAAAGGGATGCAGCGTCCCTCTCTCTATTCTCAGGGAACCATGGTTGCATGCATAACCTGAGACGTTCCCTTTTGAAAGGAAACTTGCTCTGCCTCCCCTATAGAGCACTATGATGAACAGAACACCCATGCTGCAAAGCTGAATGGATGGATGAGTGCCCTAATGGCTGAGCTAAGTCAAAGGACTCAAAGGAGTCCTCATCCCTAAGGTTTACAACAGCAAAGCGATCATAGACTGAAGCTTTTCAAGCTTTTCAAGATCTAGCTAAGAGGAGTGGAGGCCTGTGTAATTAAGTTTCACACTGCATGGTTTTAGCCCCATTCACATATGTGTCAATCACGCAATGTCGATTATTAAAGACGCAAACTGAGAGAAATCGCAGACGGGTCAAAATCCTGCTGTATGAATGTGTTCTGAATAAAAATTACACCTGCGATTACCTAGAGCCAAAGACAGAGCAAGATACGGGGCAGCGGGACGTTCGAGGAGGAATTATAAACCAGAATTCTTGCGGGCGATCATTTTTAATAACAATTACAGTCTCACATGAGAACTTCACGTTATTTCCTTGTCACTTCTTATGTGTGGTTGGTTGTGAAATGTAGTTTGTGGTCTAGACAGAGTTGTCTGCGATTCTTCCTATTGTAAAGTCGTGTGATATGAATCCCTGTTGCTGATCCATTGTGCTACGTGAACACTGCAGCAACTGAATACTACCCCAGATTAGCTGTACAGTGTGAAAAGAACCGACAACTTAAAAAATCGTGCAGTGTGAACTCGGCATAATATGACTCTCTAAATAGAGAGAAGACCTTACAATGCCCCATGCTCAGGACATCTTGCAAGAAAGCTCACAGAGAGCCTACTATTTGCAATCGCTATCAGAGCTTAGGGAGCAGAAGCCTCAAAAAAGATAACTCTCTAGCAAAAGGGGACCTAACAAAGTTCACACTAGTCTAGGAGACTCACAGTGAGCCTAACAACTTAGCAAACATTAGCCGAGCTTTAGGAGGTGAGGCCTCAGCATGTCACACTCAGGATTTCTGTAAGGAGGCTCAGAGAAAGCCTTCAACTTGCAATTACTATCCTAGTGGAACTCTCGGGAGCAAAGGCCTCAAACATAACTCTTTTTAAGGAGAGGAGGCCTAACAAGCCAAGAAGTCTCACGGAGAGCTTACAACTTAGTAAACTGCCTGGCTGACTGCCTGGTCTGAGGAAGGAGGTCTCAGCATGATGACTCTCAGGGAGAAAGTACATTCAACACCTGAGACAGCTTACCAAGGAGGCTCACAAAGAGCCTAGCTACTTGATATTGCTACCCAGGCAGAGCTCTAAAAAGTGACTCTCTATAGCAAGAAGAGGCCTAACAACACTCCGAAGTACAGGCAGTAACCAAGGAGTCTTAGAGGTAGCCTAATGACTCAGCACCACCGTCTGCTCAAACTCTGAGGACAGAGGCCTCAGCATGACAACTCTCTTAAGTGAGAGGAGGCCTAGCTACATTCAACACCCAGGACAGCTTACCTAGATACCTAGATAGCCTTACAACTTAGCCCCTGGCTGAGCTCATAGGCATCAGCACTCCATTCTCTTTGCCAGTGGTTCCCAACCAAGTTTCTTGAGGACCCCCAACAGTGCACATTTTGGATGGGGCATGTGTCCTGCCATTCAGGAGTGCCCCCCCCCCCCCCATATGGGAAGCATTTGTCATTAACATCTAGTGATGACAACACAACAACTAGTCCCGCAGCATGTAACCCTTACCATAAACTGTCGCGTACTGAAAGGAAACTGAGAGATCCAAATGTGATTAACTCATTTATTCATCAGAACTGCACAATGTTCATCATAAAGTCCGAAGCCCACACAGAATGAACTCAGAACAATGCAGGAAAAAGGCAGAGTGAACAGGGAGTCCAAGGAACCAGAGAAGAGGCAGGCAGCAAGGCAAAGCAGCCTCATGACGCAGGGAAGCAGTGGGCAGCTGAAGCGGCAGGAATCCAGGACCCGGAACAGAGGCAATCTCCCGGGAGACAAGAAAGCAACACCAGGAACCACAGGAAGCCTGCAACGATCTGACAATGGCTGCATCCAAAAACCTAGGGAGCTGACTCGTTGCCTCGCTGCCTCATCAGACAATGACTCTCTGCAGGCAGCGTTTGTGCATGAAGGCGCCTCATGAAACTAATTTCGGACAGACTTCTAAGGCAGTGTAAGTTTAATGATCTACAGCTAAATAGAGAGAGCTCTGGTGATAACTAAACAAATATTTAATTACATTAGTAGTGATTTCTCGCTAGAAATGATATCAAAAGTGGAATATGTTGGTAAAAAATGTACATTTACACACAAACTGACCCGCAAACGACACTTCTGGACGCCATCTTTTTTCCCCAGCTCAACTGTCACTGAATGGAAAGCACAGGATTGTGGGATATCAAAGGCAGCAAAGGACACATGTATGCTGCCTTCAAAAATCGATCAGATGAAGGTATCTCAGGAGACAGGAAGTGAAGCAAAGAATAAATTCGGACGTGGCTCGATGCCTTCCTGCCTTTAAATGTGTCCTCTGAAGGCAGCATTTTGCAGGTTTCGGACGCAGCCAATGAGGGCGTAAGTGACAAGTATATGAAGGCAAAGATAATGAGTGCAGCAGGTGATGGTGATCGAACAGCATTCAGAAACCATGTCCCCAACACAACCACACAACACTAATATAATGAGACGCTGGACTGATGAACCGTGACATAAACATGGATATTAGAAAGGGCACAAAGCAAGGGCACTTGCATTTTATTGCTCTTCAGTATCATAACATTCTAAATGCCAAGATCAGAGCCTACTACACGCTTTCTGCCCCTAATTCCTCAGAATTAGAAATAGAATCAATAGCAATATTTTAGCCAACAAGAGACACCATAAAAGGAAAGGATCCTGTTTGACCTAATAACTGTTTGAATTGCTCCTCCCACAAACCCTGCAGTAGTGGCCGTGGGACCCGAATCCCGAGTGCAGATGCTCAACTGTCATTCCTCAAGAGAGAGTCAAGCCTGGATGGAACCAATACAGGGACAGAATTGCGAAATAAATGTAACCCCCTCAGAGTCAAGGGAGTTTAGTTCATCAGATTATTCTTTTTTTCTTTTTGTTTCTTTTTTTTCATAAAAAATCATAGGAGAACATACATAAGTCCCTGGAGTGCAGAAAACAACCCAACGCGCTCTCAGCTCCCTCAAGGGCTAAACGTGTGTGTTCCTCAGATGCACCAGATGCAAAGTGCTTCATGAAATATGGGGCATAGTGTTTCTCCATGGTATTTATTCCTAACACATACACGTAAGAAGAGTAAGAGGATGACGGATTTCACAGGTGCCCTTTTAAACTTACGGTCGCACCAGTGGTGATGTCATAGGCTAAGTTTATTGTTAATAAGTCAAGTTCATTGTTGTGTTTAGACATACTTCAGAGCCGTCATGCTGGAGGCATTCCCCACAGCGCCCTCTAGGGGACACAATGTGAGTTACCATTCAAAAGGGATCTGTTCAGTCAAACAATTTGTCATCTCAAGTGTTCCAGTAGATATTTTGTTCCAATATTCCTAGATTCCCGTTTGTAATCTTTTCATTTAATTTCCTTTAATTTATGACAATATGACAATCTGATGAGCATTCCACTCTGACTTACTCAGGATTTTTTTTTTTTTTTTCATGTAATTGTTCATGCAAATATTTTACGTAAATAAAATACAGATTTTATTGGCAGTACTTTAATTTAAACATGTGCATATCTGAGTCTCCATGGCGATATATACTATACTTCTTTCATTATCCTTAACCCCTCACAGTAGAACTGTAGCTCTAAAAACGGGTAATAAAATGTTATATATAGCTTCATCTTCAGTGCATGTGAAAGTTTGTGTATGATGCATTGTAAGGATTATGACTGACTTTACATAAGTCTCTCTTCGGAGAACACCTGAGCGTAACTATCCAACTAAGTATGAGAGGTCAAGACTGAAAAAGATAAATATAGACAGAATGCAAGTCTACATTTTCCAGCACAAATAACCACAGTTGCAACCCAAATACTGTCACTTAGCCTCAGATAGGGGTAATAGTAGAGAAAAAATACACACAGGCAAAGTACTTAGACCTTGCACTCCCTCTACTTCCACAACTGTTCTTGATTAATGCATACCGTAAATGTGTAAACACTAGATAAAGGGGAAATTATGAAGCATTAATGCACATTAACCAATTGAGTGAGGAGACAGCAATATTTGTATAGATCAATTCTCTGTACGTGTCTACCACAAGTTAAAGTGCCAGAACATAAATTCCAACAGGCACATTTAAAAAATAAAGCCATCATATTCTGTACTGAAACATTTAAGGCCTTTCTTCAGAGTCCCATATAAATCCCATATAAGTAAATGTTAGATGCTAATCACAAAATACATAAAATTGATATTGTAAGATGTGATGAACTGCATTCATTATCCTTTCACTCTCACCAATAAATTGGTGTGAGTGAAAGGATAATAAATAATTTTTAATAAAATACTTTTGTATTTCTTTAATCAAGCCACTATCTCCTTTCCCTGTAAAAGAGAGCCATCTTTCTCCCTTCACTGATGTGTAATGTAACAGAGAAAAAGTGATTTTACTAACCTGACTTTGCATTTGCTTATCTCCCTAAAGAGGTTCCCAGTATGAAGACTCAGAGGTCAAATGAATAGAAAGTGGAATTGCAGCATGTGCGCTTCCCTTACGCAACAAAAATATATTTCTCAATATATTAGTTGACAATATATTTCTCAATATATTAGTTGACAATATATTTCATGTGTCTCCATATATTGTGAAATTTACATGGTAATATATCATATGATATATTATATAATAATATATTATATATGCAAGTCATATATTGCAATATATGGGACAATACTGCAATTATTGCCGTTTTCATATATTGACTAAATACATATCATTATACTATTCAATATATTGCTATGTATATTGAAATATATCCTACAATATATGAAATTATATATTGGAAGAGTCATTGTATATGTAAATATATATGTAAAATTATATGAGATAATATACCTCAATTTACTGGATAATATAATCAGATTTATATGGGAACATATGTCTTAAATATATTGATTTATATTACATAGTATATAATTATCATATATATTGTATACATGGTAAATATGAAATAATCTAATGTACACTGTCTGTCATATATTTTAAAATATAACAGATTAAAATATAATATAGAAATTAGGGCCGCGACTTGATTAAAATTTTTTATCTAATTAATTAGAGGCTTTGTAATTAATTAATCGCATTTTAATTGCATATAAATATTTGACCTGAGAACAATGAGAAGTAATTTTTCACATGTATTTTTAGTATACCATTGAATAATGACTGAATACATAAGCTTAATCAACAAAATATTGTTTATTTATTTCAGTCCAGCAGACCAGTGCATGTTTGCCAGTTTAGCAAAAGCATTTTTGTGATATTTGAGGCTCAATGTGCTGCGGTGATACGCGAATTCCTTGTTGTATAGCTTGCACACAACCCTGCTCTTGACGACGCTTCCATTCTTTCGTTTTTTAAAACAAAATTTCCCATCCACGGCCAAGCAAAGCAGTCTCATCAGCTTCTTCGTTCCATAGCTTCGTTCATGTTCACATGGTTCGTTGTTGTCGTGACTCCGGAGCGCTAGTTGGTGTTCCAGTATAATTGGTCCGTCGAAACTCATTCATTGAAAAACGTTCCGCGGTGCAAAAATAAGTGTGGTAAAAAATTTTTTTTTTTTTTTTTTGCGTAATTAATTAACGCGTTAAAGTCACGTAATTAATTAATCTTAATTAACGCGTTAAAGTCCCGGCCCTAATAGAAATATTTTCTAAATATAGAAAATATATTGAATGTCATGCACCATCATATTTTCTAAATATAGAAAATATATTGAATGTCATGCACCATCTGATTTGGGCTATTGTTAATCAACCTCTGTAAACATATGCAGGAGCTTGCTTAACTCACAAAAAATACTTTGTTTCAATAAACATACATGAAAGAATTCAGTTTTGTTTGTATATCAATGTATTTTAATATATGAATCAATATATAGCAATAGGTTGTCCATCCATATATTGCTATATATTTTCAAATATATGAGGAAGATTCTGATACATTGAAATATATTTTCTAATGTATTGCAATATAAATTCTAGTATATTGCAATATATTTTTGTTTCGTAAGGGTTGCCATGCCCTCTGCAGAATTAACCGGCCTTCTGTTCTTCTTTTATCAAACCGCTGCCAGTCCCAGATCAGTGATTACTAACAATAAACTGCACAATCCATTTCAGTGCATTGCAGTTTCATGCATTTAAAGCACACACTTGATGTGTCCTTGACCTTATCTACAAAGGTTTAGCATGATGAGTGTCACAAAGTGGCCTGACACTCATATGATCAATATCTGCAGATAGCAGCTCACACTGAATGCTGACAATGTTGTGTGACATCGTGTATCCATCAATCAGTGTGTATCGCTGAGTTGAAACAATAAAACAAGCATTTGCATTGATGTAGTATTAGCTGTTTATATCCTGTTTTGGTTTTGTTCGTTTTTTTTAGAACGTGCCATAACAGTTAGCCAAAATACACTGCTAAACTACAAAGAAAGCAATAATTTGGAAGAGATGATTCAGTTCTCCAGTATGTGTCCCCCTAGTCAGATGCTGTTGTTATTTTTATCAGTCTAATAAAATCACTTTTATATGTTCTGGAGTGAATTAATTCTCAAGAGCTGATGCAGTTACTTGTAGGCTTACTCCATCTGTTCATTCTTTTCCAAACCCTCTCTTTCCTTCTTTCTGAAAATACTCCTCTGAAGTAGCCCTGCAGTCCTCAAACGAACCAGTCACTCAACAGTCTATCGCATTAGATGGATCCTTGCTTCAATTTCCGGAAAATCACGGTCACTTCAGAACGCATGACAGCTGGAATTGGCACTATGTAGTTGCAATCTTAGTTCGCTGATTCTTGCTTTGTCATTTTGCCCCACCTTGTTGTGAGCTGATTCCTCCCTGACGTAACAGATATGCGGCATTGAAGGGAACATTACAAGAGACTGGTTTATTTTCAAGCTCCCGTTCAGCTTTAATGCATCAGCTGCACCGCTGCGGCACCCATACTGTCATTACATGGCTCAGCAATTACTGGCCCAACACCACTTAGAATTTGCTGCTTGCGAGCGGGGATTATTTAATTGTCTGCCAACCCACGCTGACAAATTAAACTGGCATTTATTGAGAAATCCTTACTTTCTTTTTCAGCGAGGGTCAGAGTTTGTTTAAGGTTGGCAATGTATACCTATATGACTGATTACATTAGCATGCTAAGAGCAACCTTTTTATATTATCTAACAGCCTGTTCTGAAGCCCATTTATAATTTGACATCATAATTATTTTGTTCCAGAATTAATGCAAACTTTCTCATCTTAGCATTCAGATTATTGTGCCTCCTCTTCATCTAATGATGTCTCATGATAATAAAGTGTCCAATTTGCCTTGTCCACTTTGCCTGTACAATAAATGAGCAATTTAAAGCCAAAAAAGTACCCAATAATGAAAATCCATTCCAAACCCATAAGACCTAATATAAATTTCAAACACTTTTTTTTATATATATTTGAATGAAATCTGAGCGATTTCTGTCCCTCCATTGAAAGTGGTTTAAGACAGGGGTTTTCAAACCTGTCCTGAAGGACCCCCAGCCCTGCACATTTTGTATGCCTCCCATATTTGCCACACACACTTCAAGTCTTGCAGTCTCTAATAATGAGCTCATGAGTTGAATCAGGTGTGTTAGATGATGGAGACATACAAAATGCAGTGCCTGTCCAGAACAGGTTTGAAAAGCTCTTGTTTAAGACACACAATTGCTTGATATGATGAACAGATTTAATTTAGGCTTTTATTCACATAGAAACATTGATCAATACACATACATGGGGTGTTTCTCAAATGGAAGGCTGCTTCCTTGTCATCAAGTGCTGCCGAAGGCCATCACAATTTGAAGGATCCTTGGAAGACAGCCTTTCATGTACTTTGTTCAGCTCCTTTTGAAGGATGCATCAAGTGCATCCTTCACACCCTTCAATCACCCACAGTCCCTTGCACACATTCAAGAAAAAGAAATGACGTAAAAACGAGTCAGCTTTTCTGAGTTAATTTACTTACCCTCATGTTGTTCCAAGCCTGTCTGAGTTTCTTTTTTCTCAAAATAAGATATTTGGAAGAATGTTTGTAACAAAGCAAATAGAGCAACCATTAACTACCATATGGTAGTCAATGATTGCTCTATCTACTTGGTTGCAAAGTGTTAAGAACCTTTCTGCACTACAAAGAACCTTTTGTGTAATGAAAAGATTCTTTGGATGTTAAAGGTTCTTCATGGAAAACTTAAGAAACTTTATTTTTAAGAGTGTAGCTTGAAATTATCCCATGCACAGTCTGACTCCTTTTGCCAGCATGGGTCCCACATAATGTAGCTTTCAATTTCAATAAAATCCTGTGAGAAAGCACATACATGCATCTCTGCCTTATTTTACAACATTAAAAAGCTATCTTTGTCAGCAAACTTGCCGCCCTAGCCTTGTGGTGGCACCTTGAAAGGGGAATCGAATATATGTGTTTAGTCGTAGGTCAGTAGCATACAGTGTAAACAAAGCCTTATTAGACTGTTTAATTCTGGGCTGAGGAGGACTCTAGGCCAAAAGCCCCCGAAGGACTAGACTAGGGAGGTTAGAACCGAAATATTGTAAACGGAAGCACAAAGGTGCAAGAACCAATGAGCTTTGTTTTGTAGTGTACAGCACATTCCAGGGCCCAGTTTATGACCTGGCCCCTCTTTGCCCATAACAGAAACTGATCCTTAACCCATCTAAAAACGTATCCCTAATGTCCAGGTCTGTGACAGCCATAAAAATTCCTCAGGACCTCAGCAATAGTTGATAAAACAAAGAAAGACGACAATGATTGATTAAAAATATCCATTCATAACTAGGTCTGGAAACCTTAAGACTAATGTAAACTACACACATCTATTTAATACTCCATTTAATACTTATTTGTAATGCAACATCTTACACAGATTCAGCTGTTAATGAACAAATGAATGAAGGCATAACAGTTCAACCTTTTTCCCATCATGTTTGGTGTCTATTTGTTTAGAATAGTGCCAAGGGTATTCTGGTGGTGATTTGTAAAGTGAGAAATGCATTGGTAAAATTTAAAGACACTTTAAAGACTTCTGTGTACAGTATGCACATGAGTTCTACAGGGGAAAGAAGGTTGAGCCACACTGTGTGCCCCCTCTGATGCCAGCAGCTAAACGCAATACTGGAATGGAGAAGCGCAAAATTGCAATCTCCTCTTCATCGAATAGGGATAAAGGTACCTTTTCAACAGACACTCCTTATTCTGAGTCTTCCCTAGGGAGAGACAAACAGTTCACCATGTTCTGAGTCTGTCCGGCAAGGATGAGATTGTGACGGATCACCAAGTTCTAAACCTCTGGTTTATCCAGAGAGACAACAAAAGATCTGAGGATGTGAGACTACAGCTTATGAGGCAGCAGCATATACGCTCATGTTCTGAGACTCCAATCTGTGAGGAAAGAGACATTACGTTCAGAGTTTTAGTCCACCGAGACGACTACAGCACATCCTGAGTCTCCGTGCCAGAGAGACCAAAGCGGATTGACCAAGTTCTGAGTGTCTGGCCCAAAGAGGCAGAAGACAGAAAAAAAAATTTGCAACAAGGTTAAGCTCAGGAGGGAAAACCATCACTTCAAGGTTCCATTGTCTGTGTGTTCCAGATTGTTAAGGACCTTCTGCACCTACTTCAGGGACTCATCTGCATGTTCCAGATTGTAGGACCCTTTGGTGCCCCTGGAGATCAGCATCCCACAGATCTTTGGATTCAAGGCTGTTGAAATGGATTTCAGCTCCTTTCCCCACTGCATTTTCTCCCAGCACAACCAGTGGAAGAAGTCATTGCCATCAGGCTTCTTATTCAACCATGTGGAACGTAAATATCCAACATGTCCTCCCACCAGTACGCCTCGTTTGTCACTTCCTTGAAATACGACCCATAGGAGCATTTACTAAAGTTGCACCCCTATCGCTAATATTTTAATTAATTTAATACGACACACAGGAGCTTTTTCTAAAGTTGTGCTCCTATTGACAACAGGAAACTTTCAATTTAAAGCATTTTTTTCCCTTTTATCTGCTTAATATTTCAGGTTTTGCGTTGCTCAGTTGATAAAGCATTGCACTATACAACAACAACGTGATTAAATAATGTCCGTGACGTAACACGACACGGACATTATTTTTACGGCAGCTAGAGGGCGCATTACTTTAAAGCGTAAATAAAGGTCGTAATAAGGTGCTTGAAAAACGACCTATAGAGTCGTATTTTTTTGGAGGACAGGTTGTAAATATCACTTAACCAAACCTCTTTCCAGAGACCTTGACATTGTTGTATATTATAAGTATATGATTTTCTAATTTACATTAGAGGTAATATAACTGATGCTAATTAATAACAAATAATCTTTCGGTAACACTTTACAATAAGGATGCACTTATATGCATTAATTCATGCTTAACTAATTGTTAACACTACTTGTTGGGGCACATGACTATTAACTAATTCAAAATGAATTCAAAACCCATATCCACAATTATATATTACTTAATCAATTAGTTAATAGGCATGCGCCTCAACAAGTAAAGTCATAACATAATGATACCTTTATAAATCATTAGCTAATGATTAATTAAAGCAGACAACTGGAAGTTAAATGCATGGCTTTGACCTGTTGTGGTAATTAACACGTTAATTTAAATTATTAGTTAATATAATATGTTAATAAGGAATTAATACATTATTACACATGTAACAAATATAAATTTAATGATTACTTAATCTATCAATCATGTAGAATCTTCATTAGTTGCTGATGCAGTAATCATTAATAAATGGGTTAGTTCACCATTAGTAATACATGAACTCATTATTATCTGTGCATTAGTTAAGTATGAACTAATGTGTATTAGTGCACCCTTATTGTAAAATGTTACCAATCTTTCTTTTATTTGTTTGATGCATAATAAGGTTATTCACCTTAATTTCAGAGAAACGACAGTTTATCTTTCCATAAGCTAACGTAACTCTTCCATAGCCACACTCAACTTAATCAAATGTACTGTATGCATCTTGTGCACTTTATTACTTTATAATTTATAGTATTCATTTAGTAGTTTTGTTAGTTATTTGTGTTTATTTTTTTTAATCAAATCTATTTTATTACAATTGTATCTCCTTTTTGCTGATAATACAGAAGAGGCTCTACAAGTTAGAAATCTCACCAATCTTTCAGATAAATCAGCTGACCAACTCTCCACACTTTACATTCATTCAGTTTGAAGTGTTCTCATACAGCCATGGTAAGATACCTTGATTTGTGTCCCAAAGTAAGAGAGGGGGAGGGTGGTCATCTGATGTACTCATAACCACACCTTAAGTGACGAGTGATCCAAAAATCACAATGTTGCTGCGGTGACGTGAGTACCAATCACTACCTCCTTGGATGGATGTAAAAAGTAAAATCACTACAGTTCTCAAGTGTCAAACATGTACGATTGAGCTTCTGCTTACCATATGTGATGTTTTCAATGTATCTGCCTGGATTGTTAAATGAAATGTGAATAAAAGCCCAAATTAAATCTGTTCATTATATAAAGAGATCTTCGGGAACTTTGGGTTAAACCATTAAATTAGAACAAATTCATATATTTATTTTATTATATCTTTATGAACTTTTTGAAGCATTTACATTTTTTTGTTGGAATGGGCATAAATCTTTCAGGTTTTATTTAAAATATCTTCATTTGTTTTTCAAAGATAAACAAAATTATTATGGGTTTGGAACCTCATGAGGGTAAGTAAATGATGACATCATTTTTTTTTTAGTTTTTTTTTTTTTTTTTTTAGGGTGAACTATCCCTTTTAGCTATTGCAATGTAATGCGTGTCTATTGACTGACAAGTTTAATTAGTAAATCTTGACAGACTGAGAGTATGGGTATTTTACGTTCTGCCCTGGACTCAGAGGGTCAACTCAATTTCAGCTATGCTCCAAAGCCTCTCTGGACCTGTTTGAAGTCGTAGGATTAAAGTAATGCAAATGACAATCTGAAAGAGCGTGACTAAAAAGAGTGCCGTTCAAATCATTTTAACACTTAGGACTTTTACTTTCTTTTCTTCTTTTTCTTTGTTTGTTTCTGCACCTGGTTAATAATCTTTGAGGCTGATGTACTTTGTGAAGAACCAAATATATTTTAAAATTGATGTGGGGATTTTTTTCCTGAAAATGTAGCAAAGTTATATTTAAATATCTTTTTTTTTTTTTTTTTTTTTTACAGAAGTAAAATCAAATGTCTCTATCTGTGTCACTCCATGGATATGCGCTTACA
The DNA here is from genome assembly GCF_024679245.1 of Pseudorasbora parva. Lineage (NCBI taxonomy): Eukaryota > Metazoa > Chordata > Actinopteri > Cypriniformes > Gobionidae > Pseudorasbora > Pseudorasbora parva. The sequence continues at coordinate 25,151,274 of NC_090172.1, forward strand.
TATGCAGCAAAGCTGTAAATGTACCTCCTCGGACACACATATACACCTAGCATGTCTCGAATCTCCCTATGAACTGTGTGACAACTCTTTGCAGCAAAATTCCACTGCCAGAATTTGACAGCTCATTATGGTGAGGGATTTACTCTCCTTTCAGAGTAAATAGCACTTAAAATCTAGCTCTGTCCCATCCTGCAGTCCCAATATAGCCATGCGTTTGGCAGGGTGGAATCTTATTTTCAAAAACGTCTCGGGTCCATTGAGACTAACTGGTGTGGCCAGGACAGATAAGAGTTGCCTGGCCTGCAATGTCTCTGTAGCTCCAGAAAGCAAAATGACCTTTAATAGTTTAGTTTTCAGAACAATAACTTTATTATTAATTCAAGTTTTGACGATTAGCCAACAGATGAACATGTGAACTGACTGTAATGAGAACTCTCTCCTTCTAGCAGTTTCTGCTTTGGTAAAGAGAGATTTCAGCAGCGTGACAGGCAATCTGCTATGCACAAAATGACTCACACCAACCGCAAATGAGAAAATATGAATGAAACCTATGATGAAATGTATACATGAAAGGAAATCATTTTGAGAAACCCAGGAAGTTTGACATCCTCCGTCACATTCAAGGTGGTAGATCTTAAATTGTTCCAGACATAAGTAAAGATCAAGAAGTACTGACATAGTCAAGGTTTATAGCGTACTTAGATATCACAGCTATACCGGCGCATGAAATGCAAGTACAACATTTAAGAAAATAAAATGTTTTCTCCAGGACACTCCTCCTTCTGAAATTAATAGAACATTTTTCCACACCTTCCCTTAGCATAAATTCACACTTAACAAGTTAAGCTAGAGATAACTCTTTATGGTTATGATTTGATTACTGCCGGCCCACAAGTTCGGGACATGCTTTAAGAGAAGCAGGAGAACAAGGTGGACAAATGGGTAGTAATGACAGAGACTTACATTCTGCTGGCGGAGCTTAGCAGAAAATGCCACCACCTCCATCTGTTCGTGACTGTAGGGCACTCCAAGATGGCTGTCCTCTCAAACTGCCACCCACGCCAGGGGTTTGAAGCACAATCTGCAGGATGTGAGTGCCCCTTCACCTGTGCCAACAAGCAGAATGCGAATGTTTTGCAACTCACAAGTCAGTTTTACATAGGTGGTGTTGGATGAGTTAGACACATCATCAACCACAGAAATTAAAAATATAACCGGATATGGCTATATACCTTCGTCCTTCAAAAGAATTTGTATGCATTAATGTATGATATGTTAAGTTTAGCCATTCATTACTGAAAAAAATTGGAATTTATATATTATCCTGTGAACAACCTTAATATTACAGCTTTCATCTGTCATTCACAGTTACAAATATATGTCTGACTAGTTATGCTGTCCTAACATCAAAATTTCATGACATTTCATTGGACTGGTTCTCCATGTATATCACATTTTGTGACTTTTGTACTTTCCGCCAATAAGATACAGATAAAATGGTAATTTGGTGCTACAGCCAAAAATATATTGGCTAAACCAAATAGGGGTTCTTGGGTTTGTGTGGAAACTACAAGCTGATAAATAATTGTATCATAAAAATGCAAAAATGAAATGCAAAAACAGGTTTGCTCGATTAATGGAGATGCTATTTTATTGTGATATGACATTGCGATCATCAAATCACAAAAGGCTGCGATTTAGTATGATGTGCTGAATGCTTCAGAATGAAGTGTGGCGCAAGTGTCACTTCTGCTCTTCAATGCGACTTGGTTTACAATAAATGCTTCTTCACATGAACTCAATTTCTGCATCTGCTGTGAGTGGCTTAGAACATGCATTTGGGAATGCAATGTGCCCCAGGAACACTTTCATATAAAATAAATAAGTAAATTAATTAATGTTTTATTTACTTGCATGTCATGTGTCCATTAACTTATATCAGAGAACTATGTGAATGTGTTGTTAAAGGATTGAAATATTATCTTAAGTATGTTAAGAATAAATTAAACCTCTAAAAAAAGAAAAGAAAATACCAACAACAATTTAAGGGATCCAATCATAAGGCAAGAGAAGCTGTTATACCTTTTATTTAACATTATTTATTTATTTGGAAATGTATTTTGTATTAATTTTTTCTTGCACTCAATGAACTGAAAACTAGCTAATACTAGAAAAGCTGCTGATAATGCATAACATTTGCTGATAATGTTAGAGCAATACATTATTTTAATAAAATATTAGTTTGTTATTATTGTATTATTTCCATAAACACCGCATCCGTAAGGGCTGCCATTGTTGTTTCGCGGGCTATGTAACATCAGAACTCGTAACTGGGAGTACATTGATCTAGTACGAGTTTAAGGGTGGGAAGTCATGGGTTTAACGGCTATTCCAGTGCAGTTTCAAAGGTAGAAGGTTGGAAAAACACAGGTTTCAGGTTGCCTGGAACGTGGCATTAAATACACAGATGATTAACTAAAATGACAAACAGCTGTGATGAATGTGGTACGTGTCTATGGTGACTGATTGTGGCGGGAAATGGAACAAAAGGAACACATGTGGCTGATAAAACAAACTGAATGTGCATGAAAACTAAAACAAAGTGAAAATGACTGTGAGATAACACCCCCTCTGAGTAGGCACGGCCTCGTGCCGAAAAAAGAACAAAAACAGATGAAGGAGGGAGGGTGGAGATTTTGGAGACGGATGAGGAGCTGGACAAGGGCTGGAAAAGAATCGCAGGCAGAGGGCTGGCAGAAACCGGCAGGCAGAGAGGTAGGCAGGGCTGGAGGACTGGCAATATTCAATGTTGGAGATGGAAGAGGGATTGCAGATAACAGTTCACAGATTATAAAGGTTGAATCAGTCTCTATGCTAGTTATATAAAGTGATGCTGAAAACTCACCCAAATCAGGGTGGGGCATGGTGGGAGGCAGTAATACAGTGTCCCAGTCAATAAGCCAGTCCTCACCAGTGTCTAACTCTACCAAAATCCCCTCCGGGATGGCTGATGGCAGCTCAAAACCATGGTCAGATTCACATGGGAACTTTGGCTCCGGGGCGGTAGTGCCTGCTGTCGCCACAGGCTCTGTACCAGTGGTGGGCCGGAAACTCTCTTTCTGCGGGAGGCTCAGGCGCTGTTGTCTCTCCGTGGTGCAGGTTGTTGTTAGGCTGTGCTCTGGGTCTGGCAGTGCGACATCTGTGTGGTGTGGCTGGACGAGGCTGCTGTCACGTGGATCAATTCGTCCACAGTGCAAACTTATGTAAGTCATACTTTCGTAAGGTTGGTCTCGACCACTCTTAGCTATACCTTATCATTATTGACAGTTCATTCCACCAGTGGCCACCACTGTGAAAAAAGCTTCTTTAAATGTCAGTCTATACGAATATAATCCTGAAGTTGTAATATACAGACAGAGAACAGTTGTGCTAAATCAAATACGGAGCTGTCCGTGGAGCCATTTAGTGTATTTGTATGTATGCTGTTTTATCCGTGAAAACTTTAGTTCCCTGGCTACCATGTCAGAAGCTGCTATTCAAAATAAATTTTGCCTGCCACGACAGCAAATTCAGCGGCTTTTTGATCTTGTCGGTCCAACTTTGTCGAGACAAACTGGACGGCGCTACCCCCTCATTCCTGAAATCCAACTGCTGGTGGCTCTCCGATTTTATGCAGTGGGGAGTTTTCTGGAGGTGGTTGGGGATGGATATGGGCTGAGTAACACCTCAGTGTGGCGGTGCTTTCATTCAGTAACGAACATCCTGCTTCGTAATGCCGCAGATTATATCTGCATGCCTTCCTCCAAGAGAAGTGATGGAGGTGCATCAAGGCTTCCATGCCATTGCTGGTATCCCGCAAATAAAAGGCCTTGTCGAAGGGACATTTATTCCCATCACCAACCCTTATGCACTAGACCAGGCAATCATTTGTTGTAAGGGCTTCGCGGCCATCAATGTCCAGGTGGTGGAGGACCACACGGGGAGGTTTGCGGGCATGGTGGCAAAGTGGCCTGGTAGCACACACAACAGCTTTGTGTGGGCCAATTCAGCGGTGGGTGAAGATGCATAAATAGGGGTTTTTGGGCAGAGCATTTTTTTAGAAGACAGAGGCTACCCTCTCAGAATCTATCTTTTAAATCCAATCACCAACCCCACCACACAGGCCAAGCGCGATTACAGCATCGCACACATCCATACCCGCAACTTGGTGGAGCGCTCGATTGGGCACTGGACGTTTTCGGTGCCTGCATAAATCTGCTGGAGGGTTGCGTCTGACGCCAGAAAGATGCTGTCCAGTAGCAGTAGTTACTGCCATGCTACAAAACATTGCAGTAAGTGGAGGTGTAGCCTTGCCAGAAGAGGAGGAAGAAGAGTAGGAGGAGGAGGAAGAAGAAGTCCACAACCCACCTCAACTAACAGATGCCCTAAGCTGCTGGTGTTCAAACAAGGCAGCAAATCATTCACTGTTTTTGGCTAATGTATTTTTTCCACCCTATTTTTTTCTTGCAACGCCACCACGCAGCATTCCTTTCTTTTTTCTTTTCTTTTTTTTTCTTTTTTTTCAGACATACACACTTTATCCCTGTTATTTTTTCGATTGCAATTGTGCAGTTTTCACCAGTATGTGCCATTGATCATTGTGCAGTGAATTAATTGCAATAAATATGCTCACAGACCAACATTTATGACAGGAAGTTTGTGGTTAATCAAATTGGTGTTTAATGAAAAAAAAAACGAAAGAAAATCCACATCATTGATAATATATTCGTAAAAAGCATGCTTTCCTGGAAGCTGTCAGTCACTGGGTTGTTGATATTTTACGTCACGTTTATCTTAACCTGGGATTATGATTGGAACAGAAATGGTAGGTCTTTAAAATTTTGCTTAAGACAAAAGCATACTGCTTCTCCAGAAACTTCAATCTGAAGTTTCGCCTTTTTCACCTCCAGTGTGGCCCGGGCAAGGTTATTGGCCTCTTGTAACCCCTGCTCGATCCCCCACAACACTAGTCGCATTGGATAGAACGCCTTCTGGAGCCACTCCTGGATTGCTGGTGCTGGGCGACCTCAGTCGAGGCTGCAGACTGCAGGCGTGGTGACGCCGGTCCGGAGAAACCCTCCCACTGCTGGTGGAGGAAGAGGGCATGACGATGGATGAGGGCAAGGATGGGCTGTTCTGAGAGCCTGGAGTGGTATCTACACCTGCTCTCAGATCTATACCCCCCGAGATACCCTGTGATGCAGCTTCTCCAAATAATTGCAAGGGCCTTTTCTTTGTCTGGGCTGAGTGCAGGCACTGAGCTGGGCCCACCACCTGTTCTTGCCCAGTCTCTCCAGGCTGCAGCACCTCTTGCTTTGGCTGCACTGGAAAAACGTGCCACTTTTTACGGACAACTTCCCAGTTTCTCTGTGGGCTAGAGCTTTGTGCTGCCATTTTAATTGCTATATTTTCCCAGATATCCTTTTTTGTTTTGTTGGACACTGTTGCCCGAAAACTTGAAAAAAAGTATATCTTTGTTCTGCATAACCTCATCTAAAAGGATGGCCATTTTAGTTTGAGTAAAGCTGGGGGCTCTCCTCTTTCTTTCTTTTTTCTCCGCCATAGCAGCAGCTGATTAAATGTTTTGCGTGTTGCATTTTTATTGAGAAGGCCATCCAATAACAGAAATTAGTTATTTACCCAATGATGTGAGGCAGCTGCTGGGCAATCATCCCTGGGTGTGGAGTAACCCCTGGTTGTGGAGTTCGCGTAACGCAGTGAAACAGCCCCTGCATAGTGTAAATAATCAATTTTTTACAGCCATCGATATAACCCAATTCAGCACCGCCGTCACGGACAGCACCTGCTAACGTCGCACTTAAGAAGGTATACCTTAAGCAACCTCCTAAGGTATAGTTTTGGGAACACACCTAGAAATGGTATACCTTCAGTTAAGTTATACCTTTAGAGTCTTTGTAGCACGCTAAGAGACAACGTTATCAGGAAATGCAGCCCTGTTTATAAAGAATAAGGCTCTCGTGCACAGACAATTCTAGAGAAAGAAATGTAAACAAGCAGGAACTTAAATACACAGTTGATTAAAGTGTAATGTAGTAATGAACACTAATTATGATCAATAGTTCAAATCATTTTTCAAAACCACCTATACAGCAGTTTGATGCATTTCGAAAGAATGAAATTTTGGATGTTTCTGTATTAAGCTCTGCACCTAAACAGGTAGTTAAAGCAGAAGTTCATGCTGAACTTGTCAAGCAAGATCTTTTACCTGCAGGAATGGATAGTGGAAAGAAAAAAGAGTGCAGTTTTAGAAAATTGAGAGTACTGATTCGGTATCTCAACCGGATCCTTTGCTCTTGTTAAAGTTAAAAGAAATACTGTTTAAAATAAAATGACAAGAACATGAAAATCATATGTTACATCTACACGAGCTGGAAATGGTGCGACTCCTGTGCATGCAAATCTGCCTTCAACTGTTCAGCCTTCATCTATGAAGAAAATGTATTCTGTTGCTAGCCCAAACCATGTCGATATCTTCAAATATGGAGTCTTTGTTTACTTGCTCAACGAAACATATGGTGTGCTCTGCAGTGCAGGGTAAGGAAGAGGGCAAGATTCCTTAGAATAAAATAGTTTGTTTTTATTGCTTAGACCTAAATAATTGTATTGCTGATTGTAAAGCTTGGGAAAAAAGAATGCTGCCTTTAAACTTATGAGTGCAGCCAATATTGTTCTCAAGCCGGTATTAACCAGCTGGTATTGAGGAGCAAGACTTTTCAGACCATTCTGCATATACTCCCTTTGTATTTCAGGGTAATTTCAGTTTCTCCTGAGTGTACCAGGAGGTCAGTTTCTGAAACTGGCTCCACTCGATTGTTTATCCTAGGAAATGCAGTACCTTTTTTCAGATGTGCTGATTCGTGGAATTGAATTAAACTGTATAAAAGTTCTTCTTCATACAGTGTTTTAACCTCTGATCTAGTCTCAGGTCCTGTTAAAGTGTGGGTACAATACTTGGCCGGTGCAAAGGTTTTACCTTGCCCAATTGTAGCAAAGACTCCAGTTTGATGCGGAGCTTGCCAGTCAATTCAGCATGTGCTGTCACTTGTTCTCAGTCACGTAAAAATAAGGATGTGATTGATCTGTCTGACACTTTTCTTCCTTCTACAGATTCTCCCACAGAGTTATGGTTATCTGTATGTTCCAGTGTGGCTGACACAGACAATGAGATCACGGATCAAGAACCTTCTTTGGCAATGGGAAGAGAGCATTGGGTAAAGCCCAAAGATCTGACCTTTCTATAGAGTGGTGTGTTGAGTCTCCAGAGGGTAAAGTGAAAGGAGATACTGTTGATGGGGTACAATGTTTCTGGGACCAAGGGTTCTTACACTTAATGTGTAAGTGGCTGTCTCATAATGCTAAAGAGGCTGGATTAAGTCCAGATTATCAAATTGTAATACCTTCTGGATATCGAACGTCTGTACTTAAACTTGCTCATGATCATCCACTGTCTGGTCATTTAGGCATTACAAAAATGAGAGTTCATCCGAGTTTGAGATCTGCTGTGTCAAAACATAGTTGTTCATGTCACATGTGTCAACTCGCTGGTAAACCCAATCAAATGATTTGAGCGGGTCCATTGCAGCCTACTCCAGCAATGGAAGAACCATTTGAGCGCTTATTCTAGACTGTGTTGGTCCCCTGCCGAAATCAAAAGCTGGTTATCAGTATATTTTGAAGTTAATGTGTGCAGTGATACGTTTTCCGGTGACAATACCATTATGTAACTTCAAAGCGAAAACCATTGTGAAAGAGTTAGTAAAATGTTGCTAAACTTTTGGTTTACTTTGTGCGATTCAAACTTTAAATCTGAAGGGTTTGAGCTGTTGAGTGGAATTTCCATTAATCATGTATTGTCGAGCAGGGAGCTCTCAAAAGATTTCACCTGATGCTCAAATCAATGATGCGGGTGCACTGTAGAAGCCAGTAAGAAGTGGGCTGATGATCTTCCTTTGCTTTTATTCGCGATAAGGGAAAAAGTTCAAGAATCATTATGGTTCAGTCCTGCTGCGCTCATTTTTGGACATACAGTTCGTTGCCCTTTTTGGAACTTGATACTGATAACATGCCGAATGTTCCTGTGTCCGAATATATGTTAGTTCTATTTGTGAATGTCTTTGTAAGGCTTGTGAGATGGCAAAGATGAAGTTAGTGGAGACACTGGCTTAAATGAAAGGTGCATTATAAAAGTGTTGCACGTTAGATTCAGCCAGATGATTCAGTATTGGTGTTAATGTCAGTGCCTGGTTCTGCGCTACAAACAAAATTCCCAGGTCCTTTTAGAGTGACTAAAAATTGTAATGACACAAACTGTCGGATTTACACGGCTGAGCGTAAGAGAAAGTCACAGATGGTTCATGTTAACATGTTAAAGGCTTATGAAGTATGAGTCTGCCCTTGCTGTTAAGCCAAGTGCCATTGTGGTATCGTTTGTAGTGTTGTTTGTAGCAAATGAGGTTGAACAGGATTGTTCTATACCTTGTGGTAGCCTGTCAACTGGGTGATGCACAACCTATAAAACAGCACCCTTATCGGCTTAACCCGAGGAAGCGAGAGTTGATGAAGACTGAGGTTGATTATTTATGCCAGAATAACTTTGCCAGTCCCAGTTAGTGCGTTGAGTTCACCTTGTTTATTAGTTCCCAAGGCTGATTCATTGGTTTGGTTTTAGTAAATAAACTCACTACAACGTTCGTGGCTCACGAGAACCACAGTAGACAGTGGGACGTCTCTTGAGACGCAAACAGATCCCCTTCCACTGGGCCGAACTTCTTGCATATGGCCTCCACCACATCCGGATGGAGACGCCACTCCCCGGGCCTCAGCCCCTGCCTCGACAGGTTGTCTGCTCCCTAATTTTGGTCCCTGGGGATCTACATCACCTTGAGGGATGACAGTTTCCCCTGGGACCACAGGAGGACCTGATGCGCCAGTCTGTACAGAGGGCGCAACCTCAGACCCCCCTAATAATTTAGGTAGGATACCTCGGCATTGTCGGATTGTATCAGGACATGGTGGCTGCAGAGGTCCGGGAGAAAGCTCCTCAGAGCCTTGTAGACTGCCAGCATTTCCAGGCAATTGATGTGATGTTGAGTCTCAGCCCCAAGCACCTCATATGGGCCAGAACGGCATTTCGATGCCGAACCACCATATTGTACGACCTGGCCAGAATGAGCAATATAATTGAGTACACGGATGCCCTTGAGTCTTAACGGAGCCAGAGCTGCATCCATGCACTTCGTGATGGTGCGGGGTGAAAGAGCTAGGCCGAAGGGAAGAACCCGATATTGGGACGCTTCGACCCCGAAAGCGAACCTCAGGAACTTTCGATGACATGGAAGGATGGACATATGGAAATATGCGTCCTTTAGATCTATCGTGATGAACCAGTCCTCAAACTGGATCTGACTCACGATGGCTGGAATTGTGAGCATCTTAAACCTGAATCTCCTCAGAGACCGATTCAGATGCCTGAGACCTAATATAGGACACAACCCTCCATCCTTCTTGGGGACTATGAAGTACTGGCTGTCTCCCTGTCTGGCGGGGGAATACATTCTATCGCCCCCTTTACCAGCAGAGAGTGCACTTCTTGCCCCATTACCCCTACCTGCTCGGGACAGACCACCGTCCAGACCCCTTTGAACTTTGGGCGAGGGATACTGAACTGTAGTCTGTAGCCCCGTTCTACTGTGCGCAGGGCCCAAATATTCGGAAGGCATGACCATGCGCTGAGATATTCTGCTAAGGGAACCAGCCTCTCGAGGCTGATCTCGAGTATCACCCTGAAGCGGAAGACTGGCAGGGAATAGTCTAGGAAGATTTTCGGTGTGCGAACGCAGTCGCTGCTCTGCCGCAGGTCTTATTTGAGGCGGCTGAAGTAACACGCGAATGCGGGAAATGCTCCGGGGGGAAAGTGACCTCGGTCGTTCCACCCCGTGGGGGACAGCTCTCAGTGATCCTGCCGCAGCTAGATGCGAGAGCGTCGCTTCTTTTGCCAAGCTCCCTCAGGAGGGGAGCAAGAAGCAACGCTCTGCTTTTGCAACTCTCGGTGCGAGGAGCTTTGTGTCGGAGTGCGAGTTCCCTCGATAAAGGGAATTTTTGATTCTGCATTTTGACATTGACTCTGCAATTGGTCTATGTTGTGATTTATTTCTGTTGTAGTTGTGTCTTCAGCCATTTTGATGTGTCCCAAAAAGTATTGTTATACCAGGATACTCAATATATTCTCCCACGGTGAGTAATTTTTCCCTGTTCTATCTATCTATCTATCTATCTATCTATCTATCTATCTATCTATCTATCTATCTATCTATCTATCTATCTATCTATCTATCTATCTATCTATCTATCTATCTATCTATCTATCTATCTGCTTTTAAAATTGTAAATAATTCTCTTTTTTAACTTATTGAATACACATGGTATTTAAAAAGGGGAATCTTGACTGAAAAGATTGGAGAATAAGATCTATTTCTGCATAATGTTTACCCAGAACAACTGCAGACCAATATTTTATGATCATCCTAATGTGTACTTAAATACATATTAGCTTATGTGATATGCTATATATGCTAGTTATATGCTATATATGCAACTGGTTAACAATTAAAAGGCAGTTCTTATACATATTTGCATTCAATGTTCAGGGTTGATTTTCTTCTTTTCTGTCAAATGCACACACTTTTGGACTGACATTAGTTATTTGGTTTCTCTTTGGGAATACACAGCAGAAGGCCAAACAGGAGGCCACACACACACACACACACACACACACACACACACACACACACACACACACACACACACACACACACACACACACACACACACAGCAGGGTTTTTGTTTGTTTAGGTTTTTTTTTTTTATTTATTAAGAAGTTACTGGAGAGGCAGGTGGCTCTAGTGTGGCGTTTCTATCTGAAGCAAAAATGTTGAGACAAGAACAAATGAGTCTTCTTTCAGAATTTCACTAATCATCCATTTAAAGCCAAGCACTAATTTCCCTCTGCACCAACATGCCTCTCATTCATGCAAGCACACATGCTAGGCTCCCAGCAACATGCAAGCCCAAACATTTACACCCTTCAGAAGCCCTTAAACTGACAGTCTCAAGCAGAGGCATTTCCTCCCGAAACGCAGGGGGTGCACGGAAGCTGGATGGTGGAAGAGGATTTACTAAAATGGCTCCTAAGCTCTCGTTCAGCTGCATATTACACATAATACACTATGGAAGGGGATGCAAATGTGTCTGTCAAATACCACGACAGCCCCAGCAAGGGTGTGATAATCTACATGTGTGCTCTAATCATCTGAAAGTCTGGATATTCACTGTAAAAAAAACAGCATGATAATTAAATATTTGTGTAAAACTTTATTTGCAGAAGTGTAAAATAATTGAGTACCCTACTTCATTATTTTACTATATCTTATATGTATTGTAAGAATTTGGATTGTATATTTGTTCCAAAAAAAAGTAACACTGTAAAACATTTCTTAAAAAAAACAAAAAAAAACAGGCTTTTCTAAAGATACAGAGGTATTAGCAAATGTGTAACTATAACAGTTTAGAGGCAAATTAAAATTGATAATGTCAATGTGTAATGTAATGCTTTTGAGTTACACAAATTTTATTTTTGTTGCATTTTTTTATTTTATTATTATTATTTTTTTATACAGCAATGACTTAAAAATTAAACCCCTATTTAATGTTGTTGTTTTTAAGTAACTTCTTTGTATGGTATGGTACAAAATTGTGTTAAAACACAATTAAGCCTTTGGAAACTATAACAAAACTAAATTACCAGTCAAAGCAAAAGAGTTTTCACAAAACAGAAAATAAATTATTGTATCGCTTTAGAAAGTTTATGGCTACAAGAAGATTTCCGAAACATTAAATGTTCCTAGAGACTCAGCTGGCAGCCTTATTCATAAGTTTAAAATTTGTTGTAGGGGAGACTGGGAATGGTTGTAACACTTGTCTGAGCATAACTCAGCAGTTGTTTATTTTCATGTAAGAAAGTAAACATTTTCATCAAGAATTATTATTATTATTTATTCATTTATTTTTGCCTAGCAATCACTGAATTGTATGTACAATTATTTAACTTACATGACCTGAAGTAGCTGTTTCTCTAGTTTAATTCGATGCTTTGTATTTATGCTAACTTCAAACCCACATGCTAAATCAGTTAGCTAAGTTATGGCTGTTAGGGTGGGGATAGTTGTAACAGTTTATTAAAAATGTTACAACCAACTCTTATGATGATTCCAATGAGTCCAGTTATCGTGAGTTTTTTTATTGCTTAGTGAGGGATTTATTCAGTAAATGTGTTTCCATCATAGCTGATCAAAAATTATCTGCCTCAATTAAACTCACACGTTTTGTGTGTGTGTGTGTGTGTGTGTGTGTGTGTGTGTGTGTGTGTGTGTGTGTGTGTGTGTGTGTGTGTGTGTGTGTGTGTGTGTGTGTGTGTGTGTGTGTGTGTGTGTGTGTGTGTGTGTGCGCATTATTAAAATGTATATAATATATCAAATTGTACATAAAATAGGTGGATCACTGAAATATAGCTAGTGACTAAACCCTTATGTGACAGGAACACACACACACACAACACACACACACACACACACACACACACACACACACACACACACACACACACACACACACACACACACACACACACACACACACACACACACGCACTTCCAACAATTGTTTTGCACTACATTTAACGTTATAAAAAATGCAATATCATGTTTAAATTGTCCACATTGTTCAAAACTTGTTATTTTCTTTGTGTTTCAATTATGTTTATGCAAAAATTGGATAGTGTGGGTGTTATTTCAGCAAACAACCTCTCAGTGTAATATCTAGTTACCCTAGTTACAACTCAACGTAGTGGGGTAGGTTGTAACAAAACTCTTTGCATTTGGCATTAACTCACATAATCTGTGATTGTGTAGCACATGTCCAACTGAGTTATCTATATAGCAGACAAATGTGGCTACCATGTATCAAAATAAATGTTTTTTGGTCATATAATCTACCAATTGTATCACAGTCATGTGCACTTTCTCCTGTGAGCTCAAACAGAAGATGGGACTTTATGATATTAATGATGTTGCCACAGCTCTTTTCTGACCTGTCAAACTTGCAGTGTTACAACTGACCCCATGTTACAACCCTCCCCGGTCTCCCCTACCAGAGAGCCATTGATGGTTTTAAAGAAAAAGCACAATACCATTAAGGGAAATAAAATGTTTGATCAGAGCAACTAAGAAAAACCCTCAATTTACTGCTAAAGACTTGCAAGGTGACCAGATGAAAGGAGGGAAAAAATGTTTAATGTAGAGTAAAAGAAGAACATAGAACTTCTTGCCGAATACCACTCTTGACCAAAAAGAACATAAAAGGCTGACTTGAATATGCTAAAAAAATAATTTGGATAGACCTGTGGAGTTTTGGAAGAATGCTTCATGGAGTGATATGACCACACTGGAACTTTTTGGACATAGCGATCAGCAGTATGTCTGGTGCAAAAGAGGCAAAGAGCAGAAGGACACTATCTCCATAGTCAAAGTCATGACAAAGGCCAGTCTTGTTATGGAGGTGTTTTGCTGTTGCAGAAAGTGAAAATCTTGAGTGTATTAAGGAGATTCAGAATTCTTTGAAGTATCAAGCCATTTTGGAAAAGATTTTGATGCCTTCAGTGCAGAGACCAATGGGCTTTCCTGCAGGACCGCCATCCCAAAGTATACTGCCAAATCTACTTCAAGAGTTAGTTCACCCAAAAATGAAATTGATGTCATTAATGACTCACCCTAATGTCATTCCTCAATCGTAAGACCTCCGTACATCTTCGAGACACAGTTTAAGATGTTTTATATTTTAGTCCCAGAGCACACTTACTGTCCATGTCCAGAAAGCTAATAAAAACATCATCAAAGTAGTCCATATGACATCAGTTGGTTAGTTAGAATCTCTTGAAGCATCGAAAATACATTTTGGTCCAAAAATAACAAAAACTACGACTTTATTCAGCATATTCTTCTCTTCCGTGTTTCTCAAATAAAGATTCAAACGGCCATGAATCAGTGAATCGATCAATGATTCGGATCACCAATGTCACGTGATTTCCGTAGTTTGGATCATGTGTCAAACTGCCAAACTGCTGAAATCACATTACATTTATTCACTGATTCATGGCCATTTGAATCTTTTGAGGATTGAACACAAATGCGGAAGAGAAGAATATACTGAATAAAGTCGTAGTTTTCGATATTTTTGGACCAAAATGTATTTTCGATGCTTCAATAGATTCTAATCAACCAACTTTGTTTGTTTGATTTGTTGCGGATGCTTCAGGTTTGAAGGACATTTGGTGTTGCTCGCTGCAGCTGCTCTCTCTTCTGGGTGTCGGCTGTTCACTGGTGGTCTCCCTCGGGCTTGAACTGCATGGTGGTTGAAGTTTGCACCGGGCTAACATCATCTGCATGATCATGATCTTGAGATGTTCGCTTCTCGGCCGCTGAGTCTCGGCTGCGCCACTGTTCCGTCCTTGCATTGCGGCCGTGGAACTTGGGCTTTCTTCGCCAGCACCTGTGTGTCCACAGAAGTGGCCGGAGAACTTTGTTTGCCTCCTGCATGGTGCTGCAGCGATCCCTTCCATCTGGTCTTCAGCTGTCATGCTTCGACGACGTCATCAGGACAGTGCTGGGAGAAATGTAAAACATGGAGTGGACCACAGTGTACTGCGGAGCTTACAGAGACTTCCACCATCAGCTGTTTTCTGTTCAGAAAAGCTTTTAACTGTTATGTGTTGGTTGATTGTTTGTATTATTCTACATTTTTACTCTTTATTATTTTTTTTTTTATTTTTTCCCTTTGATGTCACATATGGACCACTACTTTGATTATGTTTTTATTAGCTTTCTGGACATGGACAGTAAAGTGTGCATAGACTGCATATGCTCTGGGACTAAAATATAAAATATCTTAAACTGTGTTCTGAAGATGTGGTCTTACGGGTGTGGAACAACATTAGGGTGAATTTCATTTTCAATTTCATTTTTGAATATTTGGTGGAATTTGAAGAAAGCAGTGGTAACGTTTAAGATTGAAAAAAGCTTCCAAGATCTGGAAGCTTTTTTTCAAGCATGAAAATGGACATAGAATGCAGTAGAGTGGTAACAGAAGCTTTGAAGCACTAACAGGCAGCATTTATTGGAGGTTTTAAAGAATAACATTTTCTGCACAAAATGTGACTATTTTGTATAAGCAAGTCACTGAATGATTCTTTCAAATGATTGGTTCAAAAATTATTCATTCATCAACGAATCGTGACTGAGTCAATCATTCAATCTTTGTTCAAAAACAGTTGTTTTAAATCATAACAATATTTCACAATATTGCTTTTTTGATGTATTTTGAATAAATATATGTAGTCATAAGAGACTTCTTTCAAAAATCTTAAACCCCTTAAAGTAATGTATAGAGTGTCAAATCATCCACTTTCATTAACCAGTTCAATCGTATCTGACTCTTGGGCTGCATCTGAAATTGCATGCTTTCTTATAGGTACTTATTTTGGAAAAAAAATGACTTTGTGACTGCTAAATAAGTATATTCTATACAGTTTGAATGTAATCTGGACGTACTGCATTCGCCATGTTGTCTTTATCGTGACAGCGTCAGTTGCATCGCTTTACTGCCATTTACAAATCCTCTCCTGTGGCCTCATGTCATGTCAAGTGTCCATCGTATGCACAGTTCAGAATCTCGGCTGGAGTAGTAGGTCATCCAGGTGCTTTTTGCCTACGGACAAACTCCTTTAGTCACATAGGCCTACTCTTTTTCACCTATTATATAAGGAAGTATGCAATTCCCGATGCAGCCTTGGCAGTTCAGTGGGCCATCTCTCACCATACTCAAGAGACTGTCCATGAATTTTCTCGGCAATGATGTTTCCAACCCTCCCCATTACATAGCTTGGGGATTCACACACACACACGTCCCACCTAGGGACAATTTAGCGTGTCCATTTTTGCTTATGGGGAAAACCAGAGCTCTCAGAGGAAACCCATGCAGACACAGAGAAAACACACCAACTCCAAACAAAAAAAGGCCTCCTGGCGAATCAATCCCTGCTAATGTTAGTATAGCTTGTCTTGTCAGGTAGGTCTGTCCTAAGCAGGAAGATTCATGTCCAAACTCCCAGTGACATGTCCAACTTGAGAGACTGACACCTTTTCACCCGGCCTACAGCTAATGACATCCATTCCTTTATCCACTCCCTCTCTCTCTCTTTTCTCTATCCCTCATAGTCTCCTGACAGGCACCCACTAAAGCCTGAAATGTATCATTCTTCTGCAGCGCTATTATATTCTTGCTGATCTCTCTCTCTAAATCGTCCCCATTGCTCCCTCTTTCTTTCTTTTTGCCTAAGCCACTCAACATGTGCATTCTCAAGCCATTCACCTTGAGCTCTTTCTATTTTTCTCTCTCGATCACTCACTCTCATGAAATCCCTGTTACGTCTATCCTTCTCTTTGAGGTTCATAAGACCACTTGAGTATCTAGTATCTGGGCTGCAAAGGTGCTCTCAACTACAAAGTGAGTGAAGAGGGGGAAGCGAGGAGGGACAAGGATTTATTTTCTCGCAGACTTTTCTGTGCACACTTCACCATCAAGCCTCACGGTCTCTCGCATGTCTGTCCATGCACACATATATACATGTTTATCAGATTCTTCATGCATTAGCTAAGTGCTTCAATCCATAACATCCAAATACCATTAACCGTATTTGATCTGACATCGCAGACTTGACTTTAAACCATCTCTAATAAATGCCTTTGAAGTGATACGATGGAACCAGAGCCCAGGGTGCAGTCGGACAATACTAAGAACATACAAAGCTGTATGACCATATTAGAAAAGCATTTTGTAAATCCTTCAGGTTTGGTAATGTCATATATCTGGATTCTTGTATATTTATATGATTTAAAAATGAGAGTGAGACTTTAAAGACTGTAGTGCTTCTCACTCATCAGATAAAAACTTTTTCTAATGTCCAAAGATCCAGATTTCACCTCAGGATAAAAATAGTATATATGACAAATAATTTAGGCCTACTCTTATACGAAATTAAGACTGCAGTTGTAGTAGTCTATAAAGCTCTTTTAATATACATAACGTTGGTTCCCCTTTATGTTGAGATAACCTAATAGGCACTACCTGATAGGCACTGATACTACTATCTTCATAAATATTATCAGACATTTTCAGTTGAGAAATAAATGAGTCATATGGGCAAAATGACCTGTGGATAGGGTATTTGCAATGACATTGGTGGTAAATGAGTTAGATGAAGGTTTTATTTATAAATCCAAAAGTGAAATGCTATTGCATTTTTTTCTGATTTAAAGGTAGGATAGGTAGGAATTGGTTAAAAAAAATTTTTTCCAAATTTGTTTAAACTTTCTTTATATATCAATACATAATTAAAATGTAAGTACTCTGAAAAAGAAAGTATAAAAAATGAGTGTCTGTAGACCTCTCACGACTGTTTTAAAGACAGCTCATTATTTCCATTCACTCTGGACTCTTTCCAAAGCCACGCCCCCAAAACACCTCAGACAAGAAGTGTGCATGTAGTCACATCATGTCAGAATCACATGTAATAAAAAATCAAACTTTATCTGTATGAATATAAACAAATAAGATGTCTTTTAGTACTCACTATCAAGCTAGAATACCGGTACTATTAAAGTTTAAAATATATTGTTGTTTGATTTGGTAACGAGCTAGTTATATTTATAAGGCAAAAAAAAAAAAAACGGGTAGCATCATGTTTTTACAATAACATCAGTTATACTGTGATGAAGATGAATTTCGTGTAAGATTCATAACATATACTGTGTTTTGCATGTAAGAGTTTCCATGATGAAAGCATTGTTGATTAGCAGTAGCTAAAGCTAACTTAGTTCTAAAAAAAAGTTCCTGTATGCGGTGTACTAGCTTTTACACTTGAATTTTTTAGCTAAAGTTAAATTTAGTGAAATTCAACACAACAGCGATCAACTTGAGCTAAACATATTATCTATCTTTATCATCTCTACTAATGGCTAAGTGTATAACCTTGTAACTTTATGCTAAGTAATGTTATGTTAGCTATATTAGGCAGCTTCATGTGCTCTTGATACATGCTTCATGAAAACATAAACCAAATTTTTTTTTCATCAAAATGAAAGATTACCTGTCCAGCAGAAATACAGCCAACAATGAGTCGTTTTTCAGGTCCCTCAGTTCTCACCATCGTTGAAAAGCCACACAGATATTTACTCGTGTTTGATTTCTTTGTTTATCCAAAGACTTTCTGTGCATTGCCTTTTCTCGTACTGTCTTTCCTTTTTGCATTGTTTGCCTTCACTGACTGTAAAACCCTGCATTGTGAATTTTTGAATGCTCTTTCTCTGCCATTATTTTGCCTAGGTTTCTTGCCTCTTGAACTGCTCAAATCAAACGAGCGGGCGCATGTGGGCAGATCCTGTAGCGAAAGCAGTGGTCGCCATGGTAGCGAGAGAGAGTGACAGTCGCCCAAGCCAATCATTTGTTTCGTCCCGAACAAAAATAATGAGCGGTGTTTATTGCAGATTAAAAAGTCTAGAGTCACTCGATTTTTATACTCTCCTTTTCAGAATACTTACATTTTAATTATGTATTGACATATAAAGAAAGTTTAAACAAATTTGGACAAAAGTGTTTTAGATCAGTCCTACCTATCCCACCTTTAATAAAAACTTTTTATTATAAATAATATTATCCGCCGCATAACTTTTATCATGTTTATCTGTGTTACCTTCTGCCTATGTTCCATAATGAATAAACTTGTCATGTTTATTCATTATCTTCCTATCTGAACACACCCGATTGTATTTGAGTTCATCACCTTGTGTATTTAAGTTCCTGTTTCTCATGCTCATTGTCCAGTATTGTTTGTGTACGGCACTCTGGTTTAGCTGTGTTCTTTCAAATTGTATTGCCTGAGTTTGCTTTACAGTATATTAATAAATCATGTCTACATGGCACAGGACACGTGGCAAACATGAGGGCTTAAATACAGGACTATTGAAGACATGGGACACCTCTGAACAATGATTAAACAATGAACCAATGACAACACGACACATGAGGGTATAGGAGTATGTATATTCCAGCAATGATCCGACAAAACAAAGCATTCCAGGGACCCCCTCTTCGAACCCTAAACCGATCGTAAAACTGATCAAGGATGTCCAAAGGTCCAGAGACAACAGCTCTCCCCCTTTACCTGCGTTATCTGAAAACCAGCACATTTAATAGTATATTGGCTGTTCATTAGTATTTTTAAAGCACATATAAATGCCTTGTTCTGCATACCCATATTATACATCCCCTAGTACCTAAACTTAACCACTACAAAAATGGCCTTACTTACTATTAATAATAAGCAGTAAATTATGAGTTTACTGAGGTAAAAGTTGTAGTCAATAGTGAATAAGCGTTCCCCATTGTAGTGTTACCAATATTTCATAATATTACAATTTATACAGCATTTTTGATTAAATAAATGAAGCATACAATACTTATTTTAAACATATTCAGTTAGGTTATATCATATATGTATGGAAACCAATAATTGTTTTTCAGTATTAATATTTAAATCAGGGTAAAATAAATAGGGAACATCGAATGATTATAAGCTTTAAGTGTTCACTGGTGCTGCAGGGATGATCACGGACCTAAAACTGCCTCTCTTCATCAGCAGAAAGGCTGTACTGAAAGCTTTAATGCACTCGCAGAGAGCTGCTAAGTAAAATGCCTTTATGAACACAAGTGCAAATGTTATGTTGATCTCTCCCTCTCTCCCTCTCTCCCTCTCTCCCTCTCTCCCTCTCTCCCTCTCTCTCTCTCTCTCTCTCTCTGTCTCTCTCTCTCTCTCTCTCTCTCTCTCTCTCTCTCTCTCTCTCTCTCTGTAAAGGAAGAAGCATATTAGGAAAGTGCTGTGCTTGCATTTTATACATTACATTGCCATTGCTTTGAGTGCTTTGTAAATTGTGTTCTGACAATGATCTAGGTTAAGACATTTTTTTGCATTGACCTGAAAAAGTAGACTGTCAGATGCTGAAAAATAGCAGACACTGTGCTGTTGTATTTCTCCACACTGCATTATTTACTGTAATGCACCAATACATCCACATTACTTTCAGTCCCCCACCCCATCACACAGACACACACTTAAGACTTCTTTCAAATGCATTTTTGATTTTACAGCCCGTTCTTTGTGCTCATTTGAAAGTGAGGCGGTACTACAAATGTCTGTCAAAGGCAATTACCATAGTTGAATCCTGTTGCTCATTTTACAAGTGAGCTCCAAGGAAGGAAAACGTGTTGGTAGTGCAGTCAAACCACTCGCAGGAATTAGAGAAATAGAAGCAAGTATTAAAAATGTGTCTTCCTTCTGTGAACAGTTTATGTACTAAAAATTTTAACTCCAAAAAACTGTAAAAAGCCCTATTTGGATGGTAATTGTTTTTCATGTGGACATCCATAAAAATATTTTTTTATGCCACCTCAGTGATAAAATTTGTGCATTTGGATGGTGATTTATTCAAGGTGAAGGAGAAACAAGTTTTGTGATCCTCCGCACCTGGGAACACTGCACACGTGGTCAGTCAAATTATTGTCTGCTGTAAAAATGCCATATGCTTGGAAATAATAAAAATAAAAACATATTTCATATTTAATTTTATAATAGGAAATTATTAATTATTAATTATTTGATTTCTTGTTTAAAAATAGGAAGATGTCATTTTAAAAACGTGAAAATGAGCAGAAATAAGTTAATGCAATACTGCAAATGTAGCATATATAACATATATTTACGTGTTTTTCTTCTCTTTCTCTTTTGAGCGGTGATGAAAGATTATTCTTGTAAATACTTTCCAGCATTTCAGCAACAAAAGTGTTATATCTAGTTATATAGATCTAGATATAGTTATGTAGATTGGCTATAGATCTTTAAAATGCATCCAAATTACAGAAAAGCGCAATGATATGGTGCTCCGCAGTGGTCAAAAAGGATATAAACAGTTAATTATAAAGCGATCGCCTCTTGAAAACTCAGAGATGTGGATTCGGACAGCAATCAAATCACCACGTGACCTTGGTGTTTGTCAAAATACAGTAGGTAGGTAATTCGGCCGGGGATTTTTATGCAGGTGGTGGGAGAAAAACACTGACTAGCCCCTGTAAATGATGAAAATACCTTACGACCCTATGAAAAACAATTACAGTTTGAATAGAGCTTTAGACAACAATGACATGGAGAGAAGGCTTCCATTATTCTAACACTCCCTCTTGGAAATATGTAAGTTTGGCGATATATGGTGACAAATTCCAATGAATCATGATCTAATTTGTATGTTTTCTGCTTACAACCATGGTCCCTGATAAACTTCTGGGAGGACCTTCATGCTTACTTAAAAAAAAAATAATAATAATTAAAAAAAAAAAGATTATATATATATATATATATATATATATATATATATATATATATATATATATATATATATATATATATATATATATATATATGTATATATATATATATATATATATATATATATATATATATATATATATATATATATGTATATATATATATATATATATATATATATATATATATATATATATATATATATATATATATATATATATATATATATATATATATGTTTCTATACGAATCACATCATACAAGTTAGATTTTTCATCTGAGTAAAAGTCCCGGTATTCTCACGTGTGTCACCTCTAGGGTTTCAAAAGAGATCAAGAATGTATTTTTATTTGCCAACACATACAGACATCTGCATTAAGAAGATCTAAGATCTAAATATGAACTCAAACATTTCTTTGTTTTTTGTTTTTTGTTGCAAGGTCATAATTATCTGAGTTATGTTATGTACATTTATTTTATATCTCAGTATGTATATGTCTACACGTGTCTATATTTATATTTAATAAGGAATTAGAAACATCTAAAAAAAGTTGATAGAGCTATGAAAGAGCAACCTCCGAGCAATATGATTTTCCTATTTTGTACACGATTCTTTAAAAATGCTCAGAAAGCAGCTTACTGTTGTGTGAAATTTGACATTAAGAATCTTTCATGTTTGTCTGTTCTGCAAACCCAAGGGCAGTGAATATGCAATGTTTAATTTTGCTCTTTTGGAAGTGCAAGGCAGACTGGAAATCAGCTCATAAGACTATTTGAAGCTTATCTGAATATGCATTAATCCAATTGCAGAATATGAATCAGCTATGTGACTGGTTCAAGGACGTCAGTGGAGCTAATGAGAAGATCCAATTCAAATTATGATGCGGAGGACTTCATATTGGCTAGATTTTGACATGGGGTACAATCTTTTATCTGCTAATTAACACTGTGATGATGTAAATGATTATTAAGGAGCCTAACCAAACACTTTCAAAAAAAAAAAAATGTTTATTATATTACAATATTATATTGTTTTATATATTTTATATTTATAACATTTTACCATGACTCAAAACCATCAAATAGAGAGAACTGACCAATGGGGGCAAAAGTAGCACTCATTTGTCAGGACTTTGAAAGCCTTGCACTTGCCACAACTGCTGTCATGTGATGAGTTGGCCTCTGTCTGTGTCAGCCATGGTTGAAAGAAAGCTCATATTCACTCAAAGATACATCACTATGCAAAGAGTCAAAGTTTATCTTTGATCCTTTTCAGAAGAGAGGAGTATGTCTCTCTGGTGAGCTAACCCTTTCCAATTAATTTATTATTTTAGGTAAATAATGTGTTGCTGGAAGCCATCTTATGTCTACCACTTGTCTGTGTATTATGTTTATAATTATTTGCCTTCAAATTAAAATAAATGTAAAATGATTACCCACAAAACAATCTCACAGTATCCTGCTACTGAGAAAGAAAACAATTTTTTAATTAGTTATACAAATGTTGTTCATAATAATAATTATACATTACTATTATTAAAATAATATTATGTTTTCCACATATAATTATTATTCATAGATTATTCCTTTTCATTGGTGATATCATGGGTTGGCTTCTACTTATAATCCACAGACAATGTGCCATTCAGAAAGAATGGTAAAGCGATATTTAATGAACCGATAAAGCAATCCTGAAGTAATCAAAGCGTGGCAGTGTATAACATGCAACAGTACTAAATACTGAAGTGAGCACAAAGAGGAACTTAAATACACAGTGATTATGAGATGATGACAGGGTTGTTGACAGCGTAGAACACTTTGTGATGGATCGGACTGGTGATGATGATAAACCAGTGCTAGGTAGGACAGACAGAAGTGACAAACATTCATTAGAGCAGGAGGAACCAGTGACAGAGAACTTATAGGGATGGGCTGGGTGGGAAGCACTGCCTCTGTCTTCCAGCCTATTAGTTATTTGCTTGAATCCTGCTCCACTTATACTCCATCTGACATGGATTGTAACATACCTGGTCAGCTGGCTCTGGCTTGGTTGTGGGCTTTTGGTCAGACTTGATGTTAATGGTGGGTAATAGGCTGTACGGTCTGGCTCCATATTCGTGGTGGGCGAGGGTGCTGGGTCTCGCTCTGGGGTGGTGACCGATGGTCGTGTTCAACATCGCCCACAGTAAAAGAAGAGCCCTCCATCCATTGTTGATGTACTCATCCAGCGTCCAGCAGGAGTTTCGTCCAAACCGTCCAAAAATGGCTGAGGTGGCTGACACCAATGAATTCCTCCACATTCTCCACGAGGTCTCTTCCTCTTTAGAAGATATAAATCATAACCCCATCGGACTTGGCAAGCCTGGGGTTAAATCATAACCCCATTTGCAAACTCCACATTGGGGAAATGTTAGTGGATACAATTTACAATTAATTATTTTCTGAGTCCAGTATTCTGTAACATCATGTCTAGTTGATGAAGATGAAGATTCAAAAGTTTCCAAAACAAAAGTATTTCATATAAAACAAACTCAAGAGCGAAAACTGTCCAAGGCGTAGCTGGAGGAACATGAGTCCGACTGGTCGACAGGCCAAAGTTATGTTGCGGTGGTGGCCAAGGCCACGGTGGTGTTGAGGGATCAAGACCCGAGGTGAATCTGTACAGCAGAGTGGAGCAATCAGAGGAGGAACTGAGAGCTGAAGGGAGGCAGTGGAGGCAGGGCCAAGGAACTGGCTGGCTTTGGTAGAGGAGGTGGATGAGGGAGGATGGGTGGTACCATCAACAATGAAGAAGACTTGGAACTGGACGGCTTAAAGGACGATTTGGTATTACTTGGACCAGCGGACACATAAGAATTTGGGGGATTAACTCTTCTAAATCCTCATTAAACAGCACAGAAGCCAGGCATAGCTCACCTTCAGCAGTGAGAGTTTGGCTTGGGCATTGCAGTAGGCTGGTTGGGCTCTGGTTCTGGGGTAAGCACTGAGCTTAGTTCCAGCAGCACTGAGCCAAGTTTTGCCTCTGTTAGGGACATTCACTATTAGTTTGCATGGGCCCACTTTATATTAGGTTGCCTTAACTACTATGTACCTACGTACATCAAAAAATAAGTACAATGTACTTCCTATGTTCATATTGTATTGCAAAACACTTTTGCAGATATTGAGGTGGGATACGGGTAGAGTTAGGGACAGGTGTGGTGGTATGGTTTAAGTGTAGGGTTAGGTGTAAACGAAGTGTCAAAAGTGTAACTGCAGAAATTAATTATTGATGTAACTTCATGCAGGTAATTTTTAAATTGTAAATACAATGTAAAAACATGTATTTACACAATTAGTGCATTGTATTAAATTATTAATTTAAATGTTAGTGCATAGCAGTTAAGGCCACATGATATAAAGTGGGTCCATGAAAACTAATAGTGAATGTCCATTACAGAGGCAAAACTTAGCCCAGTGCTACTGACAGCACTAAAATACCTCCACTTTGCGATGTGTCCTCTACTGAAAAATCAGTGTGTTTTTTTCTGTTTACACACTGGCAATATAATCATCACAGAAACAGTGATTGCAGTTGTTTCCAAATGTCCCAAGTAAAAATATGCTGTCAATTTTTGTAAACTTTTGTGAACCCAGCCAGTTGGAAATAATGACATTGACAGCATCCAAACTCCAATATTCCACACACCTGCACACACACACACCTGCACACACACACACCTGCACACACACACACACACACACACACACACACACACACACACACACACACACACACACACACACACACACACTCACATATATATGAAAGGCCTTAAGACATACGTCGCTAACTGAACCTCAGAGCGATTAGCCCCTTAGCTGCTGCTTGCATTTTCACTTGATATTTGCTGAGAACTTTAGAACTGCCCAATGCTTTCTCCAGTCCAATGTTAATCCCACAAGTGTCCGTGTGAACGTGAAACTCAAATTCCATAGGAATGAAGTGAAAACACTTGCTCAGCTCCACTTGTTCCATGTTAGTGGACACGCACCTAAAAACTACAAATTAAACATGATGAAACCGAAACATGACTGTGACTAATTATGAACAAAATGAATTATTTGTGTAAAGTGTGATCATGGTCCTTGATTTGTGGGGTGTTGTTTTGGTATCATCATCTTTAAACTTTGGGATTTTCTCTGGCTTTTTAGCTTAGTTGCAGTTCTTAAAATGTAATTTTGCCTCCAACCTAATCTTCCATGTAGGTAATGAATAAATAAATCTCCAGGGCTGCGATAACTTGATGATTATGCGGGAAAGTGTTCTCTTAATAGATCTTTGTTATTACTTGCATTTTAAGGAAATTACTTAAGTCCAAGAAGTTTAGCAAATGGCAGCTAAGCAACCAATACACACGGAAAACATGTTGCTTTCCGCGAGATGTGTGTGAATGGCATATATTTTACTCAATCGAACACTCCCTTGGGACTTGACAATGTCAAGGGTGCCATGGGAGAAGGGAAACATTTCCACATCCCATCTCTCTGCAAATAGCAGGTGCCATAAACACAGAAGATTAAAGATTGCACTCATAGCTAAAGTGTGCATGCTGACTGCTTATTGTCTGCTGTTTAGATATTGCCAGAGGGTAGAAACATGACTTCTGTGGAAAACCTGGAGTTCACAGAGGCTTTTAAAAATCCACGGTGTGTGTATGTATTTGTTTATGTAGAAAGAATGGAGGAGAAAAAGCATTTGTCTGTCTCCGTTTCCCGAGTCTTTGAAAGCATGCTCTCTGAAGATTCACATTCGGTTTTTTGAAAGCCAAATGTGTCAGTTTTCAAAATATACTTTTATGTCTTCCGGTGTCATAAAACAGAGAAGGAGATTAAATGTATCGTACAGTCCCAATGTAAAGTCTTGTCTTTGTTGAGCCAGAAATGAAGTGGCGTGTTCATTTGAAGGAGCTATCACAAAAGAGGAAAAACAATTATGGCATTTCTTACTTATGAGACTGAAGACTGAGTTCTCAGAAACATCATTGAACTGCCACTCAAAATGACTCTAATGTGTAACTCGGCAAAACTAAAATGCTACAGTTTTACTTCAAGTTAGTAGCAGACTGAAATGTAAAAACAACCTTCGTTAAGTTCAATTTGAGCATGCTCTAGTGTGAGGAGACTCACTCTAAGAGAACCTCATTAATATTTTAACATTGCAAACCATCAATTTGACTTGAAAGAGGTTAGTTTTAAAACAGTCATAAGTGCCATGAGACTTTTTGTCAATGTCTGGGCCCTCTGAAACAATTTTGAACTTTTTTCAAGCTCTGGCTGTGATAGTGATGAAGCTTTTAGCTTGGAGTCCCCAGTGGACTGCAGGACGAGACATACTGACTGCTAAACTCTACCTGTTGGGAAGCAGTTTGTTCGGATTGGGTTTACACACACACTCTCTCACACGCACATATATATGCAAGTCGCACTCTTCAAACTTAGCACAGATGGAACAGCAGCTGTAATCAGTGACTTGGAAAAGGTGCCTTGTTGACGGGGTTTGATGTTTGAATCCCTTGGTTTCACCCGGCAGAGAAAGAACTCATTGCACAGCTTCTGTTTCGTTTAGTTTTTTTGTTGTTGTTTTTATTTTTTTGGTTTCCTTCATCTTTCCGTGGGAAAAAGTCCACTTGCTCACAGGCAGTAATGCATTTCAGGTATTTTGCGAGAAGCGGGAAACATTGGACACTGCGTGAGCTTAGTGACAGTGATATGATTGGTCTATCAAATACTGTATCAAATAGCACTAGGCTAATTTGATTCATTTGCACAGACATGCTTGTTAGCAATACAAATTCGGCCCTTGCTAGGGCAGGGGATCCATCATCCACAGCCAAAGCAGCAGATGTTGGGATGCAACACCTTGACTTGAATATCAAAGAAGCTGGCAGATATTTCACAGAGTTTGCAGAGAGTTTGTTTTGGAGCCAGACAAAAATTACACGTTTTGTAAACATTACTTGCTGCGATACGGTTCGCACAATGATTTTTCAGCATTACTTTATTTCAACTAAAACTCCATTTATACTGAGTGATTGACAAGTCTGACACTTTTATTATTATTATTATTATTATTATTTTAATAATTAACAGGGTGCTTTTCTACTTGTACTCTTCTACTGTATGCACTATGTTCCAGTCTGATATAAATGAATGTGTTTGCTGTTTGAGAGTTTGGCCCCACTTTATATTAGGTGGCCTTAAGTACTATGTACTTACATCAAAAAATAAGTACAATGTACTTACTGTGTTCAAACTGTATTGCAAAACACTTATGCTGATATTGAGGTGGGATACGGGTAGAGTTAGGGACAGGTGTGGTTTTGTGGGTCAGTTTAAGGGTAGGGTTAGGTGTAAGGGAAGTGTCAACCGTGTAATTACAAATGTAACTACAGAAATTAATTACAGACGTAATTGCATGCAGGTATTTTTAAAATGTAAAAACATGTATGTACACAATAAGTGCATTGTATCAAATGATTAATTAAAATGTTAGTACATAGTAGTTAATGCCACCTAGAGTTTATGTATTAATGTTTTACATCTTTGGGTACTATTTTTCATGGTTTTATTGTTTGGTCAATATACTTGAAAATTTACAAACAGTACCGATTTGGTTTAAAAAAAAATATGTTCATTCTGAATCTTAATCCTAGAGTCAAGTAATTTACAAGAAATCAGTGTTTTTTTTTTTTTTACTGGATGGTTTACAAATAAAAAGCTTAGTACAAATAAAAATAATCACAAATACAATTATTGTTGTAGTTTCTGTTTGTATTTATTTAACTTCTAGATTTGTTTTGTTTTTTCAAGGCTGTTCTGTGAGCTTTAACGTGAACTTTAATTTCCTATAATTTCTGTTCATAGGCAAACCGTCAGTGAATATAATATGCTCTCCTCCAATATCATGAGATTGAAAAATGTCCTTTTTGACAAGTGTCTTGCATCTCAGATATTGAGATATAGTTTGTGAGTGTGTTACTTATTAGAGATATTGTGGTGATATAAGCTCTGCCACCTTTTTTTTTTCTTTTTTTTTTCTCACCTTCTAGCACTGCATTTAGAGCAACTACACACTGTAGGACATCTGCACTTGTTGAAGTGATTGCTTGCTTGCTGGGAGCCGCATCTGTTCCTCCATCACAAGGTCACTCTGCTCCATTATTTGCTTATAGTTTCTGAGGGAGGAAATCTGATTTGAGCATTGCTTGACAAACATGTCATGTTTTGTGTTTGAAAATGCCTTTTTTGAAACCCCAACCAACCCACCCACCCACCCACCCCTTGTGTATGATAAGAAACCAATAACTTGTATGCACAATAAAAATGTAAAATGAGTCATGCAACACATTAATTCCAACGGATGATTGATGTATATTTTAGTATATTTGTGTGGATGTGCACACACACGCATTGTGTTCGTTATATGTTTGTGATGAGGCCACGTCTGTCTGCAATCCCTTACTCTTGCACATCAATGTTTCTTCTTACACTTTCTGTTCATGTCATCAAATATGTAATATATATTTTATTGGACTGATGTGATTATGATCACTTTTAAAGGGGTGGTAAAACACGATTTCACTTTCCTAACTTTAGCTAGAGTGTAATGTTGATGCTGAGCATACAACATCTGCAACGTTACAATATTCAGAGTTTAAAGCAAAAGGAGAAATTTGCTTTTAAAGAGATACATTTCTAAGGACAGCAAACGGCTGGTAGGGAACTACAGACTTTCCCTCCAGGGTTGGTGACATCACCATCTCCAATATTTGCATAAACCCCTCCTCCGAGAATATTAAATAAGGGAATGAGGCCATTCTTTATTGCTGGGCTGGAGTTCTGTGCATCGTGCAATGTCAACGAAACGCTGTTATTTTCTTCCTGATTGTAGGTCCACTTTGTTCAGCCTTCCTAGGGGCAGGGTTAAATAGTTAAAATGTATTCAGTGGTTAAAATGTATTGTTAACTCGGTCCCTCATTATTACCCAAATCTTGCTCTCTGTGCTGCACATTTTACGGAGGAAAGCTCACAATCGTCGCTGTTCAATGCAGGATTTGCACAATGGCTTGTCCTGAAAGATGGAGCAGTTCCAACTTTAACAACAGAAGCTGTTTACGGGCCACAACCTGTAAGTATGATTTATTGTTCGTTGATGTGTTTTCCTGTGTAGCCCGGGGAAACTAAAGACACTAAAATATTGTTTGACAGTAATGTTTTTTTACATTATGTGTGTATTTTATTTATTCTGTGCCTTTATAGTGTTTCATGTATATGTATATAGTTATACATTTGTGTGTAATATTATTTAATGCTTAACCCTTATGCATCCCTGGCAGGCCCAGTTCCAGAATCAAATCATTGAGAGTGCTTCTGAAATTACTGAGGGTGCTCTAAGCAACGGCTCCACCAAAGCGGTGTAGAGTGAGAAATGTATGGTCATTTGTTTACAGGTCATTTATTGTAATACGTTACTAATATTATACCATGTCATCTTCCTGGGAACCAAAAAAAAAAAGGTTATGTGAATTTAGATTTTTTTTTTTTTTTTTGTATTCCTATTTTATGGGGATGTTTTCAGCCACTATGGGGTGTTTTTGAGTCTTAATTTGGCCATAACTTTCTCTGTGTTTCAGCAAATGGGATGATTTTTGGTGACAAATCTTATTTTTACACATATTTTGGAAAAATGCTTTGAAATTTTTCACAAAGTCAACAATACACTGTGGGCAAATTCACTACCCTTTCATTACCCTCGTGGCTGAAAACAGCCACTAAATTAAACTGCTATAAAAATGGAACAGATAAATATTTGTTTTTTTACATAAATCTATTAACCAACCTCAGTCCTGATCAAAACTACAATTTTTTTTATTTAAAAATCAGGATTTTAACTCTTTAATTGGCAATTTCATAAAGGATGTCATTGATTTGGGGGAAAACACAAAATGACTGATTTTCAATATAAAATGTAATTGTGGACTGGATTTTTTTTATCTTTTATCACAGTCTCGGACATGTCAAAGATTAGAAAACACATTGGCTTTGATGCATTGTTATTTTTTGTGCAGCATCAGATTTAATTTTTTTCTCCCTCATTTACTCCTCGTGGCTGTTTTTGCCCCATTGACTTCCATGGTAACCACATTTTTTGATTGCAAAGCCATGACACCATATACTCATGCATTTTTGATTGTTGATGGTTTTCCCTGTTGGGAAAACACTTGATTTTTACAGTTGATAACCAGGTGGCACTATTAACCCTTTATATAGGACTGTGCAAAAAAAAGCTTAGTTTCTGGCTTTTCTATGGAGTTTTCAATGGACCTTTCTATGGACTTTTCTATGGAGTATTATAGCATATTAGTGTGTGAGAGCCAGTGTGTGAGAGTGAAACTGAATGTGTGAGAGTGAAAGTGAGTGTGAGAATGTGTGTGTGTGTGTGTGTGTGTGTGTGTGTGTGTGTGTGTGTGTGTGTGTGTGTGTGTGTGTGTGTGTGTGTGTGTGTGTGTGTGTGTGTGTGTGTGTGTGTGTGTGTGTGTGTGTGTGTGTGTGTGTGTGTGTGTGTGTGTGTGTGTGTGTGTGTGTGTGTGTGTGTGTGTGTGTGTGTGTGTGTGTGTGTGTGTGTGTCCTTGAATTTTACAGAAGTTTAGAAATGATTATGCAGCCTGAGCCCCCCAGTGAGCTGCAGGATGTATTGCCTTCTCCCTCTGACACCGCAGACTCAGGAGAGTGAGATCCTGATTTTGTTGTGGTTCCCTCATCATCCTCTTTAGCTTCCACTGAAGACGAGAAGAATTCAGAGGATCCTGGATCTGGGTGGATGAGAGAAACGGCGAGGTGTGGTTTTCCACCAATGTGGAGATAACTTCCTTTCGTCATCCTGCCAGAGGCGTGACTCCAGGGCCGACGTGCTATGCCATCACAAGGGTCCAGGGTCCACAGGCAATGTGTGGACTCCCACCTGGCCCTGTAGACGCCAGCCAGAATCAGTAGTCCCATGTAGGCACAGAGATCTATGAAGTCCACTCTGGTCCAGTTTCTAATTGTGGATGTTGGTCATGCTGACAATGAGGTCAATCATCTCCTCTGTAAAAAACAGACATAATCGATGTTCTGAACCCTTGTGATGGCATAGCACATCCGCCCTCGAGTCACGCCTCTGACTCTCCTGAGTCTGCGGTGTCAGAGGGAGAAGGCAATACATCCTGCAGCTCACTGGAGGGGTCAGGCTGAATAATCATTTCTAAACTTTGGTAAAATTCAAGACCTTCTCATGTTGCTCTTCTCACCATCAAATGACCAGCAGGATGACATGCAAGTGGTTAAATCCACTTATCTTTTTTTTGTTTAGTCTGCACTTCACACCAAATTATGAGGACATTTGATATGTCCTCATAAACCACATTTATAGTGTAATACCAGTGTAATACCCATGTAGTTATACAAATTTGTGTCCTCATAAACCACATAAACAGGCTCACACACACACACACACACACACACACACACACACACTCAACTTCACTCTTACTCTCACACTCACACACACACTAATATGCTATAATACTCCGTAGAAAAGTCCATAGAAAAGCCAGAAACTAAGCTTTTTTTGCACAGTCGTATCTAAAAATTACAAATTTTACCTCTTCCCAACAGGGAAAACCATCAACAATCAAAAATGCATGAGTATATGGTGTCATGGCTTTGCAATCAAAAAATGTGGTTACCATGGAAGTCAATGGGGCAAAAACAGCCACGAGGAGTAAATGAGGGAGAAAAAAATTAAATCTGATGCTGCACAAAAAATAACAATGCATCAAAGCCAATGTGTTTTCTAATCTTTGACATGTCCGAGACTGTGATAAAAGATAAAAAAAAATCCAGTCCACAATTACATTTTATATTGAAAATCAGTCATTTTGTGTGTTTTCCCCCCAAAATCAGTGACATCATTTATGAAAATGGCAATTAAAGAGTTAAAATCCTGATTTAAAAAAAAACTAAAAAAAACATTTAGTGGTTTTGATCAGGACTGAGGTCGATTAAAAGATTTATGCAAAAAAAATATATATATATATTTATCCGATACATTTTTACAGCAGTTTAATTAAGTGGCTGTTTTCAGCCACAAGGGTAATGAAAGGAGACAGGGGTAGCTGCAGCTTGGTGTAATGGGCGTGGCAGGACGTAGGGGCATGGTGAGAGGTTTCTCATTGGTCAAAGGAGCTTCCTCCTGGTGACTGCGTTGCCAATCAGCAGTAACCATAGTTTTACTATAGTATGAATCAGTGGAGGAATGAGTTTTGACTTAGAACACAAGCCTTTGTGACAAATTCAACTGACGTTTTAAAAAAACTTAATTTTAAAAATGACTACTGAATGTTTTTTGGATAAAATGTTGTTTGTTTTGGTTACTTGTGTAATGTCACTTAAAAGTAGTTTATTAAACCGGTTTTACTTCATTTTATATTATATGTTGAGTGTTTAATTCAAAAGTATATGTATGCCTTTAACAGCAAAACCATTTTCTGTACCATTTTTATAAAAATAACATTACTTTTAGTTTGTATGTACTTTAAAGTGTCAGAAGACATTTTTATCTTTAAAATAATAATTTGTTTTTTTATTATTTTTTATTTTATTATTTAGTTAAAGTACAGACATTTCAAGTATAATACAATACAAAATGATTAATACAAAGCAT
Organism: Pseudorasbora parva; assembly: GCF_024679245.1. NCBI lineage: Eukaryota > Metazoa > Chordata > Actinopteri > Cypriniformes > Gobionidae > Pseudorasbora > Pseudorasbora parva. Next base: position 25,184,626 of record NC_090172.1, read on the forward strand.
TGTAAATACAGCTCAAAATGTGTAAATCTGAGAAAAACAATAACAAGTAAAAAAAGAACAATACACATAAAAACAACAATCTAAGTTTATGAATCAAGGTAGAAAACTTTTTGTTTTGTGATCTCATGTTTGAAAGGGTTTCAAAGTATACTGTGAGATCAGTCTTATAAAAGGTAATAGGGTTCTTTTAATTGTGTCATGCATATAAAACTTCGGCAAAATAATTTAATTGTATAATTTTGTTTTTCAGAAAGATATGGGTTTTGGAAACAAAGTAAAATGTCATGAGGTTCTAAATTCTAATACAAGGATTTTTTTTTTTTTTTTTTTTTTTATGTGAATGCTGTTTTACGTGGATATTATGACACGAGTGAAGCACAGCGCTTTATTTAATAATAAATAATAGGTCCGCAATTAAATGTTACCTACCTCGCAGCCAATCAGACTCTGTCGCACAGTTGAGAAATTTCCATATAGACCTGAAGAGACGCTCCCAGGCAATCTTTTACTGTCTATGAGACAGTCGGGGTAGCCTGGTTTTACCAGACTCTCATACATTTCATTTGTACATAGAGTCTGGCCACTCTCCATTGACAAGGGTTTATTTCCGTGAAGGCGGGCACTCTGTTGAGGTTTAAAACTATTGGATCTGCCCTGAGCCACTCTGGATCTGCCATAACCAATCGCTAACGTTTGGTCGTGACGTATGTCATGCGCCCTTCGCCTGTTTCACTCATGGAAATCCGACAAAATAAAAGTGCACATGTGCAGGCTACCTCAGTGATAAAACTATAGGATAAAACCTAAAACTCGTGCATTCGGATTGTGATTTATTCACGCCATGGTGGAGGAGAGCTTTGTGAACGGGAACGCGGCGCTCGTGGTCCGTAACATCATTGTATGCTGTAAATAAAATGTCATATGCTTGGTATATGCTTTTATTTTAATTTGTTTGAGCGGTGATGAAATATATTGCTCTTCTAAATACTTGCCAGCATTTTAAGGAAATACAAGTCTATAAATGCATCCAAATAACAGCAAAGCAACCGTATGGTGTTCTGCAGTGGTCAAAAATGATTACAAACAGTGAATTTTGAAGTGATATATTGTTGAAAACTCAGAGATGTGGATTCGGACAGCTGTTACATCAAGACGACCTTGCGTTTGTCAAAAGCAGTGGGTAACTCAGCCGGGGATTTTTCCGCGGGTGGTGAGAGACGGACGGCAATAAAATCACTGACCAGTCCCTGTAACTTAAATGATGGCAATACCTTCCGACTCCACGAGAAACAGTTACCGTCCGAATAGTTTCAGCCAACTCCTTCATCACTAATGAAGCGATCTGGAAAATCAAACTTTTCCCAAATTTACCCTGTTGGAGGACCACAACATCATGGCCACCAACAAACCCCAGCAAAGACTGTTATTGCTCGGGGCTTTAACTTCTGGATATTCGGCAGCGGTGCCCCAATGCAATGAATGGTTTACTTTGCATCTTTCTCCGCCGCCATTACTGAACTACATCTCAAACTAGCGCTCAACATCAATGTCATCGTTCTCAGCCACTCCCTCTGTTCGCTGATTGGACCGGTAAAAATTTGTTAGGAGAAAACCTAAGAATACACCGCAGTCCCAGAGAGAGTACTGAAGGAAAATGAAAATTGAACGGAAGTACGTAGGAGGGCAGAGCCAGGCTACAGTCGGGGGGACGTGGAAACATAAAGTCTGATAAAGTTAAGGGAGAAGAATGGGGAGAAGCCCATAGTGAGCCAAAAGCTACGAGAGAAAATATTTAAACAACGTGATTCAGATTTTACTTTCCACATCTACTAGAAGACCTACAGCTGTCAGACAGGAGGCTCACGTCACATCTACGTCGTCAAGCTCAGTCTGAGCCTGCGCAGTTCACTCAGCCATCAGGAAGTGAGTGCTCCTATACTGACATCACTTTTCGCCATTGAAGTCAATGGGATAGCTCTGTCCATTTCTTTTACTGTCTATGTTGAAATCTTCTCGACTGTTCAATGCACACGCACATTAAAACCAAAACACTTCAAAGTCACGCAGCATACAGACATAAACATCTATAATTAACACACTACATTTTACTGCAAAATGCCACCTCACATTGATAATGGCACTTATTATTTAGGATGTTTTTATTTTTGTTTTTGCAAACGCAGATATTTTACAAAATGGATTAATGTCAAATATATTTTATAAATCCAAAACTGCTTGGAAGGAAACTGTGCCAAATGGATGCGTTTTGAGGCCTTAGTCATGAAAAATGTCATAAACTTAAATTAAATAATTACTAAATATTGAGGTCAAATTGATGTCAATATCGTCCCCCGAGAAAGGGGCGTGGCTAAAGCCTAGTTCACACTGCCCGATTTTTCCCCCGATTTTGAGTCGCCGACAGGTTTTGTGAAATCGGCGACAAATGCCCGAGATCATAGGCAAATCGGTGCTCGTGCACGCGAGTGACAATCCCGCAGTGTGAATAATCAAAGACGCGATCAGAGAATCGCCGACGAGTCGCCGACGCCGGTGAGATATTTGCCATGCTAAATATCTGGACCTGTCAGCGATTGAAACTCCTGCTGTGTGAACTGAATGACCGACAGCCATACAGGGCAGCAGGAGGTTCAGGGAGGAGTTATAGAGCAGAATATTAGTATTTTAATAGATATTTTTACAATTCTATCAAACAGAAACAAAGCCCAAACATTTGCACATCCAGCCACAGCAGCAGCAGCACATTACAAAATTGTTTATTTACCTCAAACTTTCTTTGCAGAACACAATCCTGGCTCCCTCTGTCTCTCCAACAATTTCTTCCGCCATAATCCTTTTTCTTTTTCTCCACAAATCAGCGCACATACAGTCTGAAGCAAACTTTGTGTAGTTTATCATTTTTAATAACAATTCCAAGTCTCGCGCGAGAACTGCAGTCTGACACATTGTGATCTCGCGTTGTTTACTTGTCACATAGCACGTGTAGTTGTGAAATGTATTTTCCGCATGGAGAGAGAGAGTTGTCGGCGATTCTTCCTCTTGTTAAGTCATGCAGTGTGAACTCCTCTGTCGTCAAACCATCGTACAGTGTGAACACAGCAGTGACTTAATGATACCCCAGATCGTCATGCAGTGTGAAAAGAGCAGTGACCCGGCGAGTTTGAAAATCGTGCAGTCTGAACTAGGCATCATCAAATCGCGGGACACATCGCGTTTTGGAAAACATCAAGCCTGCAACGTAGTGTGTGAGTGAAAGCATGAATATGGGCCCACTTAAGTGCGCTTTATTATTCACTGTACTGAGTGCTGAGCATTTCATAGGGTTAGCCCTAACGAAACAAAAATATATTGCAGTATATTGGAAAATATCATGTAATACATTAGGCAATATATTCACATATATGGGATTTAATATTTATATTCGCCAATATATTGCAATATATGAAAGCGGCAATCATTTGTATATGTTGCAATATATTACAGGAATATATAGTATATTGTATAATACCATCAATATAGTATTCCATGTATTTACAATATATTATAATATATTTTGAAGTAATATATTGGTAAATATATTTTCCTTTCATAAGGGAGATTTCCAAATTGATATAGTGTTATTGAGTTGTAACTTTCTACAATGTCCTAAACAGCTGAGTTAATGCCTTGAAGGGTGTTCAACATTTGTGAATACAAGAATTGAATTTATTTTGATAGTCTCACTCCTTTAAAAGGATTAGTTAAAATTGTATTTCATTTACAATTCCCCAAATAAGTTATTTTCATATTTTATGCCTTTTTACTTTTCTTTTTTGAATTCATTGATTATTTAAAAATATAAAAAATAAAGACTCATAAGACCAGTATTTGATTTCTTAGTCGTTATTGCTGCTGAATGGAAGGAAAAAGAACTTTGATTTATTATAGTTAAATCATAATACCCAGGCCCCAGCTTTAACATAACAAGTATCGTTAGGCTACTGGGGTTACACCTGTAATAGTTTGTATTGTAAATTGTAGCAAGGAAGTAAACAAATGACAATGCTCTTTGGCTCTGCAAACCATGTTAACCCTTTGACACGTACAATCACGAGTGAGTGAGAGACTGACTGAGCTCAGTGTCTTTCAATGTTTATGTTAGGTTTCATACACTTCAAATTACATTACACAATCACAAAAATGTCACGTATATCGAGAAGTGGATGATCTTGTGCTGTAAATCCAGCAGTCTCCGTCAGTGTTGTAAACATAACGTTAATGGCAGCAATTTAAAAAAATGACAAATTAACTTAACTAATGAAGAACAATTACTATTAGTGTTAGTGAACACAGAATATTTGGAATATTGGAATAATTCAACGCTGGAAACACACAATGCAAAAAAGAAAAAGAAAAAAAAGACCACTGTTACAACACTCACTGGTCTGTTAAGCTGCTTTTTATGTCATTGCATTTGATAGCATGTGCAATGAAAACACAGGGCAAAAGCTGGAGATTAACAGCTCTAGAGGCAAAATTACTCATATGTCTGCTTCTTATATCATCAAAGCAGACCACTTTGACCTTTGACTCCAACAAGATAACAGTCAGTATGAGACTGGTACTGTCGGTCTCTGTGGACATGACTCCTCTCTGCCCCCAAGCTGTGACACGTTAGCAATCATCACACCCTAGTAAACACAAACTGCCTGCTCTTTGTGTGTCCATTGTGAGTGTTTGTGTTCTGTGGATGAGCTGCTGTGAATCGTTTTTGTTTTGTTTTTTTACTTGTGAACATTTCAATACAAAATAGTGACAAACGCAGAGCAGTTTACTGTTAAAGGGGTAGTTCATGCAAAAACAAAAACAAAAAGACAATTGTGTCATCATTTAGTCATGCTCAAGTTGTGTCTATATATATATATATATATATATATATATATATCCTTGTTTTGATGAACACAAAGGATATTTTGAAGAATTGTGTAAACAAGCTCTCACCAACTATTGACTGGGAATGGGGAAAAATAGCCAATGGCTGGTGAGATCTGCTTGGATACAAGTATTGTTTCTTAATCTTCCTTTGTTTTCAGCGGAAAGAAATTGATAAAGGTTTGTAACAACTTGAGGCTGAGTATATGATTTACATTTACAGAATTACATTTTTTGGGTGAACTATCCCTTTAATATACATGAGATTTAAGCATTGGCAAGTATATAAAACGGTGTCAATTGCCATTTTTTATGAATCCCATTATGTCTTAAAGTGACAGCATCCTAACAAAACAAAAACAAAAAATGCTTGTTAGACCTACCTGAAAAGCACTCTTTTTTATTTGCATCTTCATTTGTTCTAATGTATTCATTTGTGCTATTGCTTGTAATTTGATTATTTGTTCTTCTTTTTTTATTGTTTACTTGTCTTTAATAATGTCTTACATTTATATTAGTTAGATTTATCGAACCTGGAATAGAGAATTACGAATTTTTCCTGTCAAGCCAAGTCACCTTTGTTTATATAGCATTTTTTATAATACAGATTGTTTAAAAGCAGCTTTACAGTGATTACAGGAAATTAATGCAACAAAGATTTACGTTGTAAAAATCAGTGACTATTAAGTCAAGTCACTGTCATTTATATAGCAAGTTTTACAATACAATAGAAATATTTATGGTAGGTATTTCTGAAGTCACTGGCCATTGGCAAAAAGTTACTTTTAGGTCCTGACTGCAGATATGTCATCTTTCTCATTGCTGCCTTATATTTGTCATGGGATTTAGAGGCAGACACAGTAGGTGAACTCAATTATTAAAAGGTTTGTGGGATGTCAGGGAATGCAGGTAAGTATATAGATGATAGATGAAACAAGAAAAGCACTTAACTTTAAATGAACAGTTCTTTGTTGGCAGGTGAGACGAACACACGAGACCAGACTGAGGGAGTAAACACAGCAGAGCAACGAAGGAGCAGATAGGCACTGGAGAACAACAATGGAGCAGACGATGGAGAAATACAGGTAAGTATTTCCAACATGTTAGATCAGTACGAGAGTCTGAACAGTCTTTGGTAAACACTGACGAGACCAGACAAAGAGTGTGTGTGTGAGCCGAGTATAAATGCTGCCCTTGAAAAGTAGGTAAATGTTGACTAGGTGAGTGCAATTAGAATGCAGGTGATAGTAAGTGATGTGTGTTGGGAGAGGGGGAACCCAGTGTGACCGTGACACCATTTTCCTGAAAAATTACTGCACTTAAACTAAAACCACTTCTGCAAGGTTATGTCACACACTCCAAATTTGCAAACTAAACCAGGGGTTTAGGGATTAGCTGGTTAGCTTCTGTAGTTAGCCTCTTCTTGTAAAGTATAGATGCTGTAACTACGCACATGGTCTGTCATATGACATTTACAGCTAAGGTGATTGGCCCAAAATGTGTCACTTCTAACAGAAAGACTAGGGAGGCCAGATGAAGTAATAATGCATTAATTTAGTAACAGACCAGCAAGTATTATTTTTAGAGGTTCTTTGGCATAGGCACCATCCGTAGCTCCCGTCTCAAGGGTAACGGACTCTGCATTTCATGTCTGAAGATGAAGGCCGAGGTGCAGCTGGACCCCTGGGAGGTATAGGCAGGGACCATCCTGGTGGTGGTGGGGAGGATGGAGGTAAATTATGGCGTCAGCATCTGCAAACTCAGATGTGTAAGTCACCATATTTTATACTCTATACATTCTATATATGTTATATAGAATTTGGACATGATTGGTTAGGTCTGAATGTGATGAGTGACATAACATTGAATCTTCCTGGCAAAACTTTACGCTACACTGTAAAAAATTTGTGGTGTTTTTTGTTGGTTTAACTTAAAAAAGTAAGTAACCTGGTTGCCTTAAAATTTTGAGTTTATTGAAATTAAAAATTTGAGTTGATAAAATTAAGGAAATTAGTTTAATAAATAGAAACTCAAAATATTTTTGAATCTGAACCACATAAAAAATGTGATAAATCATGAAAATAGCACAATTTGGCATGTTTCACTGTGTCATCAGAAATATGCTTACAAAATCTTTGAAAAATATTTTAATAAAGGCTGTCGAATCCCAAAAAATGTTCATTGTATTAACTCAAAATTTTAATTTCAATGAACTCAAAATTTTAAGGCAACCAGGTAACTTTTTTTCTAAATAATTTTTTACAGTGTAGAGCGTTCACTTCCCATAAAATAAATAAAAAGGACTACAGTAGCTCTCACAGGTAAGTCCTTGAACTAAACTGAGTTCAGTGAATCAATATTTAAGACTTACTTTTTAGTTTCATCCGTTTAAAAGTTCATAATTGCTTTCTAAAGTACATTTTTATTTATTTTAAAGAATTCCACTGTTGTTCAAGTGTAACAAACAGCTGAGTTATTCAGTTATGTGGCCATTCGTACAAGATAATATGACGCAGATTCTGATAAATACGTTAATAACAGTGTTCCGGCATTACAGTGAAGTATAACAGTTAAAGGACTCAAGTGTTTTGTTGTGAAAATGTCCAAGAGGAAGTCAAAACAGTGCTCAAAGCCACAGCTGTGGTCTATCATTGTGTCAAGGAGTTTAGATTACATTATTTCATCAAAGCTTCCAAGGTTTAAGAGCCCTTCAGATGCCCCATTTAAAAAGAGCGACAAGATCTGTTATTAGTGCACAACCTAATCCTTACAGCTCTGAAAGAAAGAGAGAGACTGAGAGAAGAAAAATCACACATCTTTTAGAAATATCTTAAGGCTCATTATCTGGAAGTGTCATTGGGACTTCAAGTCAGGATGAGATGGAGTTCAAATAAATCCTTGTGAGGTCTTGAGCTGATGAGCCTCTCTGATACACACATTCACCCATTTCTCTTTTTCTCACACACAATCTTGCTCATTCCCACTTCCCACTTCTCCTGATATTTTGAAGGATTTATTTCCTTGTAATCTGGTTAAATACACAGGCAGTAAATAATCTGCGAGGTATTTCTAGGACATAGTTGAAGTGTAATGTATTCCCATTTATACCTTGTATAAAGGTGCAGTCACATTAGCAAAGGTCTATTGTCAATAATAGTGTAAGGCCGCCCAAATAGTCCCAATGGAGGCTAACGATCGGCGGGTGAAGGTCGCTGCTCGTTCGGTCTTTTCAGCGGGGCAAAGGAATTTTATTCAAATTTCTCGTCGATCTGACTCCATTTCATCATAATTTAGAATTTGGGTTAGAATGCCAATTGGTTATTTGGTCATTTATATTTTATAGTTTAAGTACACATTTAATTATTCCGTTTAACCCTTTGTTGAAATTATACCCAACCTGAATAATTCCAGAGCAAGTCAGAATCAATCAAAGTGTAACAATTTATTAACAGTCAGGTAAATGTATGAAGCCAATTGCATGGTCAATTCAAAGGTAATCCATATAACATCAAATACTCTGAAGTAAAGAATGAAATATACCTGACTTCTGAAAATTACATAATGCTGGCTATCTTGAGACATCCAGCATTAGGGGCTGACCTGTTTAAAGTGTCAAGCCCTGAGCTCTTTGTAACATTCCCTTAAATACCCAGAAACAAATGTACAAACTCTTTCAAATGTAAACACGAGTTCACAATGGGAATTTGCATTAATCAAGACTTGTATTGATGTAAAGACCAAATGGCTGAAAGCCACACCCACCCTACTAAGACAAGATATCTCTAAACTCTTAAAACATTGATTATCTTTTGGTTAACTTCTGTGGAGTTGAGATATGTGTACCAGTCACACTGAGACATTTCAAATGATATCAAACACATATAATACTCTATTGTGTGGATTGACATTGTAAGAGAGAGATTTTATGTGTATTTTCAGTGATCTCAGCATGAGAGAGGGAAGGAATTGGGGGAGAGGGGGTCAACAGAGAAAGATGTAGATTAGCTGATAGTGAGGTGAGACTTGCGTCTCCAGTGGTGTGCGAGGGACAGTTCAGATGTTAATTTCCTTTATTTTCTCAGAGAGTCCTTGTTCCTCATTTAGACATTTCGGCATCTAGTAGTTTTTTTCAGTCTTACAATAGTGAAGCACAGCTCACACGAAAGTTATTTTAAAAGCTTTCTGTTGGTCAGTGCACAAACACTCTGAGTGCATCTCATTCAGCTCCTTAGCTCTCTACGTCATGAACAGTATTTTGTGTACAACAGTTACATGTGTGCACTAGTAAGGACAGTAAGGACCCTGGCTCACTACACAGTGGGACATGGTGACATTACAACGTCCTCATTGACATCACTACTAGTGTTTATGAACAACAGCAGAACTGATCTTTTTCTGATATTTCTTTAGTTATATAAAGTAAATTATGATAAATACTTTGATTGTTACATATACCTGCATCATTAAGCCGTAAATTCATTATAAATGTTAGCTTGATTATGTTCATTCCCCAAAGTATGTTAATATGTATATATGCTATAATGGCTTTTTTTTTTCAAACGGCTATTATTATATGTCATTATGTTTGGTGAGTTGGCTTGCGGGATTTGTTTAGAAGGACTTTAGAACTTCTGTTAAAGGAACATAGTGAACATCTATGCTGCCTGGTTTAGTGCATTGTGGGCCTTTTTAGGGAGCGAACAACGACCTGATCACTGCCCTGACTACTGACCCTTACAAAAAAGAAATGTATTCAGGTTTGCTATTAGTATGCTTCTTTTAAACTAAACATTAGTAAGTATACTTTCAGTCTACGTTTGATCTACTTCTCAGAAATATACTTAAAATTGCACTTAAGTATAGCTACTTTATGGTGGCCCAGTAGTGCACAATACAACAAAACAATACAAAGAAAACATATGTTCACAACACAACGGAATCAAGCCACAAAACAATGAAATTTAAAAAGCAAACAGAAGTACACAACACAATGAATTCAAGCCACAACACAACAGAATCAAGCCACAACACAATGGAAATGATCCCAACCACTAGGGGGCTCTTGGAGTGTGGTAAAGTTGAAATATATTAACAATTAACATTAGTTAAGTGTGTAACCATTATATATCGATGTGAAATATCAATTTAAAATCGCCTACATGCATTATAGCTGCATATGTATACTCGTGAATGCATTTACATTTAACCGCTACCACAGCATGATGCCCAAGGGAATGTCTGCCAATTCCACCATATAGTTGAAACATATAATTTGAATTAATTAAAATTACTCTTACCATTTAAAAACAGACATTTTAAAATTCCACAGCTTGGTTGTTATGGTAAAACTGGCTCATTAATACACAACATTCGAATTTGAACAATAAAATACGATAATTTTAGGTATACGCTTCAACCGATTGGTGAAATTGGCAGATGTGGTAGCTTGTGATAGCTTAGGCTTCATGCCATGATTGCGAGTAAAAGTGTTCTCGAATATAAAAAGAGAATATAAGTTTGAAAATATTTATTTATAAAGAAAACAGACATGTTACTAATTCTGAGTATGTGAATTTTTGTGCAGGCTTTTCCATTGGTAGTGTAATTCACTTCAAATCTACTTTACTCTTTCCCCGCCATTTACTGAATTTTCCTGTTATCCATGTTTTCACTGTTTTATGGTAGTGGGCACTATTACACATCCTACAGTACATAATCTCCCGATCAAAACACAGGTGAAGAAGAAGCTAAAACAAGTGATAGAAGGTTGTCTATGCAAATATAAACTAACAGTATCATCAAACATTAAACAGCATATGAGTTCAAAACAGTTTAAGATCTATAGAATAAAATGTTGAACTCATTAAGAGGAAACAACTGTGAAGCTTCTGGGTGTTTACTCAATCTACACCATCTGTGTTTTGATCATCCTTCTAAATCCCATCTGGACATAGTCTTTGACAAAAATGTTATTTCCTCAACTTTTTGTTTCAGATGTTGCTTTTATGAAACTTACCCAGATTTAAATGTTCATTAAAAAGAATGTGTTAAAATAAGATTGAAAAAATAATAATTACATGAAAAGAGTAAAGTATAGTTATTTAAAGTATAAAAAAATGAATACCTAAATAGGAACATGGTAGTATGATTGAAGATAGATATAAATAGTAAACTACAAGTATGATGTTCTGTTCACTTTAAATAAAATGTACATGTATACAACTACTAAACTAGTAGTTTACTGAGAGTACACTATCATCAATTATATTAAAAAAACTACAATTATTAATATAGCAAACTACTAGTATACTTATAAGTTCACTTGTAGCACAGATGTAGTACAAATGAGAAACAAAATGGTGTACTTAAAGTGTGCTACTGTTAGATTTATATACTACACAGTGGGCCAATTTAGTCGCAAGATGTATTGAAATAGTACACTCAAGTTTAAACTATTACATTGAAATTAGTATACTCACTACATAAAGTATACTTAAAAATGTACTTGAACTTTACTTATCTATACTTCATAACACTAACTTTAAAATAAGTATACTTTTTCATAAGAGGAACTAGGGAGTTTATTGAGAAACATCCTCTGTAATTAATGTTTAGTTATAGTTTTGACTTCATATCTTATTTTGTGTTTCGCAGAAGAACGTCTGTCACACAGGAATTGTTGTTTGGAATGACATTAGGTGGTATAAATTGACCATTTAAAAAAATACTTATTTTATCAATAATTTGGTTCATATTTCATACAAAAATATAGCATTTGAGGTTTGTGGGAAACACTAACAAATGCTAAAACACATGAACAAACACTCAGACCTTTGGGCAGCTATTGCAGTCGTTGCCTCTTTAAAATCCTCTGACACAGTTTATTCAGCTCATTCACTCAGTGTGATGATTTGCTCTCCTCTCTTAGATTAAAAAGTAATAAGGGGCCCAAATGAACTGATTATTTCAGAATCCAGTCATGTGATCCCTGAAAGTAAAAGCTTCATGGGTAATTAAATGTCCATCAACATAGCTCATCTTTTAAAAGACAAGAGACAAGGAATACACAGCAGAATACAAAGGATCTCAAAAGGTACCAGTCTAATGCAAATCAAATCAAAAAGTGTTAATGTTATGCTAACTTTTGGTTTCCCAATATCCCACGGTTTACTCTGAGCCATAATTGCCTTTTATGTGGTCTCTCCAGAGCAGCGACTGCGGTGGTCGAAAAGCGGTGTCTGACATGTGTACCTCTTTGAATTCAGTTTTGTTTCATTAATAACATAAGTGCTTATGGGAGGGCCGTGCACACAGAGGCCAATTGTTAAAAACAAATTTTGGTTGAATGGTGATGTGGTCGCATGCTAATTAGCTCCCTTTTACCACCAATCACTATGTGATGGAAAGGCAGCATTGCATTTATGTTGTAATTATCTGGTGACACAGAAAGGTGTTGTTGGGTTTTTTTTTAATAAGATCCCTTATTGAGGATTTGTTCAGAATTCATAATGAGCTACCAGTCACGTTGGTGTCACGGCAAACAAAAACTTGGACCAGCAAAAATAAAAGGCACAAAAACAAAGAAGCAGCATAAACACAATTAGGCGTTGGGATTTGTTTACTGTCCTAATGCATTTAGAATAGGACTCAGAATCCCCATCCTCATTATGGGTGGAGTAGGGGTCATAAAGTCAAAGAGACAATGCAAATGCGAACGGGAGGATTGGTTTTATTTATAAAGACGGAGGAGGGGGGTCTGAATTCAGCACAGAGAGAATGGTGATGACCTGTGAGGTACATATGGGAAACCACTGCTGACCCAGACATATTTTATGAAAAAAATTGAAGAGGCCTCGATAGAGACATTCTGCCGGCTGCAATCTCAAAGTAATCAGTTCATAATGAAGCATTAACATTCATGTGTGTGAGGGGTGACTATTCCATAAACCACATAACAGATAAAGGTCCAACTCTTATTCGGTCTCTGCTGTTTCGAGTAACACAATTAGCCAATCAGGGCTATCCTTCATTTGGTTGTTTTCACAGTTACCGTGGCAATTGGGCACCTGAGCAAATTTCCTTATGAGTTACATTTCCTTGATGGTTAGAAACACTGAATGAAAATCGGCTCACACACAATATTTACAGTTAAGGTATCCATGTTTCAACCATGTGTACTTTTATGTAAATCCTAAATCTGGAATTACAGTGAAACATAAAGTGAAGTCCCTGACAGTTACAGTTAACACGATTCAGTAAGTCACATGTCTGTGATTACTATCATTAAAGATTAATTGCACTTATACTGTATTATTTAACAAAGTCTACATCCATTTAGTCCTGACTAGCATTACTTTTTTGAGTTAGTATGCCACATACTGTATAACACACATGATCTGTATGTCTACTGTTTTCTGATGTATATTGTATGCACCCCACATACACAACAGACTGTGAATGAGCTGTCTACATTTATTTCACTGTTGCTTGACAGGGAGTGGAAAAATATAATAACCCTTAAACTTACTCATACCATCACGCCTGCTCCTAACTTTACCCGTATCCCACTTCAATATCAGCAAAAGTGTGTGCAATTGAATATAATTGATGATGGCACAGTAAGTACATTGTACTTATTTTTTTATTTTATAAAGTGGGGCTAAAAAAATTACCAATTAATCGAAGAAGAAAAAATCTGATTAATCACAATTAATGTATAAACAACAAAACAAAAGACAGCATTTTAAATACTTGTTTAATGGCATCTTTTTTATGATTGAATGCCAGTATCACTGGTAATACTGCTATTAATGTTACTATTAATAACCCCCACCCCACCCCCCATTTTAAACATTAATTATAATAAGAGTGTTGATAATATAATGTAATGCTAAGAATTACAGAAAGACCTGATTTTTTAACGAGTTAAACTGAAGAAGAAAAATGACTTTCTTGCGTTAAAGCATTAACTTTGACAGCGCTATTACTATTATTCTTCCAGATATCTTTTCTGTTCCGCAGAAGAAAATAAAGTTTTATAGGTTTGGAACAATGATGAAGATGATAGAAATATTGCACTTAGAATAAGGACCTAAATATGATACCAATTTCAGGTTTAAAGTATCTACAATTATATACATTATCCTATAGCTTAATACAACAACTATAAGGACAGCATTGGTTGATTGCCCTATAAAATGTAAACATTGTGGCTTTGTGACATTATTGATTGTTTGAGCATCCCAATCCTTACAAATATGGTTGATCGATCAATGGAATACAGGGGATGTATGAAACCCTTTCACAACAATCATTATTTTAGCTATTTTATTTGGCTAAGTGTTACAGACTGAAAGTACAGGTACTGGTCATATAATTAGAATATCATCAAAAAGTTCATTTATTTCACTAATTCCATTCAAAAAGTGAAACTTGTATATTGTATGCATTCATTGCACACAGACTGATATATTTCAAATGTTTATTTCTTTTAATTTTGATGATTATTACTGATAACCAAGGAAAATCCCAAATTCAGTATCAGAAAATTTGAGTATTACTTAAGACCAATACAAAGAAAGGCTTTTTAGAAATATTGGCCAACTGAAAGTATGAACATGAAAATTATGAGCATCTATAACACTCAATACTTAGTTGGGGCTCCTTTTCCCTGAATTACTGCAGCAATGCGGCGTGGCATGAATTTGATCAGTCTGTGGCACTGCTCAGGTGTTATGATGGTCCAGATTGCTCTTATTGTGGCCTTCAGCTCTTCTGCATTGTTGGGTCTGGCATATCACATCTTCCTTTTCACAATACCCCATAGATTTTCTGTTGGGTTTAAGACCAGGCGAGTTTGCTGGCCAATGAAGAACAGGGATACCTGGTCTTTAAAACAGGTACTGGTTGCTTTGCCACTGTGTGCAGGTGCCAAGTCCTGTTGGAAAATAAAATCTACATAAAGTTGGTCAGCAGCTGCAAGCATGAAGTGCTCTAAAACTTCTGGGTATACGGCTGTGTTGACTTTGGACCTCAGAAAACACAGTGGACCAACACCAGCAGATGACATGGCACCCCAAACCATTACTGACTGTGGAAACTTTACACTGGACCTTAAGCAACGTGGATTGTGTGCCTTTTCTCTCTTCCTCCAGACTCTGGGACCCTGATTTCCAAAGGAAATGCAAAATTTACTTTCATCAGAGAACATAACTTTAGACCACTCAGCAGTCCTTTTTGTCTTTAGCCTAGGCAAGACGCTTCTGACACTGTCTATTGTTCAAAAGTGGCTTGACTAGGAATGTGGGGGAAAAAAAGAAAATAAAAACATGTCTTGCATACGTCTGTGCCTAGTGGCTCTTGACTCCAGCTGCAGTCCACTCTTAGTGAATCTCCCCCACATTTTTGAATGAGTTTTGTTTCACAATCCTCTCCAGGGTGCGGTTATCCCTATTGATGGTACACTTTTTTTCTACCAAATATATTTTCCTTTCCTTCGCCTCTCTATTAATGTGCTTGGACACAGAGCTCTGTGAACAGCCAGCCTCTTTTGCAATGCCCTTTTGTGTCTTGCCCTCCATGTTCAAGGTGTCAATGGTTGTCTTTTGGACATCTGTCAAGTCAGCAGTCTTCCACATGATTGTGTAGCCTACAGAACTAGACTGAGAAACCATTTAAAGGCCTCTCCATGTGTTTTGAGGTAATTAGCTGATTAGAGTGTGGCACCAGATTTCTTCAATACTGAACCTTTTTGCAATATTCTAATTTTCTGAGAGACTGAATTTGGTATTTTCCTTATAATCATCCAAATTAACATAAATAAACATTTGAAATATATCAGTCTGTGTGTAATAAATGAAATAAATATACAAGTTTCACTTTTTGAATGGAATTAGTGAAATAAATCCACTTTTTGATGATAATCTAATTATATGACCAGTACCTGTCATGAAACAGGAATGGAGACAATGAGGTAAACTTAACAGTTCTTTATTAATAGGTTGGTAGCAGTCTGGAGGATCGTCAGGCAGGTAAGTGATGAGCATAATCAGTTAAAATGATTGTCACATTTAACTGACAATTCTTTCTTCTTGTAGGATTGAAGACACGCACAATGAGGATAACTGGTCCAAGGAAACAAGTCTCTGGAAGAAGACAATGAATGACAGGCAGGTGAGTTACACTTGTGTAGAGACTGACAAGACCAGACAATGAGTAAGTGTGAGCTGTGTGCTTATAATGGGTGCTTGATGAAGGTGTGACAGGTGTGGCAGGTTGAGACTGGGAACAAGTAGGTGGAGTTGAAGGACCTGATGCTGATGACGTGTTGGTTGAATTCGTGACAGTATAATAGTGAAAGACAAAAGGCTTGTTCGTCTTCACCCAGCACAGACCGATCGGTGGCAGAATTGAAGCAGTGTATGCCTGTTAGAAATTTTGTCCGACTTGAGGCAGCGCCGACAGCACGTGACTGTGACGTTTTTCAAAAAAGTACCACGAAAGCTTGAGGTGTGTTCGACATCGGCTGCGGCTGGATGGATGCGATCGGCGAGAGTAGCCGAGTGCAGGCGGGGAGGAGCTGCAAACGGAGACGTGAAGTCGGACACTTTCTGCTTCCCGTGGTGACGCTTGCACTGCGTTTGCAAACTTTATCACAGCTGAAGTTAAATAAATGCAATATTTCTCAAATACACAGATGTTTCAAATGATATTTTCATCCAAAACTTTATGTACTGCTTAATAAAGCGTCTATTTGGACAAGATTAAAGTTCAACATATAAACATACACTATCAATGAAGTGGTGTCAACGGTTTTTATCAGTTTTAGTTTGATAAACATGACAATATAACATCGCGACTACATGAAAAGAGGTTTTACTGTTATAAATAAATTATTTGTGAGCATTAGCGTGACATAAGTTTTTAGAATAAACACGAAACGCACGTGATCGCTGTCATACGGCGAATCGGCCAATCGTGGATCAGCTGTGTCGTCATCAGAGCTCGAGCAGCCTCCCGCAGCCACCCTTGAGAATCTGCAGCGGCTACATCAGCCGCCTGCTCTCGAATCGCTCTCGCGATACTTTATTGACATACGTCACAGTCACGTGCCGTCGGCGTTGTCTCAAGTCGGACAAAATTTCTAACCGGCATGCACTGCTTTAAGTCAGCCGCCGATCGGTCTGCGCATCGCTAGGTGAAGTCGAACAAGCCTTTGAGCTCTGATGACGACACAGGAGAACCATGATTGGCCGCATGACAGCGATCACGTGTGTTTCATGTTTATTCTAAAAGGCTTGTTCGACTTCACCTAGCGATGCGCAGACCGATCGGCGGCTGACTTGAAGCAGTGCATGCCGGTTAGAAATTTTGTCCGACTTGAGACAGCGCCGACGGCACGTGACTGTGACGTATGTCAACAAAGTACCGCGAGAGCGATTCGAGAGCAGCCGGCTGATGCAGCCGGTGCAGATTCTCAAGGGGGGCTGCAGGAGGCTGCTCGAGCTCTGATGACGACACAGCTGATCCACGATTGGCCGATTCACCGCATGACAGCGACCACGTGTGTTTCATGTTTATTCTAAAACCTTATGTTACACTAATGCTCACAAATCATTTATTTATAACAGTAAAACCTCTTTTCATGTAGTCGCGATGTTATATTGTAATGTTTATCAAACTAAAACTGATAAAAACCGTTGAAAACACTTCATTGATAGTGTAGGTTTATATGTTGAACTTTAATCTTGTCCAAATAGACGCTTTATTAAACAGTACATAAAGTTTTGGATGAAAATATCATTTGAAACATCTGTGTTTTTGAGAAATACTGCATTTATTTAACTTCAGCTGTGATAAAGTTTGCAAACACAGCTCAAGCGTCACCACGGGAAGCAGAAAGTGTCCGACTTCACGTCTCCGTTTGCAGCTCCTCCCCGCCTGCACTCGGCTACTCTCACCGATCGCATCCATCCAGCCGCAGCCGATGTCGAACACACCTATTACCTTATGTTACGCTAATGCAGGGCCGGCGCTCCGCACACGCACATCACGCACTGCGCGTAGGGCACCAAGTGCTTGGGGGGGCACCAAAAAATCTGGGTCGTGAAAAAATCATCACAATAGGCTAGCCTACTAGTATAAATAACACATAAAATATTTCTAAAAGCATGTTAATATACAAATGCAATACAAAAGTAATATAGGCTGTTATGAAGGACTGTCACGTGTACATAATAATGTACTATGATTGTTTAAAATCATAGTTTACCGCGAACTGAAAGTATTAGTAGCATAGATCCTTCTATCGCAATCGTGCATAGACAATTCTAATGGAGAACGAGTATTCCTCTGCACTATAATTATTATAAGACATGTTTACATATATTTACCATGAGTGCTATATTCTTTGTTGTACATTCGCGAGCTAAATGTGTATGCCGTAAATGCACCGTTGTGTTGTTTACATAAAGGCAGCCGGAATGGCGCTAATGACGTTACGGCCGGGAGTTCGAGCCCCGCTCAGAACAGGATTCTTACATGATGATAAAATAAGCCTACATGACAATTTATAGGCTAGTAAGTGCGGATTTCATTTCTTGTGTAACAGTTTAGTACTTTGTACTGTTATTTGTCCATTGTTATCATAATTACACATCATTTATGTGTACTGCTATTGGCATCCTTTTGTATATTGTTATTTACCAATTTGTATGTATATTTTCAGAACCACAAACTTGCCCCGACTTATGGTGGAGAATAAATGTTACAGAAGAAACATCAGAGTCCTTATTGCATTCTAACTGGATGTGCCATAGTGATTGCAACCAATTACAACCAGACAATTTAAGTACTTCAAAACATAGGCCTAGACCAAATTAGTCGAGAAAAAGGTGAATCTCTGTGCCAGACTCCCTCTGGTTTTCAGTAGAATCCCTGAATATTTTGTCTTGTGGTTATCAATGGGGACGTGGCTCAGAAACTGTCATATGATGACCTGATAGCTGATTTTGCAGCTAGGAAATGTAGACGTGTGCCTCTGTAGGGCCTCTGACAACTGATGGTAGTGAAAATGTTTAATATAGTTCTATAGAATAGCAGAATGGACTCTTTATAGAGATGTAGTCCCTCTGTTGAGTAATTTGTACTGTGCAGTTATGCATGGTTATTAGCAGTTTAAAACTTGCACTTTAAAATTCATACTTTATCAAATTCATAGACTTATTCTATTTACACAAAACTTTTTTTTGCACTTTTAACTTTCTGTGTTTACATTGTTCAGTTTCAATTATTCATTTGCAGCAGTTATTTTGGAAGTAAAGAGAACCTAAATAAGAAATTCTGAATGGTAGTTATTTCTTTGGTGGGTGGGTGTTTGTTTGGGGAGGGGAGGATAGGGTAGGGTGGGTTGGGTGGTGGGGTGTTGGGGGGGGGGCACCGCCAAGCATTTGTGCTTAGGGCACCCAAATGGCTAGCACCGGCCCTGCGCTAATGCTCACAAATCATTTATTTATAATAGTAAAACCTCTTTTCATGTAGTCGCGATGTTATATTCTCATGTTTATCAATCTAAAACTGATAAAAACCATTGACAACACTTAATTGATAGTGTGGGTTGATATGTTGAACTTTAATCTTGTCCAAATAGACGTTTTATTAAGCAGTACATAAAGTGTTGAATGAAAATGTCATTTGAAACACCTGTGCATTTGAGAAATATTGCATTTATTTAACTTCAGCTGTGATAAAGTTTGCAAACACAGCACAAGCGTCACTGCGGGAAGCAGAAAGTGTCCGACTTCACGTCTCTATTTGCAGCCCCCACCCCAGGCGCCCACCCACCTGCACTCGGCTACTCTCGCCAATTACATGTATCCAGCACACCTAATATGATTGAGTAATAATAGGCATCTCTATTTATTTATTTATTTATTTGTAACAGGTTTTTATAAGTAAAGTATTTAAAATTTTAACTCTTACCCCTATAAAGAGCCAATGAAAACATGATACTTCTTAAAATTATGCAGGATCGCAAAAAAATTCAAAATTTGGCGGTGTGATTTTTTGGCGGAAAACTCCAATTTATGTAGGTGGCGCATAGAGTGAGGAAGAAGTAACTTTCTGGCAAAAGGTCAAAGCAATTAAAGAAAGTGGCAGTAGTACACTGCAGACTCTAATGTGTGTTGATCTTATAATTATCAGGTATGTAAAATGTTTTTCATGGACAGACATCCATCAGTATTGACACTTAGACATTCATAAATGTTCAGTAAAGATTTATGTCCAGTTTCAATTTTTCTGATTGCTGAGTTTTCAAATGACTAATTTTATTTACAATTCAATCAATGCAATTTCCAAGAGTAAAAATGAGTTTAAAAAAATCATGATAATATTAGAAATGTGATGTGTAATTAGGAGATCACAATAAATCAAAATTCTGGGATTAACACTCATAAGGATTGTATGACTTCAGCACATTTGAGACTATTAATCACTATTATTTGTTTTTTCTAAATGTATGTGTGTATGTTGCATTGTGTGTAGAACTTCACTATATCCTAAGTAAAATGAGTTAAAGGCTAATTGATGTTTGATACTGATAACAAGCTAGTAGTGCAGAACATACACAAGAAAAATAAACCACTTTCAACCAAGGCTCATTGGAAATACAGAACATTCAGAAAGTATTCACAGCGCACACATCACAAGTGCAATGCTACAGTAGGTGAGCTACCAAGTAAGTTTACTGTAAAAATAGCCATACATCTGGAGCTGGATATGTGATGCAATTTTTTTACAAATCATGCAGAATGGTAAAAGTACTTGAGGTCATTACATGGAACTGAGCAAAAAAAAATTATCTTCATTAATTTATCATTTGTTCCGTGATTGTAATTTGTGTGAAAAGGTGTGAAACTTTGTTGGTATTGTACTGCTTCTAGTGTTCATTTCAGCTAAATACTGCATGCATATTTTTTACTAAAATGTAAAAATGTAGGTAGTGACATATTTCTAACTTCCCACTTTGAAGTTGTCTAATTAAAATGTAAACTAAAACTAGAGCAGTATTATTACCACCAAGGGATATTTCCGCTCAAAGGTAGTGATATATGGTGGTGTTCTTCCTTCCTTTGCTGCAAGAAATACCCTTAGACTCACTCCTCCACCTGTACAGTTTTTATTAAGCATCTGGACTCTTGCTGTTGCTTTGCAGAATTTTAAACAGCCTACTAAATAAATTGTCAGTCTTGCAAAGGTTAGAGGAAGTAGCTTTTAAATGTTTCATCACGTATTCTGATTGTGGACACAGTCACTGCTGCTGTGTACCATACATGTTAAGTCTTGGATGTGCCAAGCTCGATTTGTGCAGCCACTTTGAGCAGCTCTGAGAACAAGCTCTCCCTGCTGTCTGCAGGAACTGTCCCTAGGGGTGCGTGTGTGTGTGTATGTGTGTGTGTGTGCGTGTGTGTGTGTGTGTGTGTGTATGAGAGAGAGAGAGAGAGAGAGAGAGAGAGAGAGAGAGAGAGAGAGAGAGAGAGAGAGAGAGAGAGAGAGAGAGAGAGAGAGAGAGAGAGAGAACAATGGGACTGCTTAGTGGAGCATAATAATCTTCCAAATATGTCTAAATAGTCAGTTTTGTGCACATGTGACTTGCAAGCTAAGGGTTCAATTAAAGTCAAAGACTGTGATAAAATAAAAGCCTTCATAGGAAAATAGGATTAAATCTGACGTACATATACACACAAATCACACCAGGATTATTATAATATTATTTTGGCAATTTTTATTTATTTAGTTTTGTCTTCAATTTAGTTTTCGCTAGCTCAGCTGCTAGCTTATTTGATTTTTCCCAATTTTAATTTTAGTTTGGTATTTTCAGGCCACCAAAGCACAATCTGTTAATTTTTTTTATATATATATATATATATATATATATATATATAGGGAAAAATCAAGCATTATATTTTGTCTTGTATCCAATTGTTTTATATATATATATATATATATATATATATATATATATATATATATATATATATATATATATATATATATATATATATATATATATGCGCACATGTTTTAGAATATACAATGTTTCTTAAATTAAAACAAAACAATTGGATACAAAACAAAATATTATAATTTGTATTGATTTATTGAATATAATTTTTATATTATTCATAACAATGATGCAAACCCCACTTTATCCGAAGACTTACATTTTACAGACTCTTTGTCTTTCTGTCTGTCTCTTCAAAATGCACACAAACAAATATACAGTATAAACATTAATATACTCAAATAATAATATCATCCCCCATAGTCAAACCAGATGAATGCAGCAATGCAGGCAATTATGATGCAAATATATGGCAGCAGCATTCTAATACAAGCACATAGGTTGACAGGAACACAGGTGCCATACAGACAGCATCTCTGCAGTCCCACAGGTGATGTGCTTCAGTGAGGCGCGTCACAGCAGTGAACTGCAGCCACACAGGGAAAGGAAAAAAAAACCCTCCTTAAATGAATTGTAATTAATGAGCTCCGATAGTTGCACATTCGAATGGCTTGACCTCTCCTACACACTTCTGTTGTTCAGTTTCTCTCAGGTATAGCTGGTTCTATTTCTCTCGCCATCTCTGTGTCTTGTTTCTATGAATTTAAATGTCTGCTTTTACTCCCACATACTGTAAATGCAGGGCCCTGTTTTTTATCAAGTCTTCCCACATTATATCAACACTGTCTCTAATGTTCACCGGAGAACTTGACAGCGAGGTCAGAAAAGTAGAGCTTTTATAAGTAGAGACTTTTGATAAACTTCCCACACTTCATACTTTTCACTAATTTGAAGGCGAGACCTATAAACATCAGAACTGCGAGTCACTGGAGCCACAAACATAAATGGCTCTCTTCCATTTAGTTAAAGCAGGCCGTAATCGTGATTGGTCATGTCAATTCATCGCTGGGAAATTTCTGCATGATTTGATGCTAATTAAAGATGGATGAGATTTGTGATTTATTTATGGAGAGAGAGAGAGAGAGAGAGAGAGAGAGAGAGAGAGAGAGAGAGAGAGAGAGAGAGAGAGAGAGAGAGAGAGAGAGAGAGAGAGAGAGAGAGCGATAAAACATAAACAAGAGTAATGTGAGTGCTAGAGATTAAGTCTGCACAAACACTGAGTGTGTGTGCATTCATTTACACTTTCAACAGATTTTAATCAACTATATAAAATAAAGTGCGACTGTCTAAACAGTTGCTGCTTTTGAGTGTAGGGTCTTATTCACTTATACCTGTAATCCATTTTAGCCAGGCCCTAAATGTGCTGACATAGTGCTGTGCCATATTTAAGTTAATGTATCTCCAGAAGCTTGCGCTATGGAAGTAATATGTATATGCTTCCCTTGTGTGTTGGTTGTTGCAGGTGTAGAGTTTGGCTTTGTCGCTCTCGCATCCCACTCTTCTACCTGCTGCCCTTCCTAGTGTAAAAATGGAGATGTGGTACTAAAGTGAATGTGACAAGTTGCACATAACTTTGTCATCTCTTGCCTGTCCAGTACTAGTAGTATGGATTCAATATTGATGTGCCTCCCTGGTGGTACATACATAGTGGATCTAGATAAAGAGATTGTGTATTTCACGCTGTCGCATCCCACTCCTTTATCTGGCGCTCTCTAGTGAACTGGGTATAAGGCAGTTACAGTATCCTTCATATTTCAAATGGACAAAAGGAGAAGAGACTATTCCCCAGCTTGCGTCCCATTCTTTCTGTATATTATTTCACGGTGAGGATGTGTTGATGTGGATGATGGGCAATACCACAGCTTGCATCCCATAAAGTTTAAGGCCCTGTTTACACCTGGTATTAAGATGTGTGTTGTCAAAAAAACGCCAACTGACCTAATGTGTAAACATTATGGGAAGCACACTACCCACACAGGAATTAAACTTTGTCAGCTGAAATTTGGCTTGAAGACAAAAAACTTACCACACGCAACGTTCTCTGATTTAACACGCACTCGTCACGATCAGAGCAGAAACAAGAGCTGATGCTCTCTGCGTTCGTTTAGTTTGTCCATTAGATTGAACGATGTGGGGAGCGGGGGGAACAATCATTTACCTGCTCATGGACCCTCCCCTCAAAGATATCAGCACAGAAGTGGTTGAAAGTCGACAAAAGAGATGGATTAAAATTCCAGGTGTAAATTGGTATGTGTCTCCCTTGTCCACTTGCGAACAGATTGGCCAAAATGCATCAAAATGCCAGGTGTTTACAGAGCCTAAAAGTGTACTCTGTTGCATCCTGGACCTACAGCCTGTTGTTCGCTGGAACTGTATAAATGAGCAACCACCAGCTGGTAATAGCTACTGGGTAGAGAATAGCTGGAGAGCACTACTCGCTCTGTTCTCTCAGTGGCCCCTCCGGTTCATACTGGAGGTAAGTCAGCTACCTTCTTAGGACATCTGCTAGTGGGGTTCCTAAGGGTTTGGTGGCGAAGGAGTTACTATCTTCCAATCTATCGCACTCCAATCTGATGCTCTATTACCAGGTCTACCTGGAGAACATTGCCATGTTTCTTAGGTAGAGCAAGCAGTTGAGAGGATGGGTCCTATTTCAGTATATTTACGATTATGTGCAGCCTTTAGCCACTGCCTACAATGTGCTGGATCCTTCACTGGAACCCGAAAGTAACTCACTACCCCTAAAAAATTTCTTTGAATTTTAGCACCTGGGGGCAATACGTGGAGACCATTTTGACTAGTATGTGTATTTATAACAGACTGGTGGGAGTGGTCTTGGATGTCAACATGCCTAGTGCATTATGAGTGTTGAAGTTTTATGGCAAAAGGAAAGACATCAGCCTATTTGTTCTGTTTTCTCTAGTTATGTGGTACTGATTTCAATGTTTTCCCACCTTTTACTGTATAGGCAGCTTAGTTTCACTGAAAGCTGTTTTCCCACTGGTGAAGTACCCCTTCAAGCATGTTAAGAACAGTCATAAAAGTGTACTCTCTTTAAAACACTTAAGTATCATTTTTCACTTAAGTGAGATAAAGGTATACTTCAGTGGCCATTAAAGAAAAAGAAAAAAAACCTTTACAATTTGTACTGCACATTACAATTGAACTACACTGCACTTATTGTTCACAAGGAATGCCAGATCACAGTTGACTGCTTTGTCCAACAATGCACTCAGAACTGGCCTGCAAAATGGGTAATTGTGCGGTACAAAATGCATTCAGCGCTAATAATGTGTTTACCTTATTTACATAATTCCTTTAGTAAACAGAGCTCTGAATCAACAAAAAAGCACTATCATTGAGCACGATTCATTCTTAGTGGATTCCTCCCAATGTTTAAAGCATTCCTGTTGTTTCACCTTGATAAACTTTCAAACTTTTTTGGGATTTGAAGTTTCCTACACTGTCCTCTGGTTCTGTCAGCATGTTTTAGAATCTGACATCTTAAATGTAAATGACATAATGAAACTGAATTATGCATCAGAAGTAAAGTTACTGTGCATGCATGTGTCAAATAACTGTCTGTCAAAAGTAGTCATACTTAATTGCTTAATTTTTTAAAACATTTAAAAAAGTTCTCATTTTCCAAGATTACTTACTGGTAGATATATTTGGCAATGCCTTTGCTTGTCTTCAGCTGTAGAATATACATCTAGTAATTACTCCAACAACAATAATTATTTTAACCCATAGGTAAGTCAATAATTTTCAATCTAGTTGTGGAAGCCAGATTATCCAGAGGTGCAAGGGAGAAAAGAAATGATAGAAAGCAAAACGAAGTGTCAGCATGTCCCAGTGCCTCAGAGATCAGTTCACTCCCAACAGTTCACTCTACAAACTCATTAGTGCTGAATCTCTAACCCGCTGAAACTGCTAAATGCAGCAGATTCAACCTCTTCCTCTTCTCTTCAAACCTGTGTTGGGCAGTAGTTCCCCTATACACTTTTTGGAGCTGTTAGTCTAAATACATTTATCAGCAATAAAGTGATTGAGGACCGCTCTTTTATTGATTAAAAGGCAGGGTAGCACTGTACACCTTGCATCTGGTGTATTTTATAACCACTATTTTTTTCATTAATACACACACAGGTTTATTTGCATAATTATGTGCATACACTTGTCAGTTTTCTCAGGTTTAGCTCACTTCTTGGTGCAAATAAAGAAGGCACACACAGACAAACACACATACACATAGAAAATCACACATTTTCATACAAGAGCTGAAGTATTTGTTTGTTATCTAGATCAAATTACAGCTTATAATTTTTGACATTTTAGGACTCAGTGAAAAAAATGCAGTGATGAATCAGGCTTCACTGTCTGGCAATCCATTGGTCAAGTGTTGCAATTGCCAGGAGAACAGTACTTGCCTGACTGCATTGTGTCAAGTGTAAAGTTTGGTGGAGAGGGATTATGGTGTGGGGTTCTTTTTCAGGTGTTGGGCTTGGCCCCTTAGTTCCAGTGAAAGGAAATCTTAATGCTTCGGCATACCAAGACATTTTGGACAGTTTCATGCTCCCAACTTTAAAAAAAAAAAAAAAGTTTGGGGATGGCCCCTTTTTTTGTGCAAACATGATTGCGAACCAGTGCACAAAGCAAGGTCCATAAAGACATAGATATATCTTGTGTTGGTAAGGTATTTAATACTACAGTTATTTGACAAAAAAAAAAGGCAAGCCAGATCTACAGGTTTTATTTTACTATGCACAAAAAGAAATATTTAGCAAACAAAAAAGCTCAAAGGAAAAAGCATACACTGACCACAATTCAATCAGTTATTAATATTTAGTTGGTTCTCTCTTGTTTTTGCATGTGTTTCTTATTTTAATGAGAGTTTGGCCTAAATTATGTTTACACAATTTTTCCATTGTATTATCACAAATAAAACTTTGACTCCAAGCACAAAAACATATTTCAAATTCTTAAATACAATAATTTTTAATAAAGAGTGAATATGTATTTTTTTGTGTAAATGACAGCTCCAACGAAATTCTACATTTAAGGCTAAACAGGATGTTTCTGAATGGTTGGTTAACATAATGTCACTTTGATCTATCTTTATGTACTGGCAGGGTAATGTTAGCGCGAATGCTACGTGTTTACTGATGTATATGTTAGTTCATTGACAGATAGATATTACACCTAATGTCAATAAAAACTTTTTTTTCTGTTAATGTCGGTTTGTCAGTGATGCTTAACATTTTCTATGCAGTGTAATAACTGTTACAACACTTTTTTTTTACAGTAACAGACACCGTTATAAACCATCTAATTAAGTTTAGTGTTACCACATCCACGTTAACTTTAAAATCAGCGTGCACAGTTTGTAATAACACAATAACCATAACTCGTTGTTCTTTATAAACGTGGGATTATGCATTAGTTTGAGAACGTCATACATAGAAAGCATGCCGTAATTTAACTTACCCTGTAAACTTTAGCTGCATTCATCGTGAAGGGTGCACGCATTTTAAACTACACTCACCTCAGCCACTGGGTCTTCAGCGGTTCAGATTTATGAGCTGTGTTCATTATTACACCCAAAAACAGAACACCATAATCGCTTAGATGCCATTCTGCTCCAGCGTCTCTACTTATACAATGGCGGACTATGAGCTTGGTCAGGACGGGTCTGAGTTGAAAAGCTGCTTGTCAGTCAACAGTCCTGGGAGGGGTGTCCGACCTGTGATTTCACACAGTCGAATGGCTCGATTTGAGACAGGGGAAAACATATAAGGATATAAAAGAAAAACACTGGATGGATTTTTATCATTATACGATGGTTGTGTACAGGCACTGCCAACACATTTACATACAATCAGCTTGTAAAAGTGCATGTACCATTATATGACCCCTTTAAATTAAATGAAAATGTATAAAACAATAAGCTGAACATTAGAGTTTTTTTAACCAGTTTAAGCAGGACTTAAGTACATCTTTATGTGTCATTTGATAATTGTGTCTATTGTCTTTAAAACTTGGTAAATGTATACTTAAAAATGTACCGTAAACAAAAAAAAAGTATTTATGTCATAACTTCTATTTAAACTTTTATGCCATGTTTTTAGATATATTTGTAATTATACATTTGTAATAATGAAGTTGAAGTTTAGTACATTTAAAATATTTTTAACTGAAATATTTAATTAAAATTGTAATCTTGAACTTGCATGTGCATGTTATGTACTTCGTTAAAGCACAACAAGTGAGAGGTTATGAAAAATCATATTTTAAAAGTTTTAAATTGACTATTACAAAGTGCACTTTAAGAAACATACTAATGAATGTTTACTCTCTTTATGTACTCAGAAGTGGCCTTTTATATAATTTGATATCAGTAATAGTATCTGCAAGGTTATATTTCTTTCTTTTCATTTCTGTTTTCTCTTAACCATTCATTAGCTTGGATAAACTAAATTTTCAGAGATGATTGCAGTGTGTGATTATGCTTAGAAGCTTTATGTTTGCTATAAGAGATAAAGCATATACGTGAAAACGAAAGCTTTATGATATAGCACGTCATCATATTTCACAAGTACAGCACAATGCTTTCATCTGTAATTAAGAGGCCTGGATCTCTGCTAATCATTAACAAATTTTATTCTGATTTTGTCCCCTTCAGCCCTAACTCTCATTAGCGATCAATCTGCCTTGACTCTACATGATTTTCAGCATAATAAATACCAATAACTTAATATGGGGGTAACCTTGCGAGTTAAGGGGCAAGCACTGTAAGAAGGGTCAAACACTTAGTGAGACGTGTTGATGACAAGAAGACACATTTAGAGATTTGCAGTTCAGCTCAATTTAATTTAATTGGTTTCTGCTATGGAGGTAAATAAATGATCACCAAAAGTTTTTTTTCTGCCTCAATATGAATCACTCAAAGTAATGAGATGTCATGATGGCAAACAAGATCATTTCACTGCAGTATGAAATAAACATAATAATAAAAAGTAGAGCACAGAAGCACATTCCACATGGCCGTTGACATGTATGTTTGTGAAATACTGACTGGGTTCAGAAGGACACGTACTAACAAGGTATTTTTATCAGCATTATTTACAGAGTTTGCTTTTGTACACATAGACATTTTTTAGGGTGTAAAGTGCACTTCGAGAACTCAAGCCACTGCAGCCACTCAAAACAAGAAGTCTAAAATTAGTCCAGCGTCTCTGGAGCAAAACTCACATCAACCAGGGACTCTCCTTAACTCTCCACTGATGGACCCACTCATCTAATGAAGTTTGGAGGCCATTAACAACATCAAAGCCAGAAACTGGAAATTAATTAGACTTCTCGCTTTTTCTTAGAACATACTCTCTTTGAGAAACCTATTAGCATGTGCCATCAAGACATACCTGGGATGTTTCAGTCAGCTCTCGTTAATGAGGAACATTATGCTACTATCTGCAGCACTCAGTTAGCAATGTATCTCATATTGTACTGTTAAAATCTATGCCACAAACAAAACACATTCTAATGTCTTGAATGTAAGGAAAGTGTTCTGTTCTACATTAGCCATTTGCATTATCTATTATGTGACAGTACCATAATAATATAAAAGGATGTGACATGGCTTGAGCGTGCAACCTTAGCTTTCATCACACTGTCAACACATTTACTGTAGCTACTATAACAGTGCAAACTACAACCATTCTGGATATTGTGATACTATTGGATCCCATATGCATCTCATAATACGATAAGCAGTGATAAGCACGGTTTAACAAAATACCAAATCTCTGGCCAGAAAAAGGTTTGTCGCATCAAAGGGATAGGGAGCTCCTTGTTAAGTTTAATGTCAAAAGAAACGCTGACTTTATCTACTTTCTGCAATCATTTGGCATACTTCATTAAACACTACTATCTGACCTACTCTTGTGAAGTCACTTCAAAGGCATCAGCAAATGCATATTCTCTCTAATGAAGTGCTGCCGTGTACGCACGCTCTGTAAAGACAACCGGTATTAAATGTGAGGTGAATTGCATTAATTACGGACACTTTTAAAACCAAAATAATCAGATAGTAGTTTGTCATAGTTTGTTGAAGATAACTAGGGCCTTAGATACTTTATACAAAATCTTCTACAAGAATTCTTTTCAGTTATAGCAATATTAAAATTGTGTTCCCTTTCGATGTGGTTCACTTGCATTGTGTCAGTTTCTGATGAGAATAGGGGAGGGGGAGAGACCTCAGCCCTCTGCATCCTTACCAAGGCAGTTAATGCGTTGGGCTCGGACTGGTCGACTCCGGAAGAGCCCACCCGCATCTGCATCCACATCCACTTCGAATCTTATCTTATCTTAAAGGACAACTCCGGCGAATTTTTAAGTTTATCTAGATCGTTATATCTTTGTGAGTACAGTCAATAGAAAAAAAACGAACCGGATTGGTGCTTGCAACACAGAGTTATTACAGTAAATGCCCAGAGCCCTCCCTTGAAGAAAAATGCCATTCCGTGGTTAAAGACGGGTGCAGCCACTGTGGAGATAATGTAAACTTTATTTATCCTTCCATTTGGGCACACCCGGCTTGAGGAAAGATGTGCAGTGATTTAAAATATTCCACGCAGCCCATGGTGAGTCAGGATTTTACAGCTGCTACATCCTCAACCCCAAGAAGGATGGTTGCCTCACACCCATGCTCAATTTGAGAGGTCTAAACCACACTGGCAAGATGACCGTTGTTAACTTTGAAATGGTCATCCTCAGAATAATGCAGCCCTCACGTCACACTTAAACCAGTGTTGTAGTGGTCCCATATGTAACAGGCCCAACTTACTAGGCTGTTGCCATGAGGCCCTGTAGCTTCTGTCATATTTTCAGGGGGAGATTACTCCTAGCTCTGAATACCGGCGCTAAACTCACATTTGGGATGAATCGAATACTGCCCCCAGAAAAACAGTGCCTTGGCTGGGGGACAGCAAACTCTTGCTCCTGTTGATCCTGAGCAGAGCTCTTTGGATGTGTCTGGCTGGCACATAAGTATCAGGTCTTGT
The DNA here is from genome assembly GCF_024679245.1 of Pseudorasbora parva. NCBI lineage: Eukaryota > Metazoa > Chordata > Actinopteri > Cypriniformes > Gobionidae > Pseudorasbora > Pseudorasbora parva. The sequence goes on from NC_090172.1 coordinate 25,215,580, forward strand.
CTACTAAACAGACTGGTGAGCTGCCTCATCCTGTGGGCACAGGACAATCTCTGCTTATTGAGATTGATACATGTGCCAGGCTCCATAAACACGGGAGCAGATATTCTGTCCCGGAATGGACCATGTTCAGGGAAGTGGAGATTCTACCCCCAGGCGGTCCCGAATGATTTGGAGCGGTTTGGAGCATTTGGGGGCAAGCGGAGGTGGACTTTTTTTCATTGAAAGAAAACACCCACTGCCCGACATCTTTCTCGAAGGAAATGGGCGCATTATTCTGAAGCTGCATTTTTGTGCCTTTCCTCCAATAGCTCTGCTCCATCAGGTCATCAACCAAATCAGGGAGGACAGATGCTCCGTCCTTCTCATGGCATCACTCTGACAGAATCAGCAGTGGTTCCCGGGAATAGTTCAGCTGCTGTCAGCAAGCCCCATGGCCAATCCCACTGAAGAGGGACCTCCTTTCCCAGACGGAGGGGTCAATTTGGCATCCCGACCTGAATTGTGGAGCCTCCATCTGTTTCCTCTCGAGTAGCCTTCACAACTTTTCCCCTGGATGTCATGAAAACAATCTTTGAGGCTAGGGCACCTTCTATCAGGTGCCTTTTCACTTTATCTCTTGGTGTTCTACACCAGATAACGTGTGTGATGAGGTGGTTATAAAGTAGAAAAGTGAGCAAGAAATGTAAAACCTCCCTCTGGTCTGTTAACATACTCCTTTCCAGTCTGAGCACTACTTGGCAAAAGGCAAAGTTTGATTCTTTGATTTCTTTTGAAATTATTTTTGTTGGTGATAAAAAAAAAAGTAAATACTGGCTTAATTAAGTTAAAATAAGTTACTCTGTTAAGTGTGGTTACTCTGTTGATTTTCTGTGTATAGAATCGTTATATCATACTCAAAACCATGCCAATGGTAAATATTGTGTACAACAGCACTCTTGTTCATGGGATGTTGCTTAATTGCAGATTGTTCTTTGAAAATATGAATTAAATAATACACATTGAACCCAAATAGTGGATGATGAGAATCAAAGGCCAATAGGCCTAGACAAATTACATCACTCACTGATAGTAGAATATGTCAGTTAAACAGATTTAGGCCTACATGAGTATGACTTGTGAGACTTTTTTTCCCACTCTGTGACAGAGCCAATCTGAAGCTGCCCTGAGCTGACCTCAGACCGAAGGGATTTTATTAGTGGTGTCTTTCACCATTCAGGCTGCTAGCTCTGCTTCCATGCTCCTTTACTCCTTTTCTCCCATGTTCCCACACACCTTCATTCCTCTCTACTTGTCTACCACTCAGAACCTGCCTCCTATTTCAACAACCTGAAATTCTATAATATATTTCTTAGTTCCCCCTTCAAGCTCATACCTGTCCTCCAGTGAAACACTTTTGATCCCCCCAAAAAAAGTTTTTGCAGGAATTGGTCAAAAACTGAGAAAATGCTTGAAATCTCTAACCAGCTTTTTAGAAAGCATTCAGCTAACCATTGAGTATTATTTTATGGCTATTTTTGTAATCGATTTAAAGGTCAACACATGTATATCAACTCATATCACTCCACCATATGCACAAATGTATTATAAGCCAAAAAAAAAAAAAAAACTTGAGTCATTTCAAGTTCACACTCCAGGATTTTAAGCCGATTTGCAAGTCAACGAGCTCACCGACAGGTCGGACTGTGATCAGGGGCAAATCAGCGGGGGATCAGCGCTTGCCAAATTTATGTGTGAACTACTCAATACATGTGCTTAAAAACATTTCTGGTTATTGTAAGCATCTCAATTTTGAGAACTGTTTTGAGAAATATAGTTCAACCTTAGCTCATTGGAAATGTGTGGCTCAAACTAGATTTTCACAAAACTCCAAAACATACCTTCACATACAATTCCCTGTAGTTTCAGCTGAAATGTATCTAGTGAAAGTAAAACACCAACAACCTTATTCCTTTTCACACAAATTAAAATTTCAAGAGCAGATTATCGATTGATAAATATATGTATTTTTGCATGGTTCCAGTACAAAATACTGTGAATACATTTTTAACTCCACTTACTGCACTGTAAAAGTTGCATAAACTTAGCCACTGTGTTAAGACTGTCTTAAGCACTAATTTTTCCAACTACACTGTAAAAAAAAAAAAAAGTTTTTTGTTGGTTTAACTTAAAAAAGTAAGTAACCTGGTTGCCTTAAAATTTTGAGTTTTACCGAAAAAAAAAAAAAAAAATGTTGATACAATGAAGGAAATTTTAACTCAAAACTCAAAATATTATTGTATCTGAACCACATAAATTATTTGATAAATCATGAAAATAGCACTTTTGTCCTGTGTCGGCCCCCACAGCTTCTCTACGTGCTCTGGGAGGGGCGGGCGTTGGACGAAATAAAACACTCACAATTACCCAATATGCTTACAAAATCTTTTAATAATATTTTAATAAAGGTTGTCGAATCTCAAAAAAATGTCATTGTATTAACTTACAATTTTAATTTCAAAGAACTCAAAATTTTAAGGCAACCAGGTAACTTTTTTTCTAAATGTTTTTTTACAGTGTAGAAATTACTCAAAATGTAATCATTCTTACTTTTCTAATTCAAATTGAACCGATCTACCATGTTATGTAACTGATTTTAAAAAGTTAAAAAAAAAAATTAGATGACTTACTTTTAAGACTAGTCTAAGTGGTTTATGCAACCGGCCCCTGGTTGCCTTAACATTTTGAGTTTATTGAAATAAAAAATTTAAGTTAATACCATGAAGAAAATTGGTTTAATAAATAGAAACTCCAAATATGATCAGGGCTGCATTTCCCGAAACCTTCTTAACACTACGTCATTCTTAACTTATACCTTAAGGTATCCCTTAACGTTAATATGTGTTTCCCAAAACTAACTTAGTTAAGAACACCTTCTTTAAGCCATACTTTCGTAAGGTTGGTCTCGACCACTCGACCACCTTATCACTATTAAAAGTTCATTCCACTAGTGGCCACCACTGTGAAAAAAAGCTTCTTTATATGTCAGTCTATACGAATATAATTCTGAAGTTGTAATATACACCCAGTGTTCAATTAGGCTAGTTGAATTTTTTTATTTTATTTTTTAAATGCAAGGATTAAAATTGTCATAATTTTTAATTACAAACACTAATGGTTGTTAGCTTTTAAAGGGTCATGAAACCCCAAAACACTTTTTTTGAGATGTAAACAGATATGTATAGGCTGCACATCATTGAAAACACTAAGGGTACTCATTAATGGTATGCATATGTGAAAATAATTATTTTTGCATTTTTCAGAGCGATTTCTGTCTTCCGGTTTGAAAAGTTTAGTCGGAGCAACGTCACAAATGCTGACGTCGGCACGGCCTTTTCGGCCCAAGTATGGGCTGCTGGGCACATGCTGACGTCGACCGCTCCGAGCGATTCTCGATATATATTCATGACATAAAGCTCATTCAGTCCAATCCCTGCGCTGTAGTATGCATACAAGATAATTTAGTTAATATGCATGAGACAGTCACTTCTGTCAGGCTCGTCTTACATCATTATTGTAGAGATATGGTGGGGAAGTTTTGGAAGCAGCGTGCGGAAAAGTCACGGAGGAAAGCTAGGCGTTGTGCTGATACGAAGTAACGTAAAGGGCGCCGAGCGAGCTGTAACCGGCGCCGTCTGTGGAAGCCTTTGCTACAAAGGCTCGGTAAAGTAAAATTCACCTGAGGAATCGCACGCCGAACCTGCAAGCGTTGACTATCTATGTCAGGAGTGCAAAATAACCAATCTGTAATCTGTAGGCCAATGAACAAAAGCCACGTCCTCTCCGTTTTATTTGTCGTCACAGCCATGCACTAAACCGCATGTGTTCGGGCTCTTAGTGAAACCGTGTGCTGCATATTTGGACAAATATAGATTTAGCTGCCGAGTGATAGACAGCGCGGATCGTCACGGCAATGCGCGGTCGAGACTAGCCTCAAACCTCTTCGCTTTTACCCCGATCTAGAATTACACATCTCTTATCACATCGCATGTTGGGTGGTTCACGTTCTCTTATCACGTCGGCGCGTTGTTCATCTTGCCAAACAGCGTGCATATTTGGACAAATATAGTTTTATCACGTTTGCAAAATATTTCGTCATGCAGAATAACATTTATTTTCATTTCTCACTGAATTATGCTGGTTTGAACTTTGAAGAGCTGAATGATTTGCGATCTCTGCTGCACGCCACTCATAGCTCTCTCATTCGCTGTACTCATCCCTCATTTAATCTCTCTGTGGTAAACAATGCCAACGTGAACCAAGAACATGTCTCAGAACCGCTCAGCACCTACTGACAGACACTCCCCTATTTATGCAAACATTCCCTCTTTCCACACAATACCATCCCACCTTTTCACAGTCGACCACTCCCCTTTTAACAAGCTTTTTCAAATCGAAGGTGTGAAAAAACACCGCTGCAGCAGGGGGGTTTCATGACCCTTTAAATGATATTATCCAAAGGTACATCAGCTGGCAAACCATTAGACAGGAAAGGCTTAGGAGTCTATTTAAAGGGAATGATTGTGGAGGAGTTTAGTCAAACTTTGACAGCGAAGCAGCGAATAGAATTGTGCTAAATCAAAGACGGCGCCATCCGCGGAGCCATTTAGTCGTGAAAACTTTAGTCCCCTGGCTACCATGTCAGAAGCTGCTATTAAAAATAAATTTTGCCTACCACGAAGGCAAATTCAGCAGCTTTTAGATCTTGTTGGACCGACTTTTTTGAGACAAACTGGACGGAGCTCAGCTGCCCCCTCAGCCCTGAAATCAGCTGCTGGGGGCTCTCCTCTTTCTTTATTTTTCTCTGCATATAGTAGCAGCTGATTATATGTTTTGCGTGTTGCGTTTTTATTGACTAGGCCATCTAATAATAGAAATGAGTTATTTACACAATAATGTGAAGCAGCTGCTGCGTGGGCAATCATCCCTGGTTGTGGAGTAAATCAAGACACTATGGAAAATATATTGTAATAATTTAAATGACCCGTGATGCTCATGATGCGGTTGAGCATGAGATTGCTGGTTCGTGCACTCATTTCAGAATTATGTCAAATTTAGGTGCAATTTTTTTTTGATAAATGAAAGATCAACTATTTCAGAAGTGCTTATTTAATAAAGAACATATTTTTTTCCCACATAACGAAGTGAAACAGCCCCTGCATAGAGTAAATAATCGATTCTTTAGCCATTGATATAAGCCTATTCAGCACCGCCGTCACGGACAGCACCTGCTAACGTCGCACTTAAGAAGGTATACCTTAAGCAACCTCCTAAGGTATAGTTTTGGGAACACACCTAGAAATGATATACCTTCAGTTAAGTTATACCTTTAGAGTCTTTGTAGCGCGCTAAGAGACAACGTTATCGGGAAATTCAGCCCATATCTGAACCACATAAAAAAAATTATAAATCATGAAAATAGCACAATTTGGCATGTTTTACTGCATCTTCACAAATGAAACACACAATTTCCCAATATGCTTACAAAATATTTGAATAAAGTTTGTCAAATTTAAAAAAAAAATATTGCATTAACTCAATTTTTTAATTTCAATGTAGGTTCCTTAACATTTTAAGGCAACCAGGTAACTTTTTTTTTATTTTTTATTTTTTTATTTTTTTATAGCATGGACATTTTACTTTGAAAATAAACAAAGTGTCACACAAAAAGTAATGTAAACATAAAAGCAATATAATATTGCAAAAATGTTGTCACAAACTTTTTCAGTGAGCCTGGGTTGAAATAATTTGGTATTAGACCGTTTATTATGTTGTCTTCATTATCATAATTAATACTCAAATCACCATTATTATTATTATTATTATTATTATTATTATTATTATTATTATTATTATTATTATTATTATTATTATTATTATATTTCTGATTTTTTTTTTACACAAAAATAAATAAATAACAAAATGTCCATCTTTACTTTTTTGTTTTCTTTTCTGAGGGCAAAGCATTTAAAAGCATTTATTTTTGCCAAGAAGGTCAATTTGGGTTGCAGGTTGTGCAGTCAGAAAAGGCAAAAACCAAAGCCACTCAATAGTTCTTTTTATATTCTCATATCAATGGGTGAGGGCCAATAACACAAAAACACAATAACAAACTCCCTATTTGGCGTTATCTGCAGCTGTCCCACCTTGACGTTTCCGAGGACTTGTTCAAGGCTACAGACAACGAACACACTAGTTCTATAAAGAAAAGTGTCAAAGGTTATCAAACCAAAATGTGTTTACAGAAAACTAGAATTCCCCTTATATTTAATAAAAACATCTTATATAATTTAATATAATTAAAGCACCTTATATGGTTTGATATTGTTTGTTAAGGTCAAAATCTCCCATACACACTCAAAGGCAGACAGAGATGCTAGCAGCCAGCTCTAAGGTGCCCATCATCTCAGATACATATCAAACACAAAGGAATGGTTGTGGATTAGGGCCATGGGCCAAAATCAATAACATTATAGTCAACTTTAACAGCAAGAAATAGTCCCCCACTGAGAACTAGCATTTGCATTCTTTGTTCCTCCAAAACATATACTGCAAAAGGAATAAACATCTATTACTTTCAAACTGTGGAAGGAAACAGAGATGGTTCAGCTTTTGATTAATAGGCTTTCTGGTGCACTTTACTAGAATATTTCACACATACTTCTATAAGTTTAACAAGTACGTATGAGTGAAATAACAGCTAATGGATGGGTGTTGTTCAAATATGTTTTTCAGACCTTTTCAGCAAGATAAACAACATGTTGTGTTAAACATTAATTGTGAAATTGATGAGGTGGTAATTTCAGGTTATGTAAAAAATGTCATCCAGGCCAATTTAATAGCTTGGTGTGTTGCTTTCCTTGTTATTCAAAGCTCAAACTAGGCTGCAGGCAACATTTTAAATCGAAATTAAACACTAAGCACCCTTTTCTTTCAACCAAACCTCTAAATTACAAATATAGTTGCATGCATTGTGAGAAGCTATTAAAGGCAGTAACAATTTCAATATGCATGTTCGGTACAGCTTCTGGCTAAGAACTGTTGAAAAATCGACCAAGAAACAGGTCTAAACTGAACTCTGTTTTATATGAAAGTATGAAGCTTTCTTGGAGAAAGCCCAGCAGCCATGGATTAAGCCAGGCCTTCTCTGTACTTGACAAATGCCATCTCCACACGTCTCTCCAAAGCCTCCCCAGGAGACCAGGGTTAAACACAACTCCATTACTTGCTCCTAGGCAGGAGCAATGGATGGGGAGCACATCAATCAAGCCGTCTTCGGCTCTTAAAAAATGTACTCGCCTCTCCCTTGCTCCAGCCTCCCTGCTCAAGGAGGTCGGCTATTGTTCAAACATCAATCGCTCAGACCTGTCAGCTGGGGCGCTCTACCTCATCTCAGCTGCCATGGAGAAATGGAGGGAAGGGGGTGGTGGAGGGAAGGGGCTGCCTGATGAAGAGGTATTTGATGGCATCGCGGGAGCTGAGAGGATGAAGGGGGTTGTTGTCTTGAAAGTGGGAGCCTTTATGTGCTCTGGGGTTTGGTGAGATTTGGCACAGATAGTATGGTGGAAAGGGCACTGTCAAATTTTCTTTTTAAAAAAGTTGACATTATATAGATGTGCAGATGTTAAAGGTGCAGTGTGTGCATTTTAGCGGCATCTAGCAGTAAGATTGTGAATTGCACCGTCCAACGCTCGCCCCTCCCTTTCAGAGCACCTAGAGAAGCTACGGGGGCCGACACAGGACAAAAATGCAGTTTTCGGAGAGAGCTGAGAGTGACTAGTGCTCTGTAAAGAAGTTTGTCCATTTAGGGCTAGTATAGAAACATGACGCCAAAATGGTGACTTCACTGTAAGGAAACCCGTGGTGTATGGAGATAGAAATCACTCATTCTAAGGTAATAATAACATAATGGTACATTATGTAAAGTCTTATTCTCCACTAAAAAAAGTTTTAACAGTGAAAAAACAACAACAACAAAATAGCTGTATTAAATTGACCAATATAGCAACATTTTTTAAAATATAATTTAAATATACAAAAGAAAATGCCAATTTATTATATAAATTTACATTCTTAAATAGAATTAGATTTCCTTGAGAAAAAAAACCCTGCTTTTTACAACATACACAGTATTTATCATGTGTTTAAAACATATTTTAATGAAAATAATATATTGTTTTTGTTTTTAAATATGTATATATACTTTTTATTAATTATAATATCAGTCTTAGTTATTGTAGTAAATTAAGTTAAACTAAATGAAAATGGAGGTGTTGCTTTAGAAGCTATCTGAAACATTTATCAACCTATTCCCACTCCCAAGCCATCAAAATCTGAAGCATGGTCAAGTGGCTTCAACATCATAATGAAAATGACCCTTGGTGATGTACAGGGTACTCCTATGATTTCAGGTGTTTGCCCAATGCATCAGATCCAGACACATTTAATTATTTGCATTTGTAAAAGTAGACATGATTTTATGAATATTCATAAGCTACTTTTATATTTTGGAGCAACTAACCCCACTCCAACGCTAAACCTACCCATGCACTTCTCAACAATATAAAACAAGTAACAGGCAAATAAAAGTACAGTCACTGGTATTTATTGCAAAAACGGACCAAAAACTGTATAAGGTATTAACTCGTGTTGCATTCCAAGTCTTCTGAAGTCATACGATATCTTCATTAGAAGAACAGAGTTGATATTAATGTTTTAATCGCTGAAATGATGATCCCACCCGTGAACGCACTCATTCATATCTCATTCAATGAGCATTTCTCAATCACAATCAGTCATGAGACACACAAGAGCCAATGACATTTTACAATCAAAGCTGATGTAATGACATTTGAGAGCCCAATGCAATTTCACTATCAAATCTGACGTAATGTTTCTTCTGGCGGCAATTGTTTAAATTTGAATATGGCTGTGATCTTCAGCGGATGGAGACTGATCGCTTTTGGGATTTTCTTCACACAAATCAACCATTTCGCCTCGGAAAACTTGGATTATTTGTACTTTTTGAATACATTTTGGATGCAGTCGTATCTGTGTTTTAACCTGTGTTTTATATTAAATATCACACAAATTGGTAGGTTTAGGGATGGGGTGGGGTTGGGTTACATGTTCAAACGTGTCTAAATAGCGTAAATAAAATGAATGTAAATAAAATAATGCTGGCTGAATCACACTCCAACATGTACTAATGTCAAAATCATAACCCAATATATAATTTTACCATGCCAATAACATTCCCAACGTGTCTGTCTATGATGCCAGAGGTTTCTCACTGAAATCAATGGAGGACCCCACACGTCGATATATTCAAAGTTTTTTTTTTAGATAACTATTATAGTTTAGGATAACTATAATAATAACCCTACCAGAAGTTGAAATGAATTGTATTATTTTAAACATTACAGGAATTTACGGTCCCTCAGAATACTTTCATCTCACTCTAAAGATAGAGTAAAGACTTCTTCACAATCTCTTGTGTCTGGTGGTTTCAGGCAAGGGACTCTGTGTGCCTGCCATAAGGGCAAATCGTCAGGTGCCTGCTGGGCCACTTAAGAGTACTGCTGATTCCCTCAGCATGAGGCAAGAGAGATCAGCTCAGGGTCAGGTCAAAGAGCAGAGTGGGTTGCTAGGATGAATTTATTACAGGGAGAGATAGACAGCAGAGGGAAAGGGAGGGAGGGGAGTGAAGAAACAAGAAATGGCATCACCATCCAACTGAGATGATGGTGCTTGTCAAACATGCCAACGCAGCCTATATGGAGAGATGTTATCTCATCTATCGACTACAACAGAGTTAAACTAAGCATTAGTAAACTAGCAAATCCATGTGAGACTGAGTATTTATATATATATTATTCCAAAGACTAATTAAAGTCTAATTAAAGTCTAATCAAGATGCTACTTCTAGTTTATACAAAAATCTACACACACCCTTCCTCTACGCAGGAAAACATGTCCTATTTTACACTGAACCTTTGCAAACCTCTCATTGTAATTGCCTTCAAATCCATTTCCCTGTGTTATCTTTCCACTGTACACAACAGAAGCCTTAATGTCATAAGCCTGTGAGGGATTGAAAGTGCATATATAAAAAATAAATAAATTATTAACACGTCCTCCATCTTTGCAGTTTGTGGAGTAATCGTAGCAGCCGGTACACTTTTGTTTTGTTAATAGGGTTCAATTAGGCCCATGGAGTGGTCTGTGCTGAGATAAGATGTCTCCAGAGCCTGGTGGGGGGGCTCCAGCAGCACTTGTAATGAATGGATGGAGCCTCTGTTGATGTGCAGTGATCATTAAGTAGCTGATAATTACATCGGGTATCTCAGTGCCGTGTGTGAGTGTGTGTGTGTTTGTGTGTTAAATCCTGCTGTGTGAGGCAGTGGTACACTGATTAGTTTGGGAAGGGGAATAATCTGTGTTTTTGCATCCCCCTGATCTTTTTTTTCAAACTATGTACCATAATTTCTGAGCTCTCCCTCATTTCCTAATTTTCACCGTCACTCCCACCCTACCTCCTTCTCCTTAGTTGGGCTTGCACGACAGCTCATTTTTACTACTCAACCAGTCACCCAGAAAAGTAGTCGCCTAGCAAGAATTTAGTTCCTTTATGTGAACGCTCTAAATCAAGGGTTGGCAATCTTTTTTAGCATGAAGTATGACATTTTCATTTTTTTTTCTTGATAATTACTGCACCATAACCCAACCCTCTGAAATTTTGTGATATCTCCAGGATGTCAGACTCTGTTTCCCAGTATGCATTGCAATATGAACAAACCATGCAGATTACCTCATTACTCGCTGTTTTTACAATATATTGCATTATTTGCACTAGTGTTGTCATATTTTCTGTTCCCTTTGGTTATGTGGTGAGTGCATCCTTTTTTTTTAATATTGTGATATTGAGTGTCACCATGATTGTGTTTTGAGTGTAGAATGCTAAGGATCATTACTATAAATCAACTGTAGTGTGACTTTAACAAGCTGTTCTGCAGAGATTTTTGTTTTAAAACATTGCTCATAATAATGTCTCTTATTCTGAGATTAGAATGTATCATAAAACAAAAACATTTCCATGTTTAAACAGTATATTTCTCTATAATGCGGCAGTGGTTCATGTAGGTTGGCTACAAGCCGGAAGGTTGGTGGTTCAATCCCCGGTTCCACCTGACCAAGTGTTGAGGTGTCCATGAGCAATACACCTAACCCCAGCTGGTCCTGATGAACTGGATGGCACCATGAATGAGTGAGGGAATGGGTGAACGTGAGGCAATATGTAAATTGCATTGCTGGCCATGGGTCTGCTGAAAGTGCTATATAAATGCAGTCCATTTACCATTGAAAGTGGAATTCTGGCATCCACTTCCACTTAAATATACCTGTAAATATCCTAATTAAATTCTTAATCAATATTTATCTTTATATACAGTATTATTATAATGATTCTTTTCAGTTATGGTTTTGCTTAAGAAAACCACTGACTGATTCTTGTTTTCTAAAGTCTTTCATTTAATTTTTTATATTTTATTCATTTTATATTTCCTTTTACTGAAACACTAAAGAATCAAGATGAATATTGCCTGTACTATTGTCTGTACCTCTCACTGAGAGAAAGCACGTTATCAGTATGTTTTGGGAAACGTTCTAGTTAGAGCTGGAGCCTAATCAGCTCCAACCATGGAGAGAGTGCGTATCTGTGTGTGTCCGCAATATTCTGTTACAAATCAGTGTTGAGAATGGACAAAGATGGGTGGACTTGTTGTTCTGGGCAAGCTGGCACCTACTCCAGACCTGGAAGGTCACTACGGGCCTAATTCTGGGGTGAAAGCATCAACAAGTGACACATGGGGACGTTCATCAGATTACCTGACAATGTGTGGAAATTTACAATGACTTTGCATTTTCTCTGAGCCAATCAGAACCATCCACATTGCAGTAATGACGTGAGTAGACCTTGAAAAGAGTATAACTGTTTTCAGCACTGGGAAGATAAATCTGTATTTTAACTGGATCGTTAATGTAGTAGTAATGTGAAATTATTTTTGAATTTGGTTCTTTCTAGACTGAGAAAAGACAGAAAATGTATTTTGTCTCATGGGGATGAAAGACAACAATTCCCAGAATGCTTCGCTGCCCTACGAGGCCACTCCCAAAGCCACCGCTACTGAATCACTGTGACTGGATCACTTTCCCACCGTGTTCATTTTCACAAAATCAGTTTAAATAGAGAACAGACACTACAATTAAAAACTGATCATTTGAATATACTCCAGGGTTTCTACTCAAAGAAAGTCATATGCTAATCGCTGAAGTAACCCTTTAAAGTTAGTGGTGTTAGGAAGTGGACTAGGTGAGTCACAGAGTACTATACACTTTCAGCCCTGAACCACAGTGCTATACTAGACACGGCTAATTGAATAGTGCTGGCTGAAGGAGAAAAGACACTCCTGGCGTGTGCGGAAGGGTTTCAGCCAGCTACAATTAGACAAGGAAATGATGCATGAAATGGTGGGAGAGTGAACCGGGAGAGAAAGCTAAAGAAAGACAGAGAGAGATAGAGCTAACCACAGCCAAACTAACTAAGAAAAATGACGTTTTTAAAAGTAAGAGAGAACAAAAGTGTGACAAAGTGAGAACTTGAGCTAAAGTCATAAAATGAGAACTCATGATTGAACTGAAGTTATAAATGAGGTAAAGGCAAGAGGATAGGTGTCTTTGCTACATGTCATACTTTGTCATAGACTTTAAAAATGTCAAAAAATGCAGCGTAAGATTTTAGTTAGCACCTCAAAAGACTGAGAAGTTTTCACAGGGGGCTTTGAACCTGCAGCGCATATGAACTTCATCATCAGAAATTGTCCTTCGCTAATACTGCATTAGCCGTCAACATGAGGGAAGTCAGGCTTCGTTTCAAGTTTGTCCCCATCATATTTCGTCCTCTACTGTACTGTGACGTATCTCTTGTGAACTGTGGGGACTTCAGAGAGCAAGAGCTTTTAAAATGGCTTCCCAACCCTGTCACTTCAGAAATGTGTTTAGCCTTGTACAGATATGGAAAAAGGGATGTCATTTGTCCTCTGCATGTGAACCAATCTCCTGCTGTTCACTGATGTTGTCACACAAGTCATGCATGAGGCATTGTGCCAGCTGAAATCACGCTTTGGAAACTGTAGGAATAAATGGTTGCCAAGGGCTCAAGGAGTCTGTATTATGTAGCTGCAATCAAATGATTGACTAAATTAACAAACAATTGGCAACATTTACAAAATGTTCTACACAAATACATCCACTGACTCATTCAAACTGACAGATAAGCATTATTTGTAGCACAGAATTATTATTAGAACACCGTATTTAGGAAAAAGGCAAATACTTAAAATTGAAGAAAGTAATTTTATACTGACACATACTAGCATGAGTGTAGCATCACACACACACAGAGATACACATAATGTTTTCCAACACCAAATTGTAGAAATGCCCTGGGTTACACTTTATCTCGATGGTCCACTTCTACACATTCTACTAACCATAAGTAACTTTGCAACTACAGGTCAACTTACTCTAATTAGAAGTAGTAGACCATTAGGTTGGTGTTAGGGTTCAGATAAGAAGAATAAGCTGTTGCAGAGTTACTATGTCTAAAGTGGGCCATCGAAATAAAGTGTTACCATACTCTGTTTGGAGGTGTATGTGTCACAAATGATTGATTTATTCTGCAATAGACGCAAAGGCAACAGGAATCGAAACACTGTAGACACTCATTCAGCATTTCCCTTAATGTTTGTGCCTTAATGCTTGTGGCAGTTTAGTCTTTGGAGTGATTCCACACAAGGAGGACATTAAAAATACATAAGATTCCTGAGATTTATAATAAAACTTGCAGCTGGAAGGACACTTGTTAGTCTTGTTTACATCATATTGGACCTTACATTAACCATATATCCTGCAGACACTGTATGTTCTGTGATATTGCATCATATTATTTTATGTTGTGTGGTTGCGCAATGTGCCCTCTGCATAATGTTGTGTCATTTTCTGCCTAGTATTTCACCTGCATTTTCTATTTCAGTTTACACAGTGCTCATTATTTAGTTACAATACACCTTGAACTAACTTGGTAGCTGCAAACCAGTGGTCCTGATCAGCTGCATTAGTAAATATGATTTTGAGACAATAGAAAGAGAAGGTACAATCTTCTCATTGTGTACATGTATTGTATAACGTACTGCTATTGATGTGGATTATGGGTAAGGTTCGATACTGCAAACAATAAAAACTGATTACATAGTAATTACATGAAGGTTTTTTTTTTAAGTACAATGTAGAAAGTAATTCATGTGTTGTGTCAAATAATTATTTAAATGTACCTGAATGGTTAAATAAAGACACTTAATATGAATTCCCACTTTTGACCTACATTAAACCAGTTAATAATTTCCTAGCCATTGGTAGAAATTCATAAGATTTCTACAAATTCTGCAATTCCTTAAAAAGAAAACTTTAATTAGTAGCATATCATAATATTTTATTATTATTTCTTAGGGGGAAAACTATATATTTGAAAACTGCTTTTGCAAGTTTCAAAAGACATATTATGTGACTAAAAAGTTATGTGGTGCAAAAAAAAAAAAAAAGAAAACATGAAAAAAAGAAAAAGGTAAAAGAGGAAACTATATTATAGAGAACTCTTGCAAACCCTCATGGCTCAAGGTTAATAGGCTTGGCTTGGAGTTCCCTTAAATTAACAAGGCCATATGCCTAAAGTTTCAGATGGACCTTTTGTCAGGTAGTATGACAGCAGTTGAGCTCAAAGTTGTTGAAACATACAAGGTGCCAAACGTTGTAGCTAACAGCAGGCCTCTGCAGGTGGAAAAGAAGAGTGGGAAAAGGAACTTTAGAGTGAAGCTGTTGCCGCTCACTCCTCACTTGCCTTGTAGTTTGAGCAGGCACACAATTAGAAGAGGTGGTGGTGACTCTTAGCACATGAGGACAGTTAATCTGAAGGGTGTGTGGGACACCGGGAGCTTGACAGCGAGTTTCAGATAAGAAGTCCATTGGTAGTCGACTTGGATCTAGGAGGAACGGAAGGACTTGAATTGGGATTCAGTTGAGGAAGCACCCGCTGTGAGCATCGGTGCAAGAGACTGAGTTTGAAGGGCAGAAGCACTAAAGTGTTCTTGAGTGCGGAGGAGAGGCACCTCGAGCAATGTCAAAGCATCACTAGCATCTTCGACCCGTAACGGGGTGTCAGGTACGTACTTGCGTGGGCGCTCTAGAATGAGTTTTGAGACATGGTGGGTTGAGTACTTCATCCTCAGAGGTTTAGATCGCAGGCTTTGCTACAGCAGACAGTTTCCCAGGATGTGCGTGGGGACAACGCTGGAAGAATTGTCAAGAGGATGAGGTAAGTAGCTGTTTATATACCCTAAGCATTATGAATTGAATGCGCGAGCATGTTAGAATGACGTTCCAAACTTTTTGGTTTGGAACGCCATTCAAAATCTGACATTTTTTTCAAAAGCACTGATCCAGCTTTGATGTTTGATTGGGTTCCTTGTAGATTAGTATGAAAGGCACAATCTTCTGAAAACAAGTTATTTTGCCTTGCAAAATTTTGGCTGAAGACAATACAACTCAAATGCAACTCAGCATGGGTGTATTGAAGTCCGCCGCTCAGTTAAAACCAAAATCCTTTATGTTTACATCTTAAGAAAAAGCTTAGTGTTAAAACCTGTGGCACATTGCTGCGACCAAATTTGACCTTCAAAGCATGAGAAAATTAAAGGCGTGACGGCCAAGTCAAGCCAATCACACTTGCGCACAAGTTTGAAATTCTACACCTAACATACTTTAAAACAGCTTTCAGCACTAGCTTATGCCGAGGCAAGTGACAACACTGCCTAGCCTCGACAGAAATGCTAGCTTTAAGATGATAAAATAGCTTGCTGAGGATTTGGGACCCAGGGCTAGTCGAGGTTGTGAAATGATTCGCTGAGGTGCCCTGTCAACGCCTGTCCACGCGGCTGTGCGGGGAAAATGGCCTTTAAATGATCTCTAATAGAAGCCTGGCTCTGCTCGCTAATGTCCGCTGTATGGGAGAGCGACTGCAGTGTGGAGAATCAGTGCTGAATGGCCCTATAAGTGCAAAATGTGACATGATTGAGAGGGATTTGGGCTCTAAATCAACTCAAGGCGTTTTTACAGTGATTCCTGACCACTGTGAGCCACAGCAAATAGGCTTTGGAGCAAAGAGGGGAAAGCTTTGGGTGAGATAGTTTTGTAAAGGATGTACAAGGTAAACATTCACAGATATTGACACGCATTAATATGCATATGTTTTACTGCAGCAACGACATGGAAATATCGCTATGATTACTAATGTCAGATTAGCATGAGAAATGCATAGCAATTTGCCTTTGGTAGCTATTTTTTTGTTCACCAAGAAAATTATGTTTCTGTGCTTTGCAAATACTCACATCACACACCTCCGTTCTTCATCTGCCATTCTCATTTACCTCCTTTATGACATCACATTAAACCTAAATCAGAAAGGACCATCAACGGACTTTCAATCATTCCAGACGTGCAGGACCCCACCGTTCTCTTCCATCTCTTCCATCTTTTCGTCCATATCCTGCTTCCACCCCTCTCCTCCTCTTAATCTAATCCGCTGCAGTTTAATATACTGCCCTCAGCGCTCTCTCACAATGCCTTTAAAAGTAGGTTTTATGAGGCTGCAATTTCATTCCGGCGGAGGAGCCGGTAGAGTAAATCCTATTCGCCTGTCGCCACACGGCGATACATTAACATGACAAAAGTGGTGGCTGCTGTGGAGTCGTGTAGTGTGCAGACGAGAGTCAGAAAACGAGAGAGAGGAAGGCAGGGAGAAATACAAAGATTAATTGAGGAAACAGTGAGCAAAATAGGCCTTCTTGGGTATTGAGAGTTTACTTTCATTTGCAAATAATGTGAAATTTTTAACCATCTTTTAAAAAAATGAGCATATGATGATATGATGTGTGTGTGTGTGACAGAGAGAGAGCAAGATAGAGATGAACTAGATTCCTCTTAAGGTTTCTTTCTTAAATATCTACTTGAAGATATATAAAAAGTATCAACTGTCATTGCCACTATTGCTGTTCAACGGGGGGTTGGGGGTTGTAGGGTGCTGTGTTTTGCTTCGAAACATTACCATTAGAAAAATAATCAGCAAACTATGCAGTAAAAAGTGAATTCTGGGATAGTATTATGATGCTGTACTGCACAATACAACTTTGCTGCAGGTAAAATGCTTTTAAACATCTGTACTTAATTATACTGCAGTAAAATTACATTTAAGTATATCTGTGGGCTGCTGTAGCATAACTGTAGTACAGCTACTGTTCAGACTAATATTGTGGAAACTAATTGCCATCCTCATAATATAATAGCAGTTCACTACAGTATAAATACACTGTAGAAAGTGGTAACCTGCAATTGTTACCATAAAGAGCTTTTTTTCTTGATTTAACCCATAAAAAAATAGTTTTTTAACTGTCT
Source organism: Pseudorasbora parva (assembly GCF_024679245.1). Taxonomy (NCBI): domain Eukaryota; kingdom Metazoa; phylum Chordata; class Actinopteri; order Cypriniformes; family Gobionidae; genus Pseudorasbora; species Pseudorasbora parva. The sequence goes on from NC_090172.1 coordinate 25,233,178, forward strand.
GTTATGGTTTTCTTCATAAATGAATGTAGTTTTAGGAAATGTTTATGGGTAAGTTTAAAGGTAGGAGTAGGATTAACGGCTATTCATCATTTTAACGCTATGTTTGTTTCTAAATACAAAATTGTTGGCCCTACTTTATATTAGTTGGCCTTACCATGTACTTACATCAAAAAGTTAGTACAATGTACTTTTGCTGATATTGAGGTGTAATACGGGTAGAGTTAGGGACAGGTGTGGTGGTGTGGGTGAGTTTAAGAGTAGGGTTAGGTGTGAGGGAAGGGTCAACAGTGTAATTCTTAATGTAGCCTAACAACAGAAATTAATTACAGATGTAATTATATGCAGGTATTTTAAAAAATGTCAATACAATGTAAAAACATGTATGTACACAATTTGTGCATTGTATTAAATGATTAATTAAAATGTTATATGTTATATCCTTTATAGAATTGGATATGTTTAGCTTTTGGGAGTAGGGTTAAGGGATCTTATATTTTTTAATAAAATGGTAAAAGGGAAATTACACAGATGCCTTAATGATATAAACAGGGGCATAGCACCAAATTTTGGGCCCTGGGTACAAACCATCTTGCTGGGCCCCCGTACCATGTATGTGTATGTGTAGAAAACTGACTTCTAAGGCCCCCCCCTGCCTCGGGCCCTGGTTACTCAGTACCCTGTATCCCCCCAGTCCCACGCCCCTGGATATAAAAGATGTATACATTTTACATTCTAGATTTTACCGTCTATATTTTAAAGGTAGGATAGGTAGGAATTGGTTAAAAAAACTTTTTTTCCAAATTTGTTTAAACTTTCTTTATATATCAATACATAATTAAAATGTAAGTACTCTGAAAAAGAAAGTATAAAAAAATGAGTGTCTGTAGACCTCTCACGACTTTTTTAAAGACAGCTCATTATTTCCATTCACTCCACCTTCTTCCTCTCTCATGCTCTTTCCAAAGCCACGCCCCCAAAATACATGAACGCGCCTCACCGGCCAATCAGCTGGAAGGTGCATGTAGTCACATCATGTCAGAGTCACATGTAATAAAAAATTTAACTTTATCAGTATGAATATAAACAAATAAGATGTCTTTTAGTACTCACTATCAAGCTAGAATACCGGTACTGGTAAAGTTTAAAATATATTTTTGTTTGATTTGGTAACGAGCTAGTTATATTTATAAGGCAAAGAAAACTATTTTTTTTTTTTTTAATTAAAACGTTTTTCCAATAACATCAGTTATACTGTAATGAAGATGAATTTTGTGTAAGATACACATAAACTGTGTTTTGCATGTAAGAGTTTCCATGATGAAAGCATTGTTGATTAGCAGTAGCTAAAGCTAACTTAGTTCTAAAAAAAAGTTCCTGGATGCGGTGTACTAGCTTTTACACATGCATTTTGTTATCTAAAGTTAAATTTAGCGAAATTCAACACAACAGCGATCAACTTGAGCTAAACAAATTGTGTATTTATCATCTCTACTAATGGCTAAGTGTATAACATTGTAACTTTATGCTAAGTAATGTTATGTTAGCTATATCAGGCAGCTACATGTGCTCTTGATACATGCTTCATGAAAACATAAACCAAATAAAATGTATAATCAAAATGAAAGATTACCTGTCCAGCAGAAATACAGCCAACAATGAGTCGTTTTTCAGGTCCCTCAGTTCTCACCATCGTTGAAAAGCCACGCAGATATTTACTCGCGTTTGATTTCTTTGTTTATCCAAAGACTTTCTGTGCATTGCCTTTTCTCGTACTGTCTTCACTTTTTGCATTGTTTGCCTTCGCTGACTGTAAAACCCTGCACTGTGAATTTTGAATGCTCTTTCTCTGCCATTATTTTGCCTAGGTTTCTTGCCTCTTGAACTGCTCAAATCAAACGAGCGCGCGCATGTGGGCAGATCCTGTAGCGAAAGCAGTGGTCGCCATGGTAGCGAGAGAGAGTGACAGTCGCCCAAGCCAATCATTTGTTTCGTCCCGAACTAAAATAATGAGCGGTGTTTATTGCAGATTAAAAAGTCTAGAGTCACTCGATTTTTATACTCTCCTTTTCAGAATACTTACATTTTAATTATGTATTGACATATAAAGAAAGTTTAAACAAATTTGGACAAAAGTGTTTTAGATCAGTCCTACCTATCCCACCTTATTGTACACTATAATAATTATGTGTTGAAATGTTGCCGTCTACATTTCAATATATCCAAATGTACAAAAAGTACATTTTGTGTCTTTGAAAGTTATACATATATATTAACAATGAGACCTGTGGTTGTGTGGGTTGTGGTTACAGTGTGTTGCCATCCAATCCTGTCAGCTGCCTCCTACCCAAAATAAATAATTAGAAATCTTTTTTTTTTTTTTTTTTTTTTGTCACTACTCACCCTCACATAATTGTATGATTTTTAAAACTAAAGGAAATACTTAGAAAGCTCAAATCTTTCTGGTTGTTGGTAAACAAAAAGGGATAGTACATTGATTACCCTTTCTTTATTGAGCTGAACTATTCCTTTAAAATGGGAGAGAAGGACTTTTCTGCTTAATTTTCTCATTTGCTTTGTACCACAGAGTCATAACGAAACAGCAGGTTTTGTGGCTCATTGTGTTTTTAGTCTATAAATATATTTTCGAAACCTAAATATGTGTGCTGTAAATTCTATGTAGCTTTGAAGCAAAAAATAAATGCTATCAGTGAGAGTGAAACAAACACACACACACACACAGTATTTCGAGCATCACCCAAGTGACATTCAAAGACCACTGTCACCAAAGCAGATGGCCTCTCTCTCGGAGGGCCTGCTCTACTGAATGTCACACTAACCACTCACAATGCTTGGGATGACTGGAGTCGTTTACGTGTTTAGAGAGTGGCCATATGGTAAGTTGACAGTGTGTTTGGTGCGTGTCACTAAGGTGCTGTCATTAATGGACTGTGATAGATATTTCACATCCTTGGGGTGTACTGATGATCACCCATCCATTAGCTGTTAAACACACCACCTCTTTGATTTTTACAATCCCTCTCTCTCTCTCTCTCTTCCACCCCACTAAACACACATACAACTGCACATGACGGAATGACAACACTGGCTCTGAACGATAGTGACCGGTGAGGACAGGTCTTTGCCATAAAAAAAAAAAATTTGTGTTCTCAATCTTTTGCACCCCCACTGTCCAAAACAGTATTTGACTAGAATAATGATTAAAACATGTATCCAGAATAGTGATTATATTAATAATAATAATAATAATAATAAATAAATAAAAACGAATGCTCTTTATTTTACAGTATATGCACTTACGTGTCCTTAAAGTGTACCTACCTAAGAAAGAAGTGGGTAATATAAGTTAGTTACATTGGTTTAGGTTTAGTTCGTATGTATAATACGCCATAAAGTGGTTATCATATGCACGCGAAAAACTGCGTATGCACGCCAAAACTCATTTTAGCGTATACATTCCACGAGATTGCAAACTCGTACTATTTATACACATTTTTGTGAGATCGGGCTCGATTAACACCCTAACTCTAGCCTACCTGGTGCTTTATGTTGGCCTCACATTTGTAATATTTCCCTTTGTAAATAAAAATAAAACTCGTTGGTTCATTCCCATTCAGAGAGGCAGAGCGGCCCATTTTCAAAACTATGAGATTAATTCAGCATGAATTTTGCTGACTGACACTCTTTTGTAGAGGAAATTGGCTCCTTCCTAAGCCAGGGCCATTTTAACCATGCTATTACATATTATACCAGATTCATTCTCTCTGTGTAAATTGAGAGGAAGTGTGTGTAAGAGAGAGGAAAAATCCCTTCAGAGAGAGATACAGAGACATATTCAGAAGACAAAGAGAAGTTTCTACACATCTATAAAAACTGTCTATATAAAATGTATAAAAGCCTAAACAGACAGATAGGAACTGTGAACTGAGGCGGTTCATTTAAAATAAACATTGAGCTCGCAAATTAAAATATGAAATAGTAGAGAGAGGTTTGGAGAATACTGCATTGTAAGCTCACAATCAGAAGTTCAAAAGCTGCCGTTCTTGGCAGGCTTGTGCTGGTAACCTTCCTACATGTGACATTATTTACATAAAGGACTAGGGCTTCCGAGAATATTAATTATTGATGGTAGCTATAATGAATGATTTATTTTAGAAAAAAGCCAATCAAAAGAAACAGTCTTCCGACACAACCTAGGTAGTATTATATATTAATAACTCAAGGACAAGCTGTCATTGTACAGCCCTACCTAACGCTTCAGGGGTACAGCAGAGAAGAGACAGCTTTTGTACTTGCTATTACGCTTTAATGTCACTTTGGAAGAGTCTGAAATGGTGTTAAAATGTGTGGATGTGCATGGAAAGAAAAACATGTCCCTGTTATTAGGATTTTTTTTTTTTTAATGTGCCTCAAATATTGTTAGTTTGCGATTATACGGTATTTTCTAGCAAAATAAATTATTGGATTAAATGAATAGTTCACTCAAAAATATTGCCAAAAAATATTTAACAAAGTTTGTCATTACTCACTCTTATGTCATTCCAAACACCCTATTACTTTTTTCCCCCTCCACAAACCAATACAAATAAATGAACAATTGTACTGGTCTCTTATTTGCAGTGCAATTAATATAAACTGACACAGCCAAGCTTCAAAAGTATTATCATCATTATTAATTGCTGATAAAATGCATATGAGCTTAAATGGTTTCCCTTGAGGCTTTGTTGATGTTTACAGGGGTAATTTAGTGCAAAAACATAAGACAGAGTCATAGCCATAATAACCAGCAATAAATGAGGCCAGAGCCTTTTACATTTAATATGAGGCTTATATGACTTTAATATGTGTCACATGCAAGCTTAGACACTATGATGGCAGATAGATTGATAAATTCAAACAGGTGCTTTATTGGTGAATCGGCAGGAACACAGTCCACAAACAGGCAATAAAGAGTTATATGATCAATAAAGAGTTGCTTAAAGTACTGGAAGCTTTTATAAATGTTAGGCTTGTCTAAAAGGTTCTCCAGAGCACACACACACACACACACACACACACTCATAAACACATCAGACAATGAGATGAGGGATGACTGGATTTTAATTTGCAGTTTGATTGTAAGGAGCTCTTGCTTGCCAATGTCATACTTTTGCTCACTTTTTCTTGGAGAAAAGTGCACTTAGATGGAGACGAGCTGGATTGCCCTGCTGCTGTGAGAGGACGGCAGCCATGCCCCAGGTGAAGAGACATCAACCTCTACAATGAAGGGTTTTGGGTCGGGATGGTGGAGCAGGCGTGAAGGTGAAGGCGTTGGTGACCAGGACAGAGACTTAGACTTGTCAGAGGAGCTGTGACTTGGATGTAATTCTGTATAAATTGTCTGTAGAAGTTTGCAAACTGAAGGAAGCATTGCAATTATTTGGTGGTTGTGGGTTCTGGCCAGGGCTTGACAGCTTCCACCTTCCCCTCATCAATCTTGATGCCCTCCTCACTAATGATGTAACCAAGGACTTGTGTGGATTGAAAACTTCTCAGCTTGGTGAGCACTAGTTAAACATGGTGGCATTGTTTAGTCTCATTCTGGGAGTATACCAGTATGTTGTCAATGTAGACCAGGATGAAATAATGAAGGTACTCCCCAAACACCTAATTCATGAATCACTAGAACATGGAGTTGAGCAGATACAGCATAACTCAATATTCACAGTAATCAGTAAAGGTCACAAAAGTGATCTTCCATTCATGCCTACTACAGATCCAGATCGTGTTGATCAGATCAGTCCAGTCCAAGCTTGCCGAAGGTGAATTCCATGCAACTGTTTCAGTGCAGCAGGGACAAAGGGAAGTGCATACCAAAACTTGACGCTGATTTTATTGAGGGGTTGGAATACAGGGCCACAAGCCCTCTGTCCAGCCTCAACCACATACTCCTCCATGGCTTCTGGAAGAGATAATGGACATATTGTACATCTGGGCACTGGTTTACAGGAATTAGGTCAATGGTCAGTGTGGTGGTAACTGGGATGCTTGTTTTGGTCAGAAAAATTACTGAAAGTGGTTGTGACTAGCAGGAATATAAATTGATTGTTGATCTATAAGACTTTTGATGGATGTTGAACACAGCTTCAGCACAGAGGAACGCAGACGCTAGGGATGCGTGGTATATCGGTGCTGGAAAAATACTGGTATATATTTTATTTAAAACAGTACAATATCATGATTTTGCTCATTTCTGTATATGCTGCTGTTCCGAAGTTCACCGCTAGGTGGCAGTACACTACACAAACTGATGTGAAATCGGCAAATGTGGCAACATAGAACAAAACGAATACAGCAGTTGAATCCAAGAGGGTAATCTAGCACTCGGAAAGCAAAACGAATACAGCAGTTGAATCCAAGGGGGTAATCTAGCACTCGGAAAGCGTTCCACCCATTGCTAACCAAGCCATCACCTGCTGTTAGCATCCCATTGACTCCCATTTATTTTTGAGTCACTTTGACAGTGAATAACTTTACATCAGAGGCGTTTAAAGACTCCATTTGTCCATTGTTTATTTATAAAGAAACACGACAATGCATAAAAGCCTCCATTACCTTGTATCTTACACTATCGCCCCGTAGAAGCTGTTTTTGTAAAAATAGGCTAACGATTGCGTCATAACCAACGCGACTCTGTCGCACAGTTGAGAAATTACCGTATAGACAGGAGGTGATGCTCAGAAGCAATCTTTTACTGTCTATGAGACAGTCGGGGGGACGTGGAAACATAAAGTCTGATAAAGTCAAAGGAGAAGAATGAGGAGAAGCCGATAGTGAGTCAAAAGCAACGGGAGAAAATATTTAAACAACGTGATTCAGATTTCACTTTCCACAACTACTAGAAGACCTACAGCTGTCAGACAGGAGGCTCACGTCACATCTACGTCGTCAAGCTCAGTCTGAGCCTGAGATAGTTCGCTCAGCCATCAGGAATTGAGTGCCTCTGATTGGCCTCATTTTCCGCCGTTGAAGTCAATGGGATAGCTCTGTCCATTTCTTTTACTGTCTATGGTTGAACTGTCTATTGCCAAAATTCAGACCCTGTATGGTATCGTTTTAATACCTTACCGAAGCCAAAATTGTGGTATCGATCCATCCCTTGTAGACGCTTCACCAGAAATGGAGAAGGTCAAGGGGTGACAAGTAGCTCCCCACTTCAGAATGTCGGCTGAATATTTCTGGATTATGCCAGAAGAGCCAGGGGTGCCCTAGGATTAGGTCAGCTATGAGTGCTCCAGAACCAGAAGATTAATGTTGATTTCCACATCACATGTTGATTGTGTCAGTTCCTTGCAAATTCATGTTGGCTGCGTTTTAATGCCTCTCTCCAATGGTTTTCCAATAATTGACTGGATGAAGTACTCTGATTAACTGTATTTTTTTTGGAGCTTCTGATTCCCAACTGATTTTGGACTGATTCCCAAATTTCTACTGGAAAAGCTGTCACCCATTGAATGTAACCATGTTTTATGGACAACCAAAAATCCCTGCAGAGAAGGATGAAGACTTAATAGATGGCAAAAAAACAACACTCACTACTGGCAATGAAGGTTGTATGGGACACGAATGGATCTAACGTGTCCCTCAGCTCCACAATATAGACAGAGATGCTGACTCAGACAATCTTTTGGGGAGAGGTGAAACACGTTCATGTGCAAGGGCTCTGATACTTGTTCTGGAGGCATTGACTGAGTTGGCTGGTGGGCAGGTGGAGGAGACTACAAGGCTGTCTGGTCTTCATGACAATGAATCACTCAGATGGATGACTGAATGAAACGCTCTAGCCTGATGGAGTTATCATAGCCGCAGTGCTGGGTTCAGTCAATTATGGTAGGCAGTGAGCAATCCTGGTTCATTTCATCTGTTAGTTTTTGCCAGGGTTCTGAACTTTGTGGAATAATCAAGAACGGTATCCTTTCCTGGACAAATTTTATTAAATTTTTCGTTCACTGTGTGTCACCAACAGGCCATCTGAAAACTACACGGAAGTGAGTGATGAATGTATCCAGCTGGATGGATTAGCCCATTGTAGAGCTCTGCCGGTGAGTAATGACAGGATAAAGTATATCTTTGCTCAGTCAGTAGCCAAGTGCTGCAGCTGAATATCCAGGGCAAGCAAACACTGAAGCGGGATGTCTTTGCAGTCCTCTCCCAAGCCAGAGTAGGGTGCTGAATTGACCACAAGACTGACGGTGAACACAAGTGGTTCCAGAATCTGTCATGGCTGTGCTATTTGACTGTAAGGGAACAGAAGAGGGAAGGGTTTGGCGTAAAACATCAAAAAGGTCTTGAACTGGAACATTGGGATTGGTTCCACCAGATTTGACATAGAAAGATGGATAAATTCAAACAGGTAAGTTTAATGGTGAATCGGCATAAACACAGTCCACAAACAGGAGCGATGATCCAGGAGCGATGATCCTGTTTGTGATCAATAGAGAGTTACTTGAAGTACTTCAAGGCTTGATATAAATTTTTGGCTTGTCTTACAGGTTTTTCAGAGCACACACACAAAAGGGATCAGACGAGGAAATGAGGGATGACTTAATGACAACTTATGTGACTGGATAATGACTTGGACGACTTAAAGGCACAATGTGTAAGATTTTTGATTACAATATCCAAAATAACACTAGAAAAATATTATATAGGTTTGGTGAGCTGTGTACTTACATTATCTCAAACTTTCCAACAATGTTTAAATCCACTGAAATCAGCAATAGTTTCACTATCTATATAAACAAATTTGATGTCTGAGTGGCAGCTATAAGGGATGATCAAACATACACCGATCAAAAATGATCCTCTACCGTATGTTTAAATAGAAAAACTATTAAAAAGCTTACTATATACAACCAAGATTAATCATGTCATCTCCATAAGAACTTTGATTAATTACCCAGTTGAAGACTATGTGTGAAAAGGTCTATTGAAATCATATTTCTGCTACCCTTCATTTCAGGAGAAACCATGGAAACACCAAAGACGCTTTAATATAGTATGTATTTTATTAGATAGACGAGCAACTTTTTGGATATACATTTATCAACAGAAAACAAATTGTTATACAGTGCAACACGAATAGTCTTATTGTTTTAATCTCTTGTTTTCTTGATTCACCGATCTTGAGTTAACATTGTTACCATGTTTCAGTGGCAATATTTTGTCAGAGCATAATTAGAGAGAGCTTTCTCCAGCATACAATATATTTTACAATTTTATTAATATATTCTAATATCAATCTAGATTACTGCAAAGTGCAACAAGTCTTTATTACTTTAATACATTCGCTCATTCATGAACAGGATTTCAGCCCGAGTCTGTCGGATTCCATTCCATCGACTGTGGAGGTAAAGAGTCAAGACTACAACTCCCATGATTCTACGCTCATTCACAGCGTGATCACGCTACACTTTTGTTATGAATAAGCGGCCTCTAGCAGCGAAACTTACATAATCCTTTAATCGAGGTAACAACACTGGTAAAGTACAACTTCTAGCAGGTATGTTGCAAGGTAAGTAAGTCTGTAGCATCAGGCAAGAAGACTGAGGCTGTGTCTGAAAGCTTAAAAATGCTGTCTTTGGTGGATGCATTCCAAGGTAGGAAGGCATCAAGGCAGTCTAAATCCAATGTCAACACAATCACATGGTAATGCGTATCAATAGTACGAGTGTGAAATCTTGTGGAATGGATATGCCAAAATGAGTTTTGCCTGCATATGCTATGCAGTTTTTCACGCGCATATAATACGCACTTTATGGTGTGCATATGACCCGCTCTTGGGTAGGTTGGGGGTGGTGGGGTGGGTGGTTCATACGTATAATGCGGTATAAAATGAGTATCATATGCACGCAAAAAACCATGTACCATATGCATGGCAAAACTCATTTTGGCGTATACATTCCACGAGATTGCACACTCATTGTATTTATACGCATTTTCTTGAGATCGGGCTCCCTAGTTGGCTTCACTTGCAGTTAATGTTGTCTCCTGAGTTGCCTGATCATTTTTTTAAGGCAGCGTAGATGTAGGTAGCTTCACTGCCTTTGATAATCCTGAGCATTCCATTCTGTGACATTTGAACTAAAAAATTTTTTTTTCAAAAAGATAGCATCTGAATGTTGCAGTTGGTTTGTCAATTAGTGTATAACTGTTTTTTTTTTTGACAAACGGTTTACACTTTTTATATCATTTATAGCGTGAAATTACTATTGTAGCATTTACATATTAGCTGGTATTTGAAGTCAGATTTGTGAGGTACCTTTGTTTGTTTGAAACGCTGCCTCGGTTCTCAGACACAGTGTGTATGTGTGCTACTTATAGCACTGGTGATGAGGGCTGATAAGTGTTAGGTGTAATACTCTGGTGAGTGTGAAGGCTGAGTGAGTGAAGGAGAGTCTGTGCATTTCTGGATGACTCTTAAGATATAGTTTTAAATTGCAGCTGATCATCAATGTTTGTATCTTTATTTTTTTTATTTTTTTATATATATATTTAACTCTTTGTAAGTGTGAAGTGGCCTCTACAGAAACATTTCAGTCCAAATGCTCTGCCTTTGCCTCGCAGTTACAGTTACTTACATCTTGACTCATTTCAATCCAGTTCCAAACGAATAAAGGGTGACATGAAATGAATGGCTCCATCACAGTAATGACATTAGAAGGATGAAGATCCAGCCAGGTTTCTACAGCCTGCTAATACACAGCAACAAATGAATCAGGCAGAGAAAAAAAGGAGCGAGCAATCATGTTAGCTCTAGATATTAGCCCGTGAGAATGTCGCTGATAGAAGCTGCAAATGAATGAACGAAAGTGATATACACCAAATCCAATAATATTGTGCCACTTCATAACAAGTGACTGAAGTCCACAATCAGTCATCTAATTACTGGTACTTGGGCGAAATGCCTTTTAAAAATGGCAGAAGAGAAAAGTATGAAATGTTAATTGTGAATTTCAGAGAAGGTTTGGCTTGCCTTGGCTATATACTGACTCATTTGAAAGACTGCAGACACATAAACAGCATAAAGGTCACAGAACATGACATTCTATCAGATGAAAGAAAATGAAATTGGCTACACACTTCAGTATGTGATTATCACACATTAAATCACAAAGGTGCTTATGCCAATTGATCGTGCAGCTAATTAGGCATGATTTGAATTGAGCTATGATAATGACTGGTCAAAAGGTCCATGTCGGGAGAAAAGAGATTGCATGAGGTCAATGTGCCCTTGAATGTGTACATTGAATAAAAATGTAATTTGATGTCAGTGTAACACAATAAGGGAAAAATCCTTAAATTAACTTAATAAAGCCTTTCATTAATCAAATATATTACACAATGTGCTTGTGCTGTAGGCAAAAAAAAAAAAGTACATTTTTGTTGAATGCAAAATATATATTTGAAGTGCACCAATTATGCTATTTTTAAAGGTTCCTTGTTTTATTTTGGAGGTCTCCTACAATACCTTTACATGTATCTAAGTTCAAAAATACACTTTATTTTAACATAATATATATTGCAGCTTCACTTGTTTTCTCACGGTGTCTTAAATGGTTTAATAAAGGATTCAATCTCTCTAAACCCCTCCTTTCCAAAAGCCTATTTTGTTCTGAATAGTCAGTGTGGTGAGGTGGATGAGCGAGAGATCTGAGAGGAGCGAGCGAGGACCAGGCTGGGACTTTATGTTATGTTTTGTTTATGTCTTATTATGTGTGTGCGCGGCGGTCGTCACTCGTCAGTGAGGGGCTGCTGCCTTTACTTTCAGTTTGTTTGATTAAAGTTTGTCTACAAACTTTATTACAGTCAGATTAACCAGTCTGTTATAATTGGTCTACCACTTACAGCATGTGTCCAAAACAAAACATCCGTTAACATATCTGAATTTCAGCTCTGGGATGCTTCTTCCTAAGCACTTAAATACACATTGATATGGACAGTAATGATTTCACTGTACTAATTCATGATAGTTTCACTGTACCAATTTCAGCCCAAGTCATTTTGAAGTACATGCAAAGTGGATTTGTGTCTTCTTGACATGACAACAACATGAACCTAACTCTTCCAGACCTCAGCTACAGTGTTTGAGGGTGGGTCAAAGTAGACATTTTGGCAGGCAACCATTGAAAGTCATAAGCTCAATATCATCCAACTGCAGCCCCAAATGGGTGTTATCGTGCTGGTGGGGGTTACCGTTTTCGCAGACTGGAACGCCCCCTTCTTCTTCTTCTTCGCCTCTTCTGATGAACTGCTAGCTTTTAACATCCGGATTAATATGTTCAACATTCGCTAGTTAGTTACATGCCACTTTCTAAAGCCAAGTGGCATGTTATCTGTGTGCATTTTGCTCTATCCACGTGTATGTCTATGTTGTGTGATTCCGCGTGAATCTAGTCTACACCTAAACGATCCATCATCACCGCATTGATTCCGCGTGTATGTCTATGCCGAAACGAAACATTATGTGTGTGTGTCTACAATCTAAATGGATTTTTAAACATACTACATTATGTTGTTGTTTTTTGAAAATGTAAAAATGCAGAATGTTTCTTGTGAGGGGTAGGTTTAGGGATGAGGGTTGGGTGTAGGCAATCGTTATTGTGATTGACATGGCCAATGAAATGTTTAGAATCGGTTGCAGGGCATTTCCACTGAACTGGTTTGTGAGGGGTGAAATAACACATATGACATCACACCCATGTGCCTTGAGAAACTCATCGCGATTGCTCAATAAGACGCTATCAGGACAACCAATAGGCGTTCTTGTTTCATGACGGGAACGCCCAACCCGCAGCTGGACCCTTCTCCATAAGCTGGCATTGTGCAAATGTGTTAAAAATCAACATAGGTCTGTGCAGGACTAAGTAATTACTGACGACTATTTTCAGGCTGTTCAGAATTGGTTCTTTCTTTTGGTAGACCATAGAATAATTTATCGTGTACTTTGATATTTCAAACTTTATGGACCTTGTACATTCACAAACCGCTATATTACACACTATGTGAAAGATAAAATACGAAACAGCATAATAGGGCATTTAAATAATTTATTCAGTAATGTAGCCAAGTCAGTAGGGGTTAGGCAAGCAGCAACCTCCCCCAGTTTCTCTTGAAGCCAATACGGAAGTGACTTAAACTGCAATTCATCGACTGGCCACTAGAGACAGGCTCCAAAAGGAAGCAAATGTTAAAATGCCCAACTTTACAACAGAAAAAAACATGTTTACAGCCTGGTACAAATTGTGGTTTTGGCCTATACGGCTAATTTTGCCCTTTATGACAACTGTGAGGGGGTAAACATTTTTAAAACTCATTTGTTTACATTACATAAAGCCTTAAAGTTCTGCCTAATTAAGGGCGTGGTTACTTTGAGTGAGGTGGATAGCCATTCGTCTGCTGTCTGTTAGTCATCAGGTTCCACCAGTTGGCCAAATTGAAAGTCTGTGAATTGATGCAATTTAAATCACAGCTATTCAATTTGGCCAACTGAAAAATGTAGATGTGATCAGTCACTTGAAAAGTTTTAATTGGAGACCTGATTTTTTTTTTTTTTTTTTACAGTGTACTTCACACTTCAAAACTGCTCTTCAGAATCCTATGGGTGACTTCACAGACACTACGTCCGTATTTGTTTACAGTGTATGGGGTACCTGCAGAAGGTGCCATTTGCTTTTATATACACCACTTCCCATGGGTGAAATGGTTGCTTACATTCACAATGTTTTGTGATCGTTTTTTATGTTATGTGTTTTTATGCGTTGGCCAAAAGCCAATGACTCTATAGTGTGTTATATGTAGGCTTTATGCAAACAATATGGAATAATGCCAGCTGTGTGTAATCATTTGTTTTTCTTTTACTGCGTACTTGATTTTAGATGTGTTATAAATGTAGTTGCAAAGTTGAGGAAGAATGTCTGTTGGAGGACCATCACAATGAAGAGTTAGGAGATATTTAGCAGACAGTCTACTAATACTCTTCTGATACTCGAATGAGAGTTAGTTGACATGTAGGTGCAAACTGACTTATAGTCAACAGAATGTTCTAAAGTGTTACCGTTTTATGTTACCCGCTAATGTTACTTGTATTTCCAGCTGCAATGAGCAAGTTTGGCCAGCTTTTGAGTAAAATCAAATAAGACCAAAATCCATGTGTTTAATAAAAATAAGGCTTTGTTTATAGTTATTCTGCCTTGTGTATATATTCATTAAATTGAATAGCTGTGTGGGGAGCAGATGATCTGGGATCTCCTACTCAAATAAAATTGGAGTGGTGTAGTCAAGGGCCGTTTAAAAAGCACCCACTGCCCTATTACAGTACTTAAATTCAGAAATATATCAATGTAAATGTTTTATTGAATCTATATTAACAATACATTTTGGCCATCTTTTGTAGATTTTGAAATATATAGTTTTTTTAAATATGGTGGGGTTTGCATAGTCCATAAGAACAATGAGAACATTACAGCTCATGGTGGAGAGTACACATTTTTTCCATTTTTACATTACATTGTTATTTTCTAAAGATAAACAGCAACCTTTAATATGAAATAAAATATATAGCAATTGTCAGATCTCCAGCCAATAGAAGAATCCCCCATATACATTCATTCAGGCTTTTACGAGAGAATTTTACGGCTCACTGAGCCTCATGCCCTGCCAATATTAACAATGGTGCGATATCTGAAACACACCACCATAAATCAGTGCAGTGTTAAACTGTTAATCTCTCCCTTTGGCTCATATGAGTCACACTCTAGACTGATTCATATATGTTTGGCTATAGTCGTGCAAGTTTTATATGCAAGCAAACACAATCTCAGTTGTTGAGTGCATATGTACCACAACACAACACCTAAACTTAACCACTACAATAACTAGCTTACTAACTATGCATAGGTAGTAAATTGGGAGTTTATTGAGGGAAAAGTTATAGTTAAAGGTGCACTATGTAGGATTTTAGCAGTAAAATATCCAAAAAAATCACTAGGCCAGTGTTACTTGTTCAGTTGAGTTCTTACATTATCCCAAATGTTTCCAACTATTTGTAAATTGTAACAAAAATTGCTATTTTAACCAATGAACCAGGACGTCACCTGTCAATCGCATTATATCTGCGTTAGCCTCCATTTCCAGTTTTAATAGGCAGAAACGCTTTACTCTTAGCAGTGTGCAAGAAGTGTCACAGCAGCCGCTGAGCGAACACAGAGTAACGGTGAAACAATTTAAACCCACTTAAATGTTTTTAATATGATAAACAGAGCTGTGTTACCTCATACTCATGACCAGAAAAGCAGATATTTGCTCCAATTGCTCCAGCGGCCTTGCTCAGCTCTACAACACTCGGTCCTGCTCTGCTTCACACTACAGTAACGTTAATAACCGCATCCATCAACATGATTTCTGCCCGAGTCCTATCCCGATACTTTACCACCGGCTGTGAGGTGAAGACCACATGTCCCACGATTCTGAGCTCAAACTTAGCGCCATCAAACTATGCCTTTGTTTTGAATAGCGCCCTCTAGTGAACAGAAAACTTACATAGTGCAGTTTAATAATGAATAATGTCAAGTCAAGTAACCTTCATTTATATTGAGCTTTTTTGCAACACAGATTGCTTCAAAGCACCTTTACAGTGATTAAACGAAGAAAAGGATTTTGATTAATTTCTGTTGTAAAAGCTGATTAGTTATTTAATTTTGTGCCATTTAAACAACACCATCCTGATATAAAGCAGAATGTGTTTCTTGTACTATATAATTATATTATATGTAAAATACTATATAAAAAATATTATGTGTTATCATAAGTATTAAATATATACAGATATTATGTGGCTGTGGTATACTTATAACCACAATAAATGTGAAGCCACAAGTGTGGTCATGCTTCATTTCAAATCTGAGAATATCTCTAAAACTATTTTTATAAATAATTACAGGGAGTGCAGAATTATTAGGCAAATGAGTATTTTGACCACATCATCCTCGTTATGCATGTTGTCGTACTCCAAGCTGTATAGGCTGGAAAACCCTACTACCAATTAAGCATATTAGGTGATGTGCATCTCTGTAATGAGAAGGGGTGTGGTCTAATGACATCAACACCCTATATCAGGTGTGCATAATTATTAGGTAACTTCCTTTCCTTTGGCAAAATGGGTCAAAAGAAGGACTTGACAGGCTCAGAAAAGTCAAAAATAGTGAGATATATTGCAGAGGGATGCAGCAGTCTTAAAATAGCCAAGCTTCTGAAGCGTGATCATCGAACAATCAATCGTTTCATTCAAAATAGTCAACAGGGTCGCAAGAAGCGTGTGGAAAAACCAAGGCGCAAAATAACTGCCCGTGAACTGAGAAAAGTCAAGCGTGCAGCTGCCAAGATGCCACTTGCCACCAGTTTGGCCATATTTCAGAGCTGCAACATCACTGGAGTGCCCAAAAGCACAAGGTGTGCAATACTCAGAGACATGGCCAAGGTAAGAAAGGCAGAAAGTCGACCACCACTGAACAAGACACACAAGCTGAAACGTCAAGACTGGGCCAAAAATATCTCAAGACTGATTTTTCTAAGGTTTTATGGACTGATGAAATGAGAGTGAGTCTTGATGGGCCAGATGGATGGGCCCGTGGCTGGATTGGTAAAGGGCAGAGAGCTCTAGTCCGACTCAGACGCCAGCAAGGTGGAGGTGGAGTACTGGTTTGGGCTGGTATCATCAAAGATGAGCTTGTGGGGCCTTTTCGGGTTGAGGATGGAGTCAAGCTCAACTCCCAGTCCTACTGCCAGTTTCTGGAAGACACCTTCTTCAAGCAGTGGTACAGGAAGAAGTCTGCATCCTTCAAGAAAAACATGATTTTCATGCAGGACAATGCTCCATCACACGCGTCCAAGTACTACACAGCGTGGCTGGCAAGAAAGGGTATAAAAGAAGAAAATCTAATGATATGGCCTCCTTGTTCACCTGATCTGAACCCCATTGAGAACCTGTGGTCCATCATCAAATCTGCGATTTACAAGGAGGGAAAACAGTACACCTCTCTGAACAGTGTCTGGGAGGCTGTGGTTGCTGCTGCACGCAATGTAGATGGTGAACAGATCAAAACACTGACAGAATCCATGGATGGCAGGCTTTTGAGTGTCCTTGCAAAGAAAGGTGGCTATATTGGTCACTGATTTGTTTTTGTTTGGTTTTTGAATGTCAGAAATGTATATTTGTGAATGTTGAGATGTTATATTGGTTTCACTGGTAAAAATAAATAATTGAAATGGGTATACAATTGTTTTTTGTTAAGTTGCCTAATAATTATGCACAGTAATAGTCACCTGCACACACAGATATCCCCCTAAAATAGCTAAAACTAAAAACTAAACTAAAACTTTCAAAAATATTCAGCTTTGATATTAATGAGTTTTTTGTGTTCATTGAGAACATGGTTGTTGTTCAATAATAAAATTAATCCTCAAAAATACAACTTGCCTAATTATTCTGCACTCCCTGTATATGATCATGTCATGTGTGTTTTTAGAGAAGGCTACTAAAAATCCTAATGAAATTATGTATTGCCCCTATAACTCCTCTGTACTCTGTTTGGTGCGGTGAACTACCCATTTGTGATTATATTGTTTTCTCTCAACGAATGTTAACTCCTCTGCCGGTATTAGTCTTCATTGTTCTTTTGTTTTCATTCAGCCATTTTATTCAACATTTATTATGGCATTACATTGCTTGCCCATCAACAACACTTTCATCCCAGATTTGTTAATACACCTATTACCTGAAATCTTTCAACAACAAAAAAAGCATATTCTTGGTGTCAAGCTACATAACACAATTTAAACGATTAATAGGTAACCTTTTTACTCAAAACTTACTTCAAATAACCATTGAGTGTTTGTATTAACTTCCAATTGCAAACTAATATGGATTTCATATAGAATGTTTTTGAAATATGTTGTATTTAGCATTTTAGCCTATGTGGAGCATATATGCATATATATTAGCATGTATAATGTACACATTCTTTATTAATATGAATGAAATCAAAACACATGAAAATCACACACAAACCGTATACTCTTGTTTATTCTCTTCATTGTTGATGTGTAGAAATGTTCATTTGGCTTTGTTTTTCACTGAGCTGCGGAGGAGAACGTTTACACAGGACGTGGTCATGCAGAAGACTGGAGTTGTGCACATATAAGATGATCGCCGGCTGTAGAGATTGAATAAGTTGAGTCATAACTGAGGCAAAACATGGAAATATACAAACAAAGCGCGCTCTGAACACTCTTTTAGCTCTTCAGATCGCATAATTCAGTGAGAAATTAATAGAAATTGTATTCTGTATGACAAAATAATTTTTTGAAATGTGACAATAAATCAATATTTCTCCAAATGTGCACACTTTGAACTAATTGCCCTAACAGTCTGTATCTATGTCAGGGGTACCCAAACTTGGTCCTGCTGGCTAGTGTCCTGCAGAGTTAAGCTCCAACTTGCCTCAACATACCAGCTTGGGGTTGTATCAGATGGTTCAGGTGTGTTTAACCTGCAAGGCACTGGCCCTCCAGGAGAAGGATTGGACACCCCTGATCAATGTCAACACAAATAAACAGAAATTCATGTGAGTGTTGATACTCTATTCAAAATATCAAACATTACAAACTGATTATTTTGCACTCCTTACTTAAATTAATAAATTATTGTCACTGCAACCTAGTTTTATCATAAACAATGGTCAAATCTCGAAGCTGGAGTCTTTCCTGTTTCTAATGATACTCCGTTTGTCCAGAACAAGTAAGAGTATGATGTTTTAAAGTGAAGTGAATGTTGAGTTAAACATGCCTTCTGGTGCATATTTGACATGCTACAATGATGTGCATTGAGCACATTGAGCAGACTTGTTTTTGAAGGAACCTCTTGACTTCTCTTTGACCTAGAGAAATGTCTCTGCAGTCACACATGAGCCCTTTGATGGCACGGTATAACAGATGCATTGTCTATGCTAAAACCTGGGACTGCTGTGATATGAACCTGCCACAGCTGAAACGGCCAAACGCCCTCTCCATCTCTTACAGCCAACCCTTGTCTGGACTCCCCCGTGCCAGGCCAGGAACCAGAGGGCTTCCCTTGCCTGGATGTTCGGTTCAGTGTTTTTCCCTTTTCTCTAACCTATGTCAGTCCTTTCTTCACCCTCCCCTGACAGAGGCATTGGCAGGGCTACATGCTGTGTCCATTCCCTGATGCCTGTGCTGGTTAGGCCGCTGCCAGCCTGATGGTCTGCTCTATTTATTTGTTTTTGCAGTGTTTTGTGTTACTGTTGCATGCCAAGATTTTAGTGGAATACAATAGAAAATATGCATGATACAGACGCAGAAAGATTACGTATTATCCTTCCCTCTAGTAATATCTTATTTTGCACCACCAACACACAACTTAATTTCGAAGGATTCCATCAATGCCTCAGCAATATTTCCATATTGTTATATATCAACCAGTAGTGTGTTTAACCACAACATGTTTTATAGTTTTTATATCATTACTGTATTGATCTGTTTTTAAGACATTAGAAATTAATTTTAATTAAGAAGTTAATACTTTTATTCACTTTTATTCAATTCATCAAAAGTGACAGTAAAGACTTGTACATTGTTACAAAGAAAGTCAATTTCAAAATAAATGTTCCTCTGAAATTTTGATTCATCAAACAATCCTGATAATTAAAAGTATTGTGGTTTCCAGCAGAACAGCAATTTTCAACATTGAAAATAATATTAATAATAATAATACACTTTAACCACAAAATCAGCACCACTGACTGGAGTGATGGCTGAAAATTCAGCTTTGGAATTCAGGAATAAAATATATTTTTTTGGGTCACACTTTAGTTTAGGGTACAATTCTCACTATTAGCTAACTATTGACTTTTGCCTCAGTAAACTCCTAATCACTGCTTATTAATAGTTAGTAAGGTTATTAAGTGTAGGTACTGGGTAGGAATAGGAATGTAGAATATGGTCATGCAGAATAATGTGCTTTTTAAGTACTAATAAACAGCCAATATACTGGCAATATGCATGCTAATAAGCAATTAGATAATAGTGAGAATTGGAACCTAAATTGAACTGTTACTTACTAACAATATACATATTTTATAATCTTTATATTATTGATACATTACTTTAAATATTATGTTATACAGTACTATTAGATATGCAATATATAAATATTTTGTAAATAAATACAAAATTTACAAAATGAGATGTGTTTTATTTGTTAAATGGTGTCACGGATCTGACAGACTCTCTCCCCTCCTGCACCCAGCGATCACAGTCAGCCGAATATTAATCACCCACACCTGCATCTCGTCACCTCATCACCGCTCCCCATAGCACCAGCACTCACCCTCAGTCAGCGTCTCACCACGAACTAGGAAAGACCCACTTACCTGTTCTCCAGAGATTACCCGCCTACTGTGTGTTCCACGTGTTCCAAGTCTCTCCCCATCGTCTGAGAGCATCGCCTGTTGTCTTTATGTATCCTGCCATTCTCTTCAGGCTTCCTGTAAGACTGGTCCTCATTCAACATACCATTCCCGCTCCATTCACTTCCCCGAGGTTCAATAAAACGACTTGTGTGTTCAACTTAACCTTGTCCAGTGTGTGTATTCTGACAATTTGGGTCTGTTCCTCAGTTATCTTCTGACGATTGGTAATATCATGCACAGATAGAACAGTAAAACTATACTTTTGGAGCTGCAGCTCATGCATGTATAAAATAACTTTACATCAAATTGAAAACACAAAATAAAAAAATAAATGATGACAGAATTTTAAAGTTTATTCTCAGGTAAAGCTAGGAATCCATGCAGGATGGCATTTGAAGTGCAAAAAAACTTGAAAAAAGTTAAGTGCCTTAGTTAAGGCACAGAGTAGCGAACTTTCCTAATGAGATCTTTGATGTTTTAAAACACAGACCAAAGGGACCAAGTGAGGGGAGCAGCTTTGCTTGTCAATAAGGCAAAGCCAAACAGACTGAAACTATATTAAAATAAGCTTGTTTAAAATAATGTGATAAAATATTTTGTTTATAAAATGCAGTAATATAGTAATAAGTAATTATATATATATATATATATATATATATATATATATATATATATATATATAGAGAGAGAGAGAGAGAGAGAGAGAGAGAGAGAGAGAGAGAGAGAGAGAGAGATTTTCCAATGTTTACTATTCATTATTATCTGACAAAATAAAACAATTAATAAAACAATTCATCATTATCTGCACAAATTCTGCCTGAATCTCTGGCTTAGCTTAATCAGTATGTGCTAATTAGAGAGATTATATTTATTAATATTATTTAAGAAAATTGGAATCATTCAGTGGAAGGAGCATACAAGAGGATGTAGATTATATTTGTGGATATTGTATTAAACAACAAGGTGCAAATACACAGAGAGAGCCAGAAGGAAAACAAGAGGGAACTGAAGGGCAACCGTAGTGTCCTGGACCATGATGGGGGTTTTACAATCTCAGGATTAGTTTTGAATAGACAAAACTCAACTAACCGAATTTTGTTGGTACCATGACACTGATCATCAAATTTCTTTGTCAACTCAGGCTTTGATCCGGAGTTCATTGAGCCAGCCCTGATGTTTCTGCTCTTCTGGGGCCAGAAAGAAGACATTATTAACAGTAACTCATTAAGCTAGTTCCCCCAAAAATGAAATTTCTGTAACACTTTAGTATGGGGAACACATATTCACTATTAACTACGACTTTGTTTTTTTTAACAGTTTGATGGTATTTTTCCCTAAGGCATTATGGCTTTAAATGTATATACTGTATACAAACGTTTTTTCTGGAAACCTGTTTGCTTTGAACTCATATTTGGTGTTGCATTCATGTTTTCAATGTGCCTAAAATATTTTCATATTTAATATAGAGATACAATACATTGTATCTGTTTGGGCCTATATGTAGTGACTTTATTGGGTCAGACATGTGTCACTTTGCTCACAGCTGATTGTTCTGATTTCGGTTTGAGATATCTTACCTAGAACATAACCTGCCCCTGAAGTTATATATGGCAGTGAACATCTCTAAAAGCCAAACCACTTTCATGGTGCCTAAAACCCAGGGCTGGCTCAAACTAAACTGATACATACCTGGCTAGCCATCTAATCCAGATTGATGGAATAGTTCCCCAGTCTGTTGGAACCAAAGTTTACAAGACACCAATTAGATTTGATGAAGCAAAGCTTGTCCAAAGTGACTCAGATATCCTCCAGCAGCAGTGCACAGGATCTCTGTACATTTTGTAGACCGGCTCATTAAGCAAAACATATTTTGACTGAATGCAATGACTGTTTGAACATTGTTTGGTCTTGAGACTTACACATATACTGTATATGAACATATTTTAACATTTAAACCACTACTAGATTGCTTTCAGGGTGTGAAGAGAGTTTTAACCAGTATAACAAAAAGTGCTTATAAAACAAATTGCCTACCCATCCTAAATACTGTATTTTACTCGTACTGAATGTAGGGCACTATAGTCCTCAACACCTAAGCCAGTAAAACAAAAGAAACAGCTGATTTGTGAGGAGAGCAATCATGTTTATTTTATTTTTGTAAATGGACTGCATTTTATATAGCGCTTTTATCCAAAGCGCTTTACATTTTTGCCTCACATTCACCCATTCATACACCGACGGTGATGTCAGCCATGTAAGGCGCCATCCAGCTCGTCGGGAGCAGCTGGGGTTAGGTGTCTTGCTCATGGACACTTCGACACTTGGTCAGGTGGAACCGGGGATTGAACCACCAACCTTCTGGTTTGTAGACAACCTACATGAACCACTGAGCCACTGCCGCCGCCAGTTTTGTAATTCATAAAACTTAACACCTCAATTTCAATAAATCAAAGTCGACACAACAGCCTCTTAAGCCTACAAACACTCAAGTCTCAGTTAAGCTCAAATGCTTAAAAAGGGCAGAAGTAAACCAATATCCTTCAAAAATATATATTAACATATCCATTTTTAAAAACATAGCCAAACCCTGCTTGTGTTGGACCTGCTGGTTTCGGCCTCATCACTGGCTGCAGCCACGTCATCTCATCTCATCTCAAATCATCATATAGTTCCTTCCTTCGTAGGTGGCGATATTGCTTCTTTTTTAGCAGAAATAAATAACTGCAGAAAAAGTTAGTGCCATGCAAAAGCATGGCTGTGTTCGAAATCGCCCCCTATACCCTCATTCACGATTCCCTACATTAGTCCACTAATATAGTGCACTTGAGGGAGTGAAGGAAAATGAGTGAGTGAATTCGGACACTGACTGAGCTGGAAGGGCTGCCGCTTTTGCAGTTTCTGCTTGCTGTTTATTTGAAACGTAGCAAACTGGCAGCTCCAGTAATAATGAAAAGATTTATCTTGAACTCTGCCGTGGAAACTAGCATGTATAAACCATAATCAAACAATTTAATAATCAATTTAAAATGAATTTATACCTGTATGCATGATAGAGCAGAGCAGTTTGGAAGATAGATGGATGATTTATTCAGCTACGAGCGCCATCTCCTGGCAGATATCTCCACCTATACCCTTGATTATTTGAGGGAACAGCCATTTGTAGTGGTGTCCGAAACCATAGTGAACGTTATTGAGTGCACTCATTCAGTCCCAAAATGCACCGCTATAACGAATTTGCAACCGTTGTACGCTCGCTCGACTCCTAAAGAATACCCACAATGCACAGTGAGATCGCACCAGACATCGAATTAATTCCCGCGTCTCGCCAGCAGATGGCATCCACAGCGGGATCATCAGAACTGTTGATTGTCTCTAATAATAAGTGTTAGGACGTGGTGAATTAAACACGTTAGACAGAAACTATTTCCATTATGTAATATTTTCTTCTTTTTTATTGAAAACAAAAACCTTTCCAATCTGATATGTGATGGGAAAAGCGAGTTCAGTAAAAGGCAAATTCGAACCTCGGATAGATAGCCTACCTCAAATCTTTCTACCATGCGTTTTACCCCTACACTAGCCGACTGTTGCTGTATATAATTCTGGGTTTTCCGTAAATTTGTCTGCTTCATCTAGACGTTTAGTAAACAAGGCAATATATTTGTTATATATATATATATAATTATAATTATTGTTATTATTATTATTACATAACCCTTTCCCAGTAAGTTAGTGCCACACAAGAGCGCTATATAGGGTTAACAATAGGAGTGTATGACAAGCTGCATGACCATTGCATAAAAGAATAGGACTTCTCAGTTGTTGTATTAATAGTTCTTAATTTCGCTGTCCTCTCAATTCTATCATTTGAAGAACAATTTAAAATAATATTTTGTAAAAGCAGGACATGACACAGCAGCTGTTCTCTGAGTAAAAATCTTGCGGAAGTACTCGTGCAGGTATAAGCATGTCTGCTTGTGCCACAAAGCAATGACCACACTGTAAGCATTCATTTTATTTTAACAAACAAACAAATCTCAAACTAAACCGCATTATCTCCGGCGCCTTCAGTGTCTGAATTCGCTCACTCGTTTTCATTCACTCCTTTAAGTGAACTGGTGGAGTAATTGGGGAATGAATCGGACAGTGGTAATTCATTCAGCGTGACTCTCACAGTGCGTTGAGAGTGAGAGCGATTCAAAAGCGTAAGGAGTCGTTTGCTCTCGAAGCGCTCTCGTGGTATTTATGAGCCGATTGGTCTGCGCAGTGCTGGTACGTCGAACAAGCCTCTTCCTCCATTGCTCGTACTACATTGGCTGTACACTCATTATTGCGGTGCATTGTGGGATTGAATTAGTGCACTCAAAAACGTCCACTATGGTTTCGACACCACTACAAATGGCTGTCCCCTCAAATAGTGCCCTATTTAAGTGTATAGGGGGCGATTTCGAACACAACCCATGATTTTTCCCCCCAAACCAGGTCTGCGGAAATCCCGCCCTGGAGCCAATTCTAAACATTTTATTGGCCATATCAATCACAATAACGATTGCCTTCACCCAACCCTGATCCCTAAACCTACCCGTCACTGTAACCTTCGGGCAGCAGTGGCTCAGTGGTTCATGTAGGTTGTCTACAAACCGAAAGGTTGGTGGTTCAATCCCCGGTTCCCCCTGACCAAGTGTCGAAGTGTCCATGAGCAAGACACATAACCCCAGCTGCTCCCGACGAGCTGGATGGCGCCTTACATGGCTGACATCGGCGTCGGTGTATGAATGGGTGAATGTGAGGCAAAATGTAAAGCGCTTTGTATGGCCATAGGGTCTGTTAAAAGCGCTATATAAATGCAGTCCATTTACCATTTACCTCAGCCAATGAAACTGGTTGCAGGGCGGGATTTCTGCTGAAATGAAAGCTTTAGCATTCTGCTGGGAAGACTCAATTACTACGTCACTTAATGCCTTCACTCTAACCCAAGGATATTCTCATGGTCACGGTATAAAAGCTCTGTACTTACACATGTTTGAGTTTGCAGATGGTGAAGCGACAATTACCCCCATCCTCCCCACCACCAGGATGGCCCTGTCCATACCCTGCCAGGGGGGTCGGCTGCGCCCCTACCCTCATCTTCAGGCAGGAATTGCAGATCCGAGACCCTCGGATTATGCACTACGCCAAATGACTTTGTACATTATCAGCTTGCTAAGCTACTAATAAATGCACTATCGTCAATATATTTCTCCCGATTCTTTCTGGTAGAACTGGTTTTGCGGGGAAAATGACGTCATGCAAAATGGTGTGCTTTTTTAAGAGATTGGGTGCGTCTCAATCATCTCCCTAGTTCAGTAGTCAGGACATTGATCAGAGAGTCAGCCCATTGACTTATATCCTGATCAGTGCCCTGACTACAGAACCAGGGAGCTGATTGAGATGCACCCATTGTCTTATTATTGGGGAGATAAGAGGGTCTGCATCTCTTACTATTAATGAAAGCGCAACAGCTTACTTGTTTCATGTGAGGCACCTCTCCTACAGCCTATCGTGCAACGGCAGTGATATCAGTGCCCTCTGTTCAAAGTTTTATGACAGTCGGTTACAGTTTACGTTAATTAGGTTCTTGGGAAGTAACGTGTTAGTCTTGAACATATTTGTTGTTATATTGCTATTAAATGTACAGTAGGGCATCATTGTTTGTGGAATGTGCTGTACTGTGGGAAAAAGATTGTGAATGTCTTTATTAGCTGCAAAGTAGTCACTGCAGGGTGCATAAAACTAAATTCAAGGTGACATCAAAAACTTCATTGTAATTTAGTATGTATTTAATTCATTAAAATGATATGCTTTTATTTATTTATTTATTTATTTATTTATTTATTTATTTATTTATTTATTTATTTATTTATTTATTTATTTATATTAAAAAGTGTTATATCCTTATCATTAGTCTAACCTGGAAGCAATAAAAAACAAAAAAAATTCTTTTTTAACAACATACAATATAACACAATATTTATAATTGAAGTATTTATTTTCTCTTTATTCATTTAAATGGATAATATCAGTGTCATATGCAAACATGAAGTTATATAATAGTAATTACAATTCAAGTACTGTATTATCATAACTGGTAAATCCTGAAAGCCAAAGAAAGAAAACATCTATATATTTTTTTCTACTTTCTTTAGACATTATACAATATAACTCAACATTAAATTCCCTTATCTGCCTTCTCTTATAAAATAAAAATGTTCTCATAGCAAAATCTACATATTGTTCCCAACAAAAGCATATTTGTTTTGCATAAAACAAATTGAAGATTAGCGAACATGCAGTCGATTCATTAAATGATAAGCCATTTGCTTCCAAATGTGGTTTATTCAGCATAGTGAATCTCTGCTCCATTGACATCCATTAAAAAATGTACAGTCAAATTTTAACATTAAAACATTTGCACAGTTATCTAATTACACTATTGAAGATGAAATTAGTAACTATGAATTAATACATTTTTAGAGTAACCCAACGCTTGAAGGCTTGCCTTCTAGTGGTGGTGTTGTTTCTGGTTGTGGCCAAACCAGTTTACCTAAAATGCTAGGCTGGTTAAAACCACACCATTCTCAGTAGTACCTGAGGCAAAGCTTCATAGAAAAATAATTTCCAAAGGGGCGTCACCAATGGTTGTCGCTTAAATGCTTCAAATGGATAGACATGAAACGCCTAAAACCAATCAGAGCGATGAAGAAGATGACGATTGCAGAGCGACGGAGAAACATCTGAGACTCTTACAGCAATTCTAGGTTCGTGACTGATGACTTTTGTTGATGTAATAGCTGGTATCAACCGCCACAGCATCAACATCTGGAAAATCAAGCATCTCAGACCAACTGAAACATCTTGGATCGATGGTCGAACAGAAATCATCAAGCTCTGATAGCAATTGTCCCTTTGTTCGGCATTTGTACTGCGATTAGAACACGATTTGTAACATTTTGAAAATAAAATAATATTGATGAGTCTTTGGAAAATTGTGTCTCACAAATTTTATTCAAATTCAGTCATTTCAGATGTGTTAGAACATTTTCAGACTTGAGCATAGTTACGAGTTATTTATTTATTTACAATTATTTACAATTTTTACATGACTACCTGATCTAGTGTGAGGAAGTAAGCACAGAAAGGCCAAAAACAGCTGCTGTGTGGTGTTAGCACATGATCACACTTCAGTGGAGTTTTCTCTGGCGACAGGGTCATGGGTTGCCAAGGCTCATTGATGCACGTGGGGAGCGAAGGCTGGCCCGTTTAGTCTGATCAAACATAGGAGCTACTCAAATTGCTTAGGAAGTTAATGTTCTGGTTGAAGGGTGTCAGAATACACAGTGTATCGCAGTTTTGTTGCATATGGGGCTGCATAGGACCTCCACTGTGGCCCCACCTAGCAACTTACAGGACTTTAAGGATGTGCTGCTAACATCTTGGTGCCAGATGCCATAGCACACCTTTAGGGTCTGTGGAGGTCATGCGTTGATGGGTCAAGGCTGTTTTTTCAGCAAAAGGGCGACCAAAACAATATATATATATATATATATATATATATATATATATATATATATATATATATATATATATATATATATATATATATATATATATATATATATATATATATATATATATATATATATAACAATTTCAGGATTCTTTAATTAATAGAATTATTTTTTTTTTTTACTTTTCACACTACTGTCCCATATATTAATAATACATTCAATAATTCTTTTTTTTTTTAAATTAAAGATTAACAAAAAATATATATTCGATTAAAAACCACCAAACTTTTGACGAGTAGTCTTCTGGACCTGACAATAACTGGACAATACTGTATTAACAATAATATTAATAATGCATATATTATTGAGAAAAAGTTTCATGCTAAAAACCCAAATGTTCTGGTGTGTGTTCAGATTCTGTAGAGATCTTCTCTCCACAAACCATATGTGTCAATCTGACAGGTCTCTGATAAAGTGGGAAAGAAATCTGGGTGGTTGAATTGAAGGAGCAGCTGTGGGAAATCTGTAAAAATGAATCTATAATGACCTCTGGGTTCACTTAAAAAAAATTAATAATAATAATAACTCCCGCCAAACTTTATAACTATATTTTAGCAATCTTCTGCGTTTCTCTTTAGATGCAATTATGTGATTGAGGGTACATTTTTTCACGGCACATGGTTATGCCCTAGAGCAGCCTCAAGCAGGCTGTACGTGATGCACTCCTTGCTATTCACAGAGCTACAGTCCCCCTGGACACGGAACTACGTCTGCTGTGCAGTTTCAGCATCTCAATCCTAAAACTAGTTACTCTGTAAAACCTATGGAGATTCATGCCTTTTGCTTAAAAAATATGTGGCAAAGAAGTGGAAATCACGTTTGTTGTCAGTGGCAGGTATGGAATGTAGTCATTGCCAATACCTGACATGTCATTATTCCATAGTTTGTATTTTATTCATCTAATGTAATTGATTGTTTTGTTTTCCTTTCTTTTTTTGTCTACATCTTGATATTGATAGTTGATTCAGTTAAAAAATAACAAGTATTTGTATATTATTTGCGGAGGTGGACAGTAACTAAGTACATTTACTTGAGTACTGTACTTAAGTACTCTTTTGAGTATCTGTACTTTACTGGAGTATTATTTTTTCAGGATACTTTTACTTTTACTTCACTACATTTGAAAGACAAATATCGTACTTTTTACTCCACTACATTTCTATCTAGGTCGAAAGTCGTTTCTGTAGCAACTCTGAAAGCCATCTTTAAAAGCTTTTTTTGGTGTTGTTGTTGCAGACAGTCTGTCAGGAATCACTCTTATAGTCATATACATTTCCCCAACTTTTTTTGAACACGGATCAGTTCATAGCAAAATGGAAGAAGACGGTTCTTAGGCACAAGTGTGTGCACCCATAGCCATACTTTGAAAGTATGTTTCAGTTTTTAAAAAAAATCAAGATTAGTTTAGTTGGCGTACACTCGGTGCATGTCTTATAAAATATTAAAAATATAAACATCTGGGAGAAAGAGAAGAGTAAAGTTGGGAGAATATCAGAAGTGTATCAGTGTATTGGATCCGTGCGTTCGGCCTTAAAGTGACAGCAGCTTTGTAAAGAGCTTTGTAACTTATATACAAGTATTTAAGTTAGTCGTATGGTAGTACGTCAGATGGAGCATGACTGACTGGCTTAAACCATGATGACAGTGTGCATTTATACAACAATAATAAAATAATGCATTGGCATAAAAAAGGAAATTTACTTTGATACTTAAGTACTTTTGAAAACAAATACTTCTGTACTTTTACTTGAGTAAAAATCTATTTGTACAACTTTTACTTGTAACGGAGTAATATTTGACCAGTAGTACTTTTACTTTTACTTAAGTAATAGAGTTGTGTACTTTGTCCACCTCTGATTATTTGAGGTAAATTGAGGTAAGAGTTGCATAATTTATGTTAGTTAGCTATTTTAAACTTAAGTTTAATTATATTTTAGAATCTGGTGTAGTTATGTCACGGTGTTGTGGCAGTAGTAGGCGCACAACGCAGGAGATGAGGGTTCAACACAGACTTTACTTCAAAAGGACAAAGAATGTTCACTACATTAGTCTGCTGCGACCGTGTCAATTGGTGTCTCCTCTGAATTTGCCTCACCGGCAGGTCATGCTCAAAAAACCCGTCTCCGGCGCAATAATTCCGATCTTTCATGTATTCATAATCTTGTGTAATCGACGCACCATCCTAAATAAACTCATCTCTTGTGTGATACCCTGAAACTTTGAATA
Organism: Pseudorasbora parva; assembly: GCF_024679245.1. Lineage (NCBI taxonomy): Eukaryota > Metazoa > Chordata > Actinopteri > Cypriniformes > Gobionidae > Pseudorasbora > Pseudorasbora parva. Next base: position 25,263,554 of record NC_090172.1, read on the forward strand.
TTCCGATCTAATATGATTTCAAACCTGTAAGGTTGCCAGAATAATAATCATACACGGCATATTAATAGGCCAGAGGAGAACTGGCACCCCGACTGAGTCTGGTTTCTCCCGAGGTTTATTTTTCTCCATCATGCCCCGATTGAGTTTTGGTTCCTTGCCACGTTCGCCTTTGGCTTGGCTTGCTCAGTTGGACACAAAAATTATGATCAAAGTTATTCAACTACTTAAACAAATAAAATTTATGAATTAGGTTTTAATTAATTCTATAAACTATAATACAGATCTGCCAACATTTTCGCTATATGATAAATTAAAATAAGCTGATAACATCACTGTTTTCTCCAGAACGACTGTACAGCCAATTCTAATTTTGTTGCAAAATTGTCCTGTTTAACACTGTGAAGCTGCTTTGAAACAATCGTGATTGTAAAAGCGCTATATAAATAACGTTGATTGATTGATTGATTGACTACATATCATAAATACGTAATAACAGATGAGGGACTGAACCAAACATGGAGTATAAATACACTGGGTGAAGGAGGGAACTAATAAGACACAGGTGGAGATAAACTAATCAGAGACAAACAAGCACAGGTGAAGACACGCAGATCATAATTGTGATATTGCGCCCCCCTCAAAAAGGCGCTTCTTTGTTCTGTGAAGAAGAAAAACATGAAGAAAAAGGGGCGGAGGCTTCGGCGGAGGGCGTGAAGCTGGTGACGGGCAGAATCCTGGAGTAGGTGGGCACTGGTGCCATGGTGGCGCTGACAGTGGGAGGATCCAGGGCGGAGTCCTGACTGCGAGTGCGGACGGAACCCTGGGGCCAATCTGCAGAGGCGGACCCATGGTGAGTGGAGGAACCGGGGAAACAGAGCGGCCGACGGAACAGGGCGACACTGCAGGCCTGGAAGCCTGGCGCTGAGCTGCTGCTTCGAATACACTAATATAGTTATCTTTTTAATTATCTTTCTTAGTGTGATCAAGCCTTAATAGTACTATATAATAATACTTCACTGGATAGCCAATTATGTATTTTGTGTATTATCAAAATTTAAATAAATAAATAATAAATGGATTTAAATAAATTAAAAAAATCACACAGTATTTGCATTTTAAAACCTTTTTCCATATAGTATTTTGTATTTTTATTTTAAATACATTTTGATGTATTTATGCCCATCTCTGGTAACGGGGTTAGTATGATTCTGCAGGCTGTAAATTAAAGTGGTGTCTGTTCCCCTTTTGTTTCATGTAGTTACAGGGTAAGTATGAATCGTTGGGCTGTAAATTAAAGTCATGTTTTTTTACCTCTCTTGTTTCATGTAGTAACAGGGTAAGTACAATAAACAACACATTCACATTCTGATATCACTCTGAAACCAACTATCTGATATAACTACAAGATATGAAAGATATCTGATATGAAACAAGAGAGAAATAAACACCACTTTAATTTACAGCTTGCAGATTCATACTTACCCTGTAACTACATGGATACTTACCCCTTAAATAAAAGATATTTGTAGTATGTATAATTTTGTTAATTTTTGAGGTAGTTACCCCTTTTTCCCCCAAATATTACATATTGTTCACTTATACCTACATATACACACTTTATATTACACTAAGTACTGCTGTAAATGTGTTTTACTTATGCTGTACTTTCCGGGCTGTAATCTAAAGTGTTACCTGATAATGCTATTATGAAGGAATTCAATATAACTGATAAATATTTACAACAGAAAAGATTTATTGCTTTTTGTATTGCTCATTTGTAAGTATGTAAATGAATAGCTGTAAACGCCATTTAACGCTAGTCATTTAAGGCTGGAAATTAAAGTTCTGCATAACTTAATATGTAAATAAATCATATTAAGCAAATATTACTCAAGACTTTGTTATATATTTACATATATACATCCTCAAATATTTATATTTGTAAAAAATAAAATAAAAAAATCCCATAAAAGTTATATTTGCTCACTGGTCATTATGTTGCAAAGTTATGTAAATTTGACTTAATTATATTATGCAAATGTGTGCAATAACCTGCCATTTTTACTTGCACTGAACACCGTCTATTGTTTGTAATGGGAATAAAATTCATGCACCCAGGCCTGCTTCTGCTAATCGTGCCACATGGCCTTTTGAACGGCCAAGTTATCAGGGTCAGACTTTCATGCTCTCATACACTCTCGTCTTTTTCCCTGCATAATTGGAAAGTGAAAGCAGGCAACTGGAGGATCACCACAGGCAGACGTGATTCACTCCAACACACACACATACACACACACACATTCATACTCACTGGTTCATCCAATGCTGCTCCTGTTACTTTGGTAGTAAGAAGGCGGTGCCTGTCTGTCCTCAAGCAATTTGCCAAAGGCTTCACACTGCCCTTCACAGCTGACTTGGCAAGTGCCCATTTGCAATGGAAAGAGAACATGAAACATGCTGTCAGGAATGACACCTGTATGACTACATTATGCACGCATGGTCTTTATGCATTAAAGTATGCAGACACATACACAAACAAGCATAAAGTCACTCTTTCCATGTAAATCAAATTCACAATGGACACCATGTAAATATATGGACAATATCCAAATCCGGTAGCAAAGCAAAGTCACTGAGGCAAGCAGAATTCCAAATACTCCTCTGAGAGAATTAGCATTTTGCCCCCATGGGCAGGGGGAAAAGAATGATGGAGGAAAAGAGAGAGAGAGGAGCGAAAAGAATAAAAATGTCAGAGGAAAGCCTTTCGGATTTCTCCTGACAGCAGCTTCAGTATCACTCCAAGGTTCTTTTCAAAGTTCAACGCTATTGAAGGTTATGGATGCCATAAAATCAATTCCCCTGGACAGATAAAAGGGAGAGAAATGCAGTGCAGCTGTGATCAAAGTGCATTGTTTTGCCTTTTTTTCTGTCTTCGTGTGCTCCTTTTTTTTTTCTTCAGTTTTTTTTTTTAGCCCAATAGGTGTGTGGGTCAGAGACATATTGGTTTACAGTCAATCCAGGCTTATTATAATAAAAGTATTTGGCACTGTAGAATAGGCTGGCAATCCTGGCATTGATATGTAAGGGATAATGTACAGTCAGCGGATCGTTGCAAATTAAACACTGACATGGGATCAGGATGCAGACAAGAATCATACAGTATGGACCATGATTATACTCAGATACCCACCAGATAATGTTGTGGAAACACTCTGTAAAATGTTTTTAGTTGTTTCCCCAAAAAAAATTTAAAGGTTTTTTTTTTTTTTTGCATTCAACTTAAAATATACAAAAAAGTGTTTAATATAAAAGGTGTGTTTTTGTACAGTATGTCATGTTTACTATATGTTTTTTAAATTCTTTAACATTTTGATATGGTTGCAATGAGCATTTTCTTTTATTTAAGAAAAAAAGTAAAATTAGGTTAAATTAACAAACTTGGGTATTAAAACATTGAAATGGTCAGTTCAGCTTACTTTTATAATTATATTTTAATTAAATTAGTTAAGTTCACTTAACTTTAAATACGTAGTTGTGTCAATAACATTTGTTTTAACAAAACTATATTTGAAGCAAATATTGAAGTCGAAACAAAACGATAGCTTAATAAATTAAGTATTTAATTTATTAATTAAATACTTGTTTACAGTACAAGAAAATAATATTAATACTTATATGAATATATAAATTTATTTTAAAACTGTCATTGGTACAGCACTGTAAAAAAAAAAAAAAAAAAAAAAAATCAGGTCTCCAATTGAACATTTTCTAGTGACTGATCATATCTAAAAAAAAATTGTTGGCCAAATTGAATTTTTGATAATTAAATTGCATCAATTAGCCGCAATTCAATTTGGACAACATTAAAAATGTAGATGTTATCACTCACTAGAAAATTTTCAATTGGAGACCTGATTTTTTTTTTTTTACATTGAGTGTAATTTTACATTTAAGTATTGAGTAATAATAATTAAATACATATACTTAGTAAAAGTAAAAGTAAAATGTATTAATTTATAATTTTTTCTGCACTTAAATTTCACAAATGGACTTAAGTAAACTCTAAGTTAAGTAACATTAACAAAGACAATAAGTTATTTTAACTGGCCGGTCGGTCAGTTGACGTTTCCTTTGAAATACTTTCTACTTTACTTACAATATAACACTGAATTGAGCCAGTGTTTTAAAGTTTATGTTTTACTTAGAAACATAAGTAAATAATATAATAAATATTGTGTAGACACCATATCTACATAATATTTTTCAGTGTCACCTGAACAAAGAGATACTTGGTACACAATACACAATGACGGTAACATTTGCTGGATCATTTTTGAGCATGAATGTGTCATTTTTAGTAAAAAGAAATGAGTGCCAAATGTCACAAAACGGCAAGTTACTGAAACCTAAAAACAAAAGCAATGATAAAATGGGAATGATGGGAACCCTATTAAAGTGTTTCAGAATATAAAAGTTCTCCTAGGTCATTTTCACTACAATGGATAACTGAGACCAAAGAGACCGCTAGCAGAGTTTATACAAAACAAGAGTCAGCGGCGTGACATGAGACATGAAAGCAGTGCCATTTCCATTAACCCAGTGACCAATGAAAATAAAGTATTCCAGAGAGCCACGTAATAATAATAATGTTTAAAAGTGGTAATTTTGTGTTTGTTTGAAATATGTGTCGCGCAAACTTAGCCTTTTTCGCTCTTTTATTTTTTCAAATGCTATAATTTTCACACAACAGCGCAGCAGTTCTCTAATAAAGATCAAAACTATTAACTGTTAGCTACAAAACATGGTGTCAGAAATAAATGTAGTGTTTGTTTAATTTGCATACCATCCAACATAAGACAGTGGCCTAAAGTCCACAGCAATTCATTTTGTAATTGAGTTTGTCAGTCTGTCCGAGGTATTGAAGAACGCTGTCGAGAGTGAGGGAGTAAGCAAGCAGAAATAATGACATCAGTGGACTTCACACCGATTACGCCCAGTATTGCACAGTTAAAAATAGCATGAATATAACAAGGGACATGAGATGGATAGGGCCATATTATCCTATCATGCCACAGTTTTATACATGTCATTGTGTTTAAAAATGTCTAGTGCTGAGGAAATGTCTCAAGGCAACAGCATTTTAATATCAGGTTATTACAGATAACAATAATTAAACACATTATAGATTTATTGTACTTACAGTTTAAATGGCAGATGTCATAGCTACCTTGTAAAACTTCTAGATTTAAATGCGTTTGAAAGCTCAGCTGGTGGAGTGCTGAACTGTACATGAGAATTCTCCCTCAGAGATCAATAAAGACATGTATGTCTTTCTATCTTGACTCCAGCTGAGTTTGTTTAGGTTGGTTTTCAAAGCATTTTCTAGAAATACAGTAGCGCAGCAATAGCACAACACCAAAAATAAACTAATGGCCCTTAAATACAGTAATAATCAGAAAGGAACCTCTACAGTTCATAATTTGGGAAATATCCCATGGATTGAAGAACTTTCCGATCTTTATGTACTAAAAAATGTACAAAGGTCATGAATCCTGCTGAGTGGGAGAAAAGTTAAAGTGCCAAAGAATGCGACAGAGGCTAAAATAACCGTTAGAGTAAAAAGAAATAGCGAAAATAAAAGGGACATGGGGTGAAAAAAAACCCAGCAAAACAGCTTTTATAGGCAATTGAAAACCCATTAGGCAGTGACAGAAAACGAAAAAGTGGAAAAGTGGGATTTGTTCAGAATTATTGCACTCACTGGAAAGGTCATGTAATAACCCTACAATAGCATAATCACACTACAGCAGCACATCCTGGATGTGTTCTAGCATTGACACTTTGACAAAAATGAACAAAAGGCCCATGATTCAACAAAAGGCCCATGATTTATACATGCTGTATTACTATTATCATTGTTGCTGAACTTTGTTTTAACACTTTATATTACCTTAACCTTAACCATTGCCTTTACATTAACAAATACAGTGTTACAGTATTGAACAGGAATATTTATGCAATTCATGCAATGAATAGTGTGTAAATAGGTAGATATTGTTGCTGTTATTGTTGTTATACATGGGCTAAGATACCCCCCCGGGGCAAGATTACCCTCTCCTCTTTTTTTCTTCAGACCATAGATGGCACAAAATCTCATCTCGGCACTTTTGATGCTATTTAATTTTGTCATTTGATCTGAATATCAACATGTGTAAGATTTAGTCAGTCAAAACAGTTTTGATGTTATCTAATTTTTAATATTATATAACATTTCCATGAATTAGATGAATTAGACATCTTTGCTTTCATAAAAACCTATAGGTTTATTAAGTGAAATCTTCAAATACATAAGTATTGCTTTATGATCAATTAAATATGTTAAAAAACAGGTCTCCAATTGAAAATTTTCAATTGAAATCTAAATTTTTCAGTTGGCCGAATTGAATTTCTGTGAATTAAATTGCATCAGTTCACAGAATTTCATTTCGGCCAACTGAAAAATTTACAGTCACTAGAAACATTTCAATTAGAATTATTTTTTTATTTTTTTACAGTATGATAATATTGCATATATGTCATATGCCTGTATAAGTCTTTCAGATGGATCTCTTACTGGTGTTCTACTTGTCTGTCATTGGTTATTCAATAATTCAATTCAATTGTCAAAATCACATTTTTAAATAGAATAGTTAAGTTATTATTTAACATTAATGACACTTAAAAAATTATTATATATACATGACTTTTCATATAATTCTTATATATATATATATATATATATATATATATATATATATATATATATATATATATATATATATATATATATATATATATATATATATATATATATATATATATATATATATATATTAGGGGTGTAACGGTTCACAAAATTCACGGTTCGGTTCGATACACTGGTGTCACGGTTCGGTTCGGTTCGGTACGGTTCGGTATGTTTTAGATACAGCAAAAAGAAAAAATTGGCAGATAAATTACCTTTTTTATTATTTTTTTATTAAAACTAACAAAGTATGATTTCTTTTTTTTACATTGAACAATGATGGAGCTATACTTTACCCATCTTCTATGTAGTTACAGGAATAAGACATTAGCTCTTTACATTAGCGTGTGCGGTGCGTGTTGCGGTGCGTGTTGCGTTGCGTGTGCGTTGCAGGAGCCCCACACCCTGTAGTGCTTTCACATATGCTGCGTTTGCAGTCCGCAACTGATCCGCTGGCTGTTGCATACCACAAACACAGCATTGATTCATTATTTTTTATTTAAAATCCAAAAGTTTTTACTGAACATGCCTCGTCAGAATTCCAATTCTCTTTGTTTACTCTTTAATAGAAGTCAGGTTACGTAGCCTACTACATTTAAAAAACATTTTATTAAATTCATTTATTCAAATTTATACTTTAGATTTAGCTCACACAAGTGGCAAAACATTTAAACATAGTTTATAGCCTTAAATCACAAACATTTTAAATTAGAAACTTACAATAGTCTATTCAAAAAGACTCTCGTTTTTCTTTCGTTTTTACACCCTTTTAAAAGAAATCCTGCAGGTCAAAAAGAACTTTGCTTTTCACCTCCAAGAAATTACTACGAGTGCTATCCATTATGGCACTTTTTTTTACCTAAATGCCAGGTAAGGTGTTGTTTTGTTGCTTTACTTGAGAAAAAAAAGCCATGTGTTGACTTTGAAACAAGAGTATATTTTAAATTATATGCATCTGTGATGAAATTACTAGATTTTCGCGTCAGTACATGTTTATTTTAATGCGAACAATGTTCTATCACTTTAATGCAGCAGCGCAGCGCAGCAAAAAATAGACTCGGTACGAAAACGATCCGTGCACTGCTGCAGACGCAACGCTCCTGGAACGGACTGACGGACAGCATCCGCGTGCAGTGTAGCTGTCATCCGTTAACATGGGTACGGAAAAAAATACGCACCGCACACGGAGTATGTGTGAAACGGGCGTAAGGTCTCATATCCGCGGCTATAAATGACCACTCGCCGCGGTGATGTCTTTTGCCATTTGAATAAGTTGGAAATGTCTGTCTAAATGCTGCGGGGATAGTTTGTGGGATAGTTTGTGGCTGTTTCTTCTTTTTATCGTCTTGTTGTTGGCGTAAATGAGTTGATTGACATGACATAAATTATTCCCGCTGCTGTACCATCATCAAATTCGACATACCCTTGTTTTTTAATCCATCGCTCTTGCCAACACCATCGCTTACAAAGAATCCAAAGTTCACCCAAACACCAGACCTGTTGGTTATTGGAGGATCTTCTATTTCTGGTTTGTTAAACGCAATAGCCATTTTGCGACGAGCATTCAGCGCGTAGCCTACTGAGTAAGCGAGCACCTGACTGAGCAGCCTAAAACATATTTGGTGTTTTTTTTTTTTTTTCACTTCGGCGGTGTCAGGGGCATTGGCTGTTATGTTGTTTTGGTTATTGGGCTACCTTGTTGAACGCATATTATTATATTTCACACACTTTTTTATTTTCCAAATCTAATTAATTAGTCCAAGAACCGTTCGGTACATAATGCGTACCGCGTACCGAACCGAAAGCCTCGTACCGAACGGTTCAATACGAATACGCGTATCGTTACACCCCTAATATATATATATATATATATATATATATATATATATATATATATATATATATATATATATATATATATATATATATATATATATATATATATATATATATATACAGTCTTGTTCAAAATAATAGCAGTACAATGTGACTAACCAGAATAATCAAGGTTTTTCGTATTTTTTTTATTGCTACGTGGCAAACAAGTTACCAGTAGGTTCAGTAGATTCTCAGAAAACAAATGAGACCCAGCATTCATGATATGCACGCTCTTAAGGCTGTGCAATTGGGCAATTAGTTGAATTAGTTGAAAGGGGTGTGTTCAAAAAAATAGCAGTGTGGCATTCAATCACTGAGGTCATCAATTTTGTGAAGAAACAGGTGTGAATCAGGTGGCCCCTATTTAAGGATGAAGCCAACACTTGTTGAACATGCATTTGAAAGCTGAGGAAAATGGGTCGTTCAAGACATTGTTCAGAAGAACAGCGTACTTTGATTAAAAAGTTGATTAGAGAGGGGAAAACCTATAAAGAGGTGCAAAAAATGATAGGCTGTTCAGCTAAAATGATCTCCAATGCCTTAAAATGGAGAGCAAAACCAGAGAGACGTGGAAGAAAATGGAAGACAACCATCAAAATGGATAGAAGAATAACCAGAATGGCAAAGGCTCAGCCAATGATCACCTCCAGGATGATCAAAGACAGTCTGGAGTTACCTGTAAGTACTGTGACAGTTAGAAGACGTCTGTGTGAAGCTAATCTATTTTCAAGAATCCTCCGCAAAGTCCCTCTGTTAAAAAAAAGGCATGTGCAGAAGAGGTTACAATTTGCCAAAGAACACATCAACTGGCCTAAAGAGAAATGGAGGAACATTTTGTGGACTGATGAGAGTAAAATTGTTCTTTTTGGGTCCAAGGGCCACAGGCAGTTTGTGAGACGACCCCCAAACTCTGAATTCAAGCCACAGCACACAGTGAAGACAGTGAAGCATGGAGGTACAAGCATCATGATATGGGCATGTTTCTCCTACTATGGTGTTGGGCCTATTTATCGCATACCAGGGATCATGGATCAGTTTGCATATGTTAAAATACTTGAAGAGGTCATGTTGCCCTATGCTGAAGAGGACATGCCCTTGAAACGGTTGTTTCAACAAGACAATGACCCAAAACACACTAGTAAACGGGCAAAGTCTTGGTTCCAAACCATCAAAATGAATGTTATGGAGTGGCCAGCCCAATCTCCAGACCTTAATCCAATTGAGAACTTGTGGGGTGATATCAAAAATGCTGTTTCTGAAGCAAAACCAAGAAATGTGAATGAATTGTGGAATGTTGTTAAAGAATCATGGAGTGGAATAACAGCTGAGAGGTGCCACAAGTTGGTTGACTCCATGCCACACAGATGTCAAGCAGTTTTAAAAAACTGTGGTCATACAACTAAATATTAGTTTAGTGATTCACAGGATTGCTAAATCCCAGAAAAAAAAAATGTTTGTACAAAATAGTTTTGAGTTTGTACAGTCAAAGGTAGACACTGCTATTTTTTTGAACACACCCCTTTCAACTAATTGCCCAATTGCACAGCCTTAAGAGCGTGCATATCATGAATGCTGGGTCTCATTTGTTTTCTGACAATCTACTGAACCTACTGGTAACTTGTTTGCCACGTAGCAATAAAAAATATACTAAAAACCTTGATTATTCTGGTTAGTCACATTGTACTGCTATTATTTTGAACAAGACTGTATATATATATATATATATATATATATATATATATATATATATATATATATATATATATATATATATATATATATATATATATATATATATATATATATATATATAAGAATTATATGAAAAGTCATGTCACATTAAAGTCACTTTTCATATAATTCTTACTGTATCTATACTGTATATATGCACAAGCCTCACTGCAGAGTCAGACAAATCAGCATGATCAAAACTTCTGCAATTTTTCCTTCAAATATAAAGTCAAGAGAGTGAACAATGCACATCAAGAAAGGAATGTTATTTCACTATTTAAGATAGCCCGCCAGAAGGCAGGTGATACATTGTTGTTGACCATCTAGAAAACACACAACCCATACATGTCCGAGTCTGATCACAAATCGCAGCAAAATGAACCAACAACACCTCAAATAAAGGATTCTTCAGCCCATGACAGCATACTGAATGATGTTCATTTAGATACGTACACATAATCAATAGATATCAAACAATCTCTAACAATGCAATAGTCAAATATAATTTAAAAAAATTTACTTACATTAAATCCAGTCTCGTGTACAAACAAATCCAAGGTGAAATGAAGAAACAAAGACGCAATGTCTTCATTCATTAAAAAATAAAGTTCATATATTCATTCATAATATTGGAATTCAAATGAAGCTTATGCAGCATGTTTATTGCTTGGAAGTTCGATCTGGTTTATAACATGTCATGCACAGATCAGTGGGCGGGGCTACAGCATCAGGCATTACGCCGGTTTCACACTGCATGTGCAAGCAGTGCGTTGGCAGGGCAGGAGCAGTGCGTATGGAGAGCGGGAGCCACGCGCTCCCGTTGTGCATTCACACTGCCAGGGTTCGTCTCACGCAGCTAAACCACGGCTTGTGTATTGCAAATACAGACAAATATTGTCCATTCTGTCACATTTTCCGGTGTTCACCTCCGACACTGTCATTCTCGTTCTTTGATTTATGATCGGCATGCATATATGCTGCAAATGCAACCATTTTCCCCTCTGTCCCAAAACCACATGCATATAACATGCTATATAGGTAGTTTACATGATAAAAGTTACCTTAAAGTTAAGATATGCCTCTGCTATGGGTTTAATAATTTAAAAAGCCTGTTGAAGTTTGGGCAGAAACTTTTGGCAGCTGTGTTTTCATGCCTTTTATTTATTTTTTTCACAGCACAGGATGTCATGTGGTGATAATGAAACTCACGGAATGCTTCACGTAATGATTTTATGATGAAATTTGTTATTTTTCATGTTAACCAGGTTAATTTTATCAAGAACTATACACTGTGGCTTTAATTCAGCGTGAGCAGCGCGGCAAAAATAAACTCGACGCCGAAACGATCGAGGCACTGACGCTTCTGCTCTGCTCCTGAGACGCCGTGCCGCCTCTGCGTGCGGTGTGAATGCTCTAATCTGTTTACATGGACGCCGAAAAAAACATGGGCTGATTACACCCTGCTAACACGTGCAGTGTGAAACCGGCCTTAGTCTTTTTTGGTTAAGGCGGTGTTTTACCAAAATCTTACATCACAGGGAGGCACATTCCCAGATCAAGTGTTTGCTCAGACAGCTTTTTTTTTTCTTTGGCTAAGAATGAAGTTTTCAGCTCTGAAACTTAAAGGATATTCTCATATTACCAAAATCTTTTAAATATCAAAAGCTCAAGGGAAAGTTGATTTCTCAATTCATCACCCCTTTAAGCAATCCAGCTCCTAAGCATTAGGTAACCATCATCCTGGTCTAGAAGTAAAACTCATTTTCATTGGGAGTTGTCGTGAAAGTGACCAAAAAAGTGTCTATCAAAAATATAGATCTTTCATTTCTACTTTTGCATATGAAAAAGTTCAGAGTGTATTAAAAACAGACCAGAGAGCAAACATTTCAGCCCATCGCTTTCCTCAGTGCTTTTTCATTTTGATTAAGAAATAGCAAGTCTATATCTCTAAACCTTGACTGACAAAGTTATTTTGAAAAGATGCCCTGCATCACACTGCAACTGGACAGAAAATTGAACTGGGGAAAAAAATTGTTTACTGTTAGCTTACAGTTTGCTCTCAATTATATGTGATCATCAAGCACCATTTCATAGACTGTGATTGGCGTGCTTTGTAAGTGACCATTGATTGTGAACTTGCAACGTTCCACAAGACAACTCGGAAAAAAAAAAACAGTTTTACTATGGGGTGTCACTTTTACCCATTGTTTTAGCTGAAATCTGGCCCCCATATGTCAGAGGTTTGTCACACTCTGCGATTAAGAATGAAAGAGAGGTGACAGACTAAACGACTGCCTCTGACATTTCTCTATGAGTCCCTGTCACGGATTGCAAAGCCCCATTTTGTCAGCAAATCAATGTGAAGTCTGCCGAAAATGCAATTTGAGGAGTAACTTTGTGAATGTGAGCGAATATGCTTCTGTATAGTTAGACTTGCCATAGAAAGTATGTGTTCAAATGAGTGTGCAGTGAATCCATTATCTGTAGCAGTGGCCAAAAGTAATGCCCGTCCTATTGGAAACTGACATTACCCTTTATTCAAATATTATTAAAAAAATAAATAAAAAATGTAAACGCCTTTATGTAAAATTAATTATAAAGGTTAATTTGTTATAATGTAATTTGTTATAATTTGTTATAATGTACAGTATAACAAATTATATTTTCATGAAAAAGTTTGTAAGCATATTGCATAGCTCTTGGAGTCAATCGTTTTATTTGTGATAACACAACGAAACATGCCAAATTAGGTTTCAACGACTGTGGTTTCACTACAGTGGTCCAGGCTGCAGGACTGCAGAAAAACTAAAGAAACATCATCAGCAAGATGCTATAAAACTGTACATTTCTCACTGCTACTTATAGCAAAGAAAGAAATAAGCTCAGTTATAATAGCAAAATATGTGGGAGAGCATAGCTAAAGTGAGACATTGTTGTATTGCAATAGGTAGCGCGTTAATGTTAATACTGAATCAAAACTAGTTAGCACCGGTTATAATTGAGTAGGTTTAATAACAGTATTTGGTTATCACTTGAATTGTTTACAAATTAAATGTATAAAATTGTATAAAACACACTGTACTGTGTTAAAGGGAGAGAGAGAATAAGCAAGAAAGATAAAATGTGTTGAGAAAAAGAGAGGTGGAGGGTAGAGTTCAGGTAGAAGTAAGAGCAAAGTCCCCAAAAAGAGACAAAAGCCGCGTTTCCACCGCAGGAACTTTACCCAGGAACCAGGAACTTTGGGTGGTACTCGGTGTGTTTTGACCGCAGGAACCAGGGTCTAAATGAAGTTTCGGGTAAATATTTCCCCCTCCAAACGGCCCTGCTTGAGAGATAGTACTTTTTCAAAGTTCAGGATCTTTCGAGGGCGGGACTTGGGCGCTGAACATGCTGATTGGTTTAGCATTTTATTTCAACCGGCAAGTCTTTTGTGAGGTTCGTTCTGTGTTCAGTAAATATCCGTCTCGCTCTCTGTCTGATGGCGCGTGTTCGTCTCAGCCATCTCATGTTCAATGTCCGAATAGCTGATAATAATATACATTGTCATTTTAAATCTAGCTTTACAAGCTTTCTGAATATGCTAATGCTCTTTTCTGTCGTTGTTAATTACCGCTTTAGTAAACCTATACATAACCAGCAAAAGCAGCACAGCTTGAATCTCTTCCATAGTCGTTATTCATTTTTTTACAGTCTATTTTTCATCATGTAAACGACATGACCGATTACTTTTAAGTGTGTGTCCTTACATGACGTGACAGCGCGCGCCACGCTCATGTTGACAAGAGAGGAAAGTTCATTTTTCTAAAGGGTAAACTTTTTATTTTGTAAGTTATGAAGATAATGTTGGAATAATGACACAGTGTATATTGCCCCAGGCAGTTTTTACTTTAACTGCGCCTGACAGAAGATTTTTTTTCTGAGATGATTATTACACTTTACAAAAAATAAACAGCTTATATAATACTCTATTAGTCCTGGTGGCCATTAAGAGTTGCTATGGCTACAGTTAACACATTCCAGCTGCTGGAGAAAACAGCGTTGACATTTTTGATGCGGCAGACAAACTGCATGTCACAAAATGATTGCGATTGAAAGTCATCACATGTAAACACCAGATCGGTTTAGATAATGTCTCATGTAAACAGTCCACTAAATCTTTCAATCGGAATGACAAAAAAAGTGTGCTTGTAAACGTGGCTAGTGTCGCGCAAAAATAATTACTGTCCGTCACTGACTTGGAGGAGCAGTCGCGCGCAGTCCTACATCACCGGACTAATTTTCCTAATCTACACAGAACTTTAGATCGGGGTGGAAACGCAGACAGTTGCAGGTCTGGGGGTAGAAAAGTTCCTGTTAAAAACGTTCCTGGTACAAATTGTTCCGGGTAATTTTGGTGGAAACGGGGCTATAGAGAAGCCCAGAGAAAAGAAGAATTCCCAAGAAAAAGAGCGAAGAGCAACCGTTACAATCTTCTTTTATCCCTTTCTTGGTCATGTGACTGAATCCCAAATATGAGCCATTCAAAATGACCAATCTGTAAACCACAGCTTCCAAACACTAAAGGTGTGACAATTAGCAGACCCTACAGGCCTTGATCACTATCAGCACCTCTTGTGTCTTTAGAAATTCCAAAGGGAAACAAGTGGTTTGGAGCAGGAAAGCAAGTAAGCCTTTGTTGATTTTCATCCTTACACATGCCAAAACTAAATGGAAATATCATTATAGATGTATTACTCAATTACAGTAATTTACACAAAAATAATTTGTACATGTAACTTCAATGTCATGGAACGTTATTTTTAAAGGTGCATATGCAGAGGTGCTTATTTCCCAATGCAGAGGAAGACCTGCATCCTTCAAAGACCACACCTTCAAAAGTCGTGAAGTTTGAACTGAGCATTGTTAAATAGGGCCGTTCCAGCCTATGGAGGATTGTTCTTGTTGTCTGATGACTAACGTTTGCACTGGACTTTTTGAAAGAAATATTTAACTGTCTGAAAACAAAACAAGTTCATATGTTCACCTTGGTCTATTTTGGTACACAGAGTATAAAATATATTTGCATCCTATTAAATAAGTCAACTTATATATAACAGCACATATGAACATGCTAAATGTTAAAGGGTTAGTTCACCCAAAAATGACATTAATGTTATTAATGACTCACCCTAATGTTGTGTCCTTACACCCGTAAGACCTCCTATCCAAGTGTACCGGTATGCACACTATACTGTCCATGTCCAGAAAGGGAATAAAAACATCATCAAAGTTGTCCATGTGGCATCGAAAATAAACCAAAAATAACCAAAACTACGACTTTATTCAGCATTGTCTTCTCTTCCGCGTTTGTTTTCAAACCTCAAATAAAGATTCAAACGGTCATAAATCAGTTTATTGATTCATGATTCGGATCCCATATGTCGTGATTTCAGCAGTTTGGCAGTTTGACACGCGAATAATGAATCAAAATGCTGATTCATAATCGTTTAAATCTTTATTTGAGGTTTGAAAACAAACGCGGAAGAGAAGACAATGCTGAATAAAGTCGTAGTTTTTGCTATTTTTGGACCAAAATGTATTTTCAATGCTTCAAGAGATTCTCATTAACTAACTGATGTCACATATGGACTACTTTGATGATGTTTTTATTCCCTTTCAGGAAAAGGGACAGTATAGTGTTCATACACTTGGATACGCTGTCTAAATAAATATAAAATATCTTAAACTGTGTCTGAAGATGAACGAAGGTCTTACGGGTGTGGAACAACATTAGGGTGAAACATTAATGACATCATATTCATTTTTGGGTGAACTAATCCTTTAATATTAAAGGAAGGATATCATCGCTGTCCGTTGAAAACCCCGTAAGTCCATTTTTCCGAATTTTCGATTTTTCGACGGATTGAATGTCCAGGTTCATTTCCGTATACAGTATGCTTCACATATCTAAATGACCAATGGAAAGTTGTGAAATCATGTCATCTGATTTTCACGTATATCCATTTGGTGCCAAAGCTCTCAATCACGAAACCTTCCCAATTATCTCCCACCCTGTGGAAGCATCTCGCCGGTCTCGTGAAGTTTCATCGAAGCTCAGCACTGGATAGCCGAATAACAATGATAGGGCTGTTATTGAGGCGATTTCGAGGGTCAACAATGAGGAGGAAGGTTTGTAGGAAAATAGAATTGAGTCAGGCAAACAATGAAGTCTACATTGTATTCATTACTGTAATGTAGGGCAGCTCTGATCACGATCGGCCGATCGTTAATGCGCATCTCGTCAGTAAAGCCGGTTCTCTAATCAGCGGTAAATTCCCTCAGGTACGTGATTTCACATAGAGCAGCTGTTACTACACAGAGCCGTTGTTAACTGAGATGTGCAAATAAACGCTGAAAATGAAATGGATTTGATCGTGATCGGAGGAGCCCTACTGAAATGTTTATTAGTTTTTCTCTCTGTCATTCTTAGATTCACTTGAAAGTGACAGTTCTCAGACAGCTGCCAATGAGGGTAGGTACTTTAGGCTTAAATTATTGTCTTGGCCATTCTAATTTACGATCGGAAGACCACCGTTACTTTAAAATATGCACATATGTCCATTTAAACTCAATTTTGGTCAAATGTGGATTATATCATTACACTGGCAAGAATATGGTTACATGTGAAGATACCATACCAAGTATGACATCGCTACATTCAACTGCTTTAGAAATACGGTGTTTTTTTCACTTCCTGATAACTAACCGTTTTGGACATACGTGAGTTTCATCGGGTAGCGACGATATGTAAGATTGTGGCCAAAACTGGTACCTCAATCCCTTTTAAATTACTATAGAGCAGTGTTTCCCCTCTCCCTCACCCCCTCCCCCTGACTCGAGGTTGCCAGATAAGCTGCAGGATCAGCAGGAACGTTTGTATCTGCAGCTGTGGTAACTAGAGCAGAGCTGGCAACCCAGATGCAGAAACACTACTGACTTTGTGATTGGTCGATAGGCGGAGGGCGGAGCTTCAGGCCAAAACACAACATGTCAACATCAACATCAGTTGAGGACTGCAACCACTGCTTTTAAATGACAATATCTTGGCCAAACTACTGTCAGTGATATGAGTATTTGAAATTAACATGATTTCTTAATGTCTAGTGACATATCAGGGCCATTTTATGATTTGATATCACAGCTTTGTTGTGTAATCACAAATGATGATTGGGTAGATCACTTTTCTCCCATTTTATAGTGCATACCTTGTGTAATTCATACAATTATTATTTAATTTTTTATTACATCCCATAGCTACATAAAAAGAGAGCCAAAAGAAAAAAGAAAACTAATTGTTCAGCTTGAATCAGAAATTATTACTGTAACAACAATAACTAGTTTAAATTTAGTTTTATTTCAAAAACTTGGCTCCCACTGATTCTCCAGCAACTTTGTAAATAAAGCTTATGACTGATTATTTGCTAGTGGGGCACCTACTGTTAAAAAAAATATGAATACTTTACTTTTGACCAAAACGTTCCTGTAATTACTTTGTCCTTAATTAAAACAATATAATCTTTATAGCAGATAATCGTTAAAGGCTCCTGAGACATTTCATGGCAAGAGTGCAAGAGTGTTTGTGCATTTAAATGTGTGTTGATCCCTCTCTGTTCTTTCTCTCGTTGTCTAGCTCGACTCTGTTACTTTGGCTCACATCCCTAAACCCCTGTCAGACATCTACTCATCCACAGCCCTCTCACCAGGGGTGGGACAAGATGTCCAAACTCTCCTCGACCTCCAACCCCCTCCCGCATGTTTTGGTCAGGCCCTTCAGCGCTGCCCTGGTCCTCCTGAGAGAGTTCTGCTGCCGATGCAAATATTAACAAACTGCACATCTCGCTGCCCTCCTGTTAAGATAACACAATTAGCATGTGGGCCCACCGCTCTGTCAGCAGAAGCCAAATCTCACCCTCAATACCAATTAACATGTAACACATCACAGAGTAACATTAATTTTGAGAAGAAAAGAAAGATTGATATGGCTCATATTTTTTCACCCTATTTAGGCGAAAAGGCTCATTTAAAACCCGGTTTAGCCAGACAAACAATGAAGTATTCATACATACTGCCATGTAAATACATGTAGTTATAGAAGGAATAAAACTATCACCTGTATCTTTTTGTATCAACTGTCAACTGCATCTCTCCTTTGAAGAAAGTACCAACAATAACGATATTTAATTAACTTTCTTAAGGTAATTACTGATATGCATAATAGTCTGATATGCCTATTTTAATTAGCATTGTAATAATTAGGCACATGTTAATTAGTAAGATTATTGTATTCATAATGAGGTGTGCCACTTCTATTCGGCAAGATGTTTTGGCAATAGTTTTAAAAGCCACCATGGAAAAAGGTAGCACATTACTTTTGCTTGGAGATTTACACTTTCAAATAATGAACTCAAATAAGATTTGGGTGAAAAATGTGTCTATTAAATATATTTATGTTTTTACTTTATGCTGAATAAATATTTCCATGTTTTTGTATTGTTTCTCACCTCAGCAAATGTTGCAAAACTCTGCGGGTTAATTAAGACAAGCGAAACTTTTCTAGCACGTTGTCAAAGTTTCCTTTGGCAGATATTTCCACTTCAGAACAATTCAATCTGCCAAACAGCCAGAGAAAATGACCATTCAGTAGGATGAGCACCCTCAAATTCAATTTCTAAGCCAATTATTTCATTTACGAACCAGTGAAATTCCCACTTAGAGTAGCAAAAACTGGACACCTGTGCGGAATAGTTTAAGGAACTTTAAGGTTTTCTACAGGGACATTGTTTTCATGAGCTTCGCATTGCAAATCACAGGTGGAAAAACACAAGCATTTGATGGACGTACAAAGTCTGCCTGACTTTGATGTAGTGATGTCGCTTTGCTACGGTGGAGCTGCGGTCTCATGGGAAGTTGTGCTGAAGCTAAACAGGGGGAAATGCATGTCGAACATGTTCGGCTTTGGACAGTTGACAGCTGGTGGAAAATAACAAAACAACCACTTCAATAGGACCAGAGAACATTCCAACACACTTTTCTTCAGATCTGCCATGTTTGCCTTGTTCTGTCTTTGTAGAGTTTGTGTGCTCAGAGCGATTGAGAATGGGGGCGGGTGGGTGGGGGTAACTGTAAAGGATCCAAGAACCCCAAAGAACAGACTGGGAGTTGGAAGCTTCAGGTGGCCTTGGAGAGGATCAGAGCGAAGAGAAGAAAAAAAGAACCAGAGGGAACTAAATATCAAAGTTTTTTCATCATTTAAAAAATACTTACTCAGGAGTTAGAGAGATGAAAAAGCAGTTAAATTGCAGTTCAAATATTCATTTGTATCCAGTAAAAGTGTGGAAAGGAATAACACTGCCCACTGGTTTGTGGAAGGCAGCGCAAGTTTATTTATATAGCACATTCCATACACTATGGTAATTCCAAGTGCTTTACATAGAAAATGTATTAAAGTAGTGATATAATCACAACGATATGCATACAAATTCAAATAACAATCATCTTCACCTTAGTCCCTTACGCTGCTGTGTACATTTTGTTCATGATGCCATTCGATGCTAGGCAATCGATGGCAATATTCTTGGCAGGAGGTTGTGATATGTTAAGGAGGTTGAGCTGCATATCGCTCAGGTCTTTTTGGTTCAGATCTTTGCACCGACCAACCAGCCAGAGTTCATTGCTGCCAATGGAGCCAATACAGCATGCGGTCTATGAGAATTTGACAGACAAAAATCACTTCATCCGCCTTTGATGGATCACTTTTTCAATTCCTGATTGATTTTCACACCTATCCTGGATGACTACATTGCATATCTGATCACAGAGGGACACAGATAGATTCTGCCACAGGCATCACATTTGGAAAATAAAAAAGTTTGTTTAGCTCTGGCTTGAGCAAGGTCCAAGTTTCTGATCCATACAAGAGGATGGGAAGGATCAGCATCCGGAATAGATATGGGTCATAATAGCAAAAAATTGCCTTTTTTCAATAGGCACCATTTGAGCGAGGCAAACGCTGCTGTCACTTGACTAATTCTTCTACGGATTTCAGTTGCTGATGCCACCTTCCCCAATTTAACTAGTGATCCATCTCCAAGGTATTTAAATATCCAAGCTGAGCTAAGCAGGTCATATCATAAAGCGTGTCAGTGGCTTCTGCGTCTGAGTCAGCAAAGATGTCGCTATCATCGCCCAAACGTCACAAACATGTCTTCGGCATACTGGTCTCCTCGAATGCACTTCTCATGATGATGTGGAAGACCGTGTTAAACAGCAAGAGGGATGACGTGCCTCTGGTGCACTCCAGTACGAACGTGAGAGTTTTCTGATATTTCATGCCTGATTCGGAGCCATGGTATAATGTTTGTAGGAGATTAATGGTTTTCAGTGGCACATGTTTGGCTCCCAATGTCCTCCAGAGGGCTGGTCATTGGACACAATCAAATGCTGATTTGAAGATGATGAAGACAATAATGATCCGTTTTTCTACATTTGAGTCTCTCCTCAATCAGCTGTTGAATGGTGATAATCTGGTCAAAACAGCCTTGACCCGTTCTGAAACTCCACCAAAGCCCGGCTGCAGAAGGAGGAGGGTGGTCAGAACTCTATGACACCAGGGAAACTATCCTCAAAACTGTATGGGAGTGCACCAACAGTGTGTAACAGAGGACAGCTAGTAGTCACCGTGCAAGTAAACCTCACTCGTCTGACCTCAAGAGATGCTCTAGCAACTGACGCTAGAGGTTGCAGCCTTTAGCCTCCTTGTAAGAGCGTCTGACTCTCATGCCGGCAGCCCTGGGTTTGAGTCACACTTGGAGCGGGCGGTTCGAACAGGAGGGTTACATTGGTGTCGTGACCTGGATGGGAGTGCGGTTTAAGGGGGTGAGTGCAACAGAGGCCAGCTAGTAGTCCCTGATCGAGTAAACCTCACTCCTCTGACCTCAAGAGACGCTCTAGTGACTGATGCTAGAGGTTGCAGCCTTTAGCCTCCTTGTTAGAGCGTCCGACTCTCATGCTGGCAGACCCGGGTTTGGGTCCCCATTGGAGCAAAACGTTTTGATTGAAAGCTATCAATTTTCATACTGCGTTGTCTTTGAATCTGAGCATAGTATTGTTCAACACTCTTGGCATCAAAGGTTCCAAGAAAAACATTTATCATATGTGGAAACTTTCTATTGCACAAAAGGTTCTTTATAGCGGAAAAAGGTTATATTGTTAAAAAGTTTTGTTCTGTTTTTTGTTGTTTTGTTACAATATTTTTATATAACTGTTCACTGAAAGGTTCTTTAGGGAACTAAAATGGTTCTTCTTTGGCATCACTCACTTTGGATCACACCAAGTAATTACTGTATTTAGCCCTTTCACATGAGTTTGGACTTGATGAGAGAAAGACTACTCATGTTTTTCCATTTTAAGCTTGAAAAATCATAAAAAGCAGGTTGATTTGTAGGCCACTAGTAGAACACTTCTACCAAATCACCATGAATTCAAGCTGCTCTCAAGATGAGAAAGCAGAGCACATGGCAAAACATCCCAGAGCTGCTGCTATTTATTTATTTTCATTCTTTAAATACATCCCAATAAGACTTAGAATGAGTCCATATACACTCTGGGGTGAAATCACTAAACAGTATTTCAGTGCAAATAGTGTTCGTGCCGTAATATTCACGAAGCGATTTGCCTTCTAAAATTAATGTTGTGCATCTATAAAAAGAGATGATTGTGTAAATTAAGAAAAAAAGATTATTTACACATTTAACAGAGCTGATTCAGGTGCATTGTAACAGTGAACCTCAATATGTCCATTAAGGAAAACAGATCAACGTGCAAGGCCATGCAAATTTAGTTAAGCACCAATTTTGGGAGCACATTGGCACTGATACTTGATATGCGTATCAAGCTTCATTCTTTTATTGAGTATAAGCACATCAAAAGTGCTTTCCACACACAATTCATTTTTAGTGAATTCCCCCACTGAGATTGAAGTCGACACCCTGTTCAGCATCTGCTCTGAGTGATAGAAATTCACAACTCCATTTTTTGCACTGCTAGGCACCGATAGCCCTTTTCACCTGTCTATCTTTTTCACCTCCCATCACTTTATTTACCCTTCTCTTTATTCAATAATGGCATGAATGTCATCTCCCAGCCTGACAACCCTTCTCGCTCTTATTCTCTCAAACCCTCCTTCTGTTTTAACATATCTTCCCCATTTTCTCCAGCTGTGCGAACAATAAGATATTACAGGTCCATTGGGTTTCACCCGTACCAAAGGATGAAATCAGGTACGTGTGGCCTTCTCCGAGGGGAAGCCCTCCTGTGGCTTGCCAACGACCTGTGAGATGGCAGGAGCATTACAAAGTCACACGAACACCTTTCTGCTTCTGCATGTACTGAGTCATGACATTCTGACGAGCGACGCCAGGGGGGAACAAACAAGTGTGTTGCCAATTCATTCATCAAATGTGCTTTACCCCTGTGGACTTCAACAAGTATGTGTGTGCGTCTGCCTTTCTACGCCCTTCAGGCACACCAAACTACTTACCGCCTCCTCGTGAATTTGATGCAAAAATGTGTGCAGTAAAGTGTCAGGGTAGGAGAGTGTGTGTCCTCTACTTCACTTGCTTTAGCTCGGAGAGGGCAGTGGCTGATGATAACGCCAAAACGACTTCACTTTCTCCTGTGCGTGTGTGCGCTGAAAGGTCTGTCACACCTCCAACATAGTGAGTGACATCAGAAAGTGTTTGCTAACTGTAGGAGCTTTGTCCTCGTCTCACTTCAACATCTGTCTGCTGACACAAACAACAAAGAAAGTCGCGCGTGTCACTTTAGATCACATCATAACACAAAAGTTGTTTTTCCTCTATAGTACAAATTTGAAAATGTCTTCTCAGATGCAACTTAAACTGTCTAGGTATACTCTGTCTGTATCATGACCTTCAAAATCCGGTACTTTTACGCGATAAGAAACAGATTTAGCCAAATTACTCAGCTATTACATTAGCCAATGATTGTAAACTTGGGCTGAGAGAGATTAAGAACCTATTTTAAGAAAAAAATACACCAATGATTAAAACACCTCGGGTGCTAAAACCTTCATTATTTTATTCTTTGATATTATACATAATCATTCTAAAACACACCATCAATTTGGTCAACATTGTGTCTCATAAACTCTTCTGCTTAACAAATATTAATTAATTACAGATCTATATAGCCCCAAGCAATGCAACTGTTTTAGCAAAGTTAAAAGTGCATTATCTAGTATTTTTTGCAGTAAAATATCCAAAAACCACTAGGCCAGTGTTATATATTTGTTTCAGTTGAGTTACAATATCCCAAATGTTTCCAACTATTTGTAAATTGTGAGAAAACTGCTATTTTAACCAAGGACCTAGGACGTTTGAGGGAGTCGCCTGTCCATTGCGTCATATCTGTATTACCCTCGGTTTTATTTGGCAGAAGTGCTTTTTTCTTAGCAGTGCGAACATGTCACAGCAGCGCCGAACGAACGCACAGAATAACGTCATAACATAATTTTAAACACACTTAAATATATCTAATATGATAAAAAGAGCTGCGTTACCTCATACTCATGACCGGAAAAGCGGAAATGGCGCTGACGACTGCGTCCCGTCATAATAAAAGTCCCGTTGCTCGCGAGGCACGTGTTTGCTTAAAAATCGCTCCAGGGGCTTTGCTCAGCTCCACAACACTTGGTCTTGCTCTGCATCATACTACAGTAGCATTAATAACCGCATCCATAAACATGATTTCTGCCCGAGTCCTATCCCGATACATTTCCACCGGTTGTGAGGTAAAGACCACATGTCCCAAGATTCTGCGCTCAAACTTAGCAACATCAAAATACGGCTTTGTTTTGAATAGGCGCCCTCTAGCAGACAAAAAAAAAAATACATAGTGCAGCTTTAAGTGAAATAACTTACAGTAGAGCAGTCAAGTGGACAGGATTCCAGGTGAATAACTCTCTATATTCAAAACATGCTGGCATGAGGCTATTGCTGTTCAAATAACCTCACCGTATGGTTTGACCCTCTGTCTATGTCCATCCTGTCCCACAAGTCTTCACCGAGGAGCGAACGATATGTTAATCTGTGTGTGCGAAAGAACAGGCAGTGAAGGGAAGTAGCAGCTGCTGAGATTTAAAGTCCACTTTGAAATCTTGAAAACTATACAGCTAGTCATTTTAAAAGTTTGAGAGAGTTTGCACAATGGAAGTTCCAGTAAATCTGTTCTTTAAATCTGACTGAGCCAGTATATCTCCAAAAACGCCAAAGCAGCACTAGCGTCACGTTAAGAGTGCAGGCATCAGTGATTTCTACAGCTTTCTTAAACTAGATTTCAAACCAACGAAGTCACACGGTCAACCTATTGAGGATGAGAAGTTTCTTCCGCATCAGAAGCACTAAATTCAAAAACTTTCATCCCCAGCCTCATCCTCTTGAAATTCACTATTCAGTGATTATCATCACTGTCACATACCGATAAGCATGCTGGTCTACTATCAAAATACAATTACAAAATACATATGTAACATAACTGGCCTGAGTTTGGTAGATTTGCTCAATAATGCAAGTTCAAAAACAGAAAACCTAACACGATCTCATTAATCATAAATATATTTGGGTTAAGTGTAGCTCTAGCATCTAATTTTACACATTTGCATAGACATTATAAACAGGCAAATTATACACAGGCCAATACATTATAAACATGCTTAAAGCAAGCATTTTACACTATCATTCATTAAGATTTTTTTTAAAAGAAAGTAATACTTTTATTCAGCAAGTACACATTCATTTGATTAAAAGTAACAGTAAATTAAAGAATCCTGAAAAATATCTATCCACAAAACTGTTAAGCAGCACAACTATTTTCCTTCTTGTGAAAATCTAAACTATATCAGCATATTCTATATATTGTGATGCACCCACATTTTCTTATTTCCATGCGTAATACTTAATTACATAAGTAATGTTTGCAGTTTTTGAACTATATGGATGTAAATAATGTACATTATAAATGCACTGACAGCATCTAAATCATAAAATCCTAGTTTCACAGACAGGGTTTGGATTAAGCCAGGATTAGGCTTTAGTTCAATTAGGACATTTAAGTGGCTTTTATAAACGTGCTTTAGAAAAAAACAACATTTCTGGTGTGAATCTTGAGAAAAAACAATGGCACTGACATATTTTAAGATATGTCAGGGCAAGTTGCTTTCAGTTAAAACAGCTCAAACATGCATTTTACACTGTAAAAAAAAGTTGCTTTTTTGTTGGTTTAACTTAAAAAAAAGTAAGTAACCTGGTTGCCTTAAAAATTTGAGTTTATTGAAATTAAAAATTTGAGTTGATACAATGAAGGAAATTTGTTTAATAAATAGAAACTCAAAATATTATTGTATCTGAACCACATAAAAAATTTGATAAATCATCATCAGAAATAAAACACTCACAATTACCCAATATGCTTGCAAAATCTTTTAATAATATTTTAATAAAGGTTGTCGAATCTCAAAAAAAATTCAATGTATTAACTCAAAATTTTAATTTCAATGAACTCAAAATTTTAAGGCAACCAGGTAACTTTTTTTCTAAATAATTTTTTACAGTGTAGGCTTAATCCTTGTTTGTGAAATCAGGGGACAATATTTAGTTTGTAGGTATAGAAATTGAATGAACTTAAGTTTATTGCTTAAATGCATTCAAATCAATATATTTAATCTATGGACAACTATTAATGAACATTTGTACATCTCTAAAGTTGTTAGTTTTAACAGTAAAAACTAAAAAATAATAACTGTGTCATTTAAAGCTGAATTTTCAACATTATTACTTATGTATTCAACATTACAAAATTATTACTAGATCACAGTCTTCACATGATCTTTCAGAAATATGCTGAAATATGTCTGATTTGGTGATCAAAAAACATGTCTTCTTATTATTATCAATGCTGAAAAATAGGGATTTTAACAGACTGCAGAAAAAAGAGAAGAAAAACCAAAGCAGCAGTTCCGTGGGTAAAACATGTTTTTGAGAGAGGTGGCTCAAATCACCCATTACCAAGCATGTGTTGAGTTTTGAAGTGGATGGGCAACAGCTGCAGAAGATCACTCCAGGTTTCACACCTGTCAGCTACTAACAGGAAGATGGGCACATGAGCACCAAAACTAGACAGCTGAAGACTAGAAAAACCTCGACTAGGCCAGTCCTTGATTTTTGCTGCGACACACAAATGGTAGGAAATAAACAACATAAATCCAAGGACTCAATTTGCCTTCAGTGTCAGTGGTACAGCTGGTTTGGCTTTCCTTTGCAATCTGTTTTCAAATAAAGCAATAAGGGACTAAAGGCATTTCACAGCAATAAGGCATGTTACAGTCCTTTTACATGAAGAGAAAGGGCGTTCCTCTTAATGGCACAATATGTAACATTTTTAGATTGAAATATTCAAAAACCACAAGAATAATGTTATAGATTTTCTTGACCTGGGCACTTCCATTATCATTTTCAACAATGTTTAAATCCAGAAAAATCAGCTACCAGTGTAACAGATCGTGTCCTTGCGTCGCCTGTCAATGATGTCATATCTACGTTGCCCTGGGTTTCTGAAATGGTGGAAACACCAAAGAAGCTTTAATATAGTATGTATTTTATTAAACAGGCTGTTGGGTATACATTTATCACCAGAAAACAGATCATTGTTACACAGCGTGACATTGTTAGTCTCATTGTTGGAATCTCGTTTTCTTGATTCACCGCAAGTTAAGGTTTTTACCATGTTTTAGAGACAATATTTTGTCAAGTGGCTAACAGAGCATATTTAGAGAGAGCTTTCTCTATCATACAATTTATTTTCATAAATTGCATGTCATTTAGTCATCCAATTTTTATTAATATGATATTCTAATATTGAGATTAACCGACCACAACCGAGCGAACACAGAGTAACGTTATAACAACTTTCAAAAAATGTATCTTTCCTCAAATGTATTTGCTTAAACCGTGTAAAAAAGCACTGTGTAGCCCCGCATATATGCAACAAAAAGAGTGGAAGTGGCTGTCTGCAGCATAAGCATAATAAAAGCTCAGAGACCGGTATTTCATGCAGATCTCTCTCATTAGCATTCGCTCCCGAGGGCTCTCGGCGTGTCCTGATTCATAGCTCTGTAACATTAATAAAGCTTAGTACATTTGCTCATTCATGAACATGATTTGTGCCATGTAGTCAAGACTACAACTCCCATGATTCCACACTCATTCATGGTGTCATCAAGCTACACTTTTGTTTTAATAAGAGACCTCTAGTGGTGAAACTTACATACTGTGCCTTTAATGCAAATGAGGAGTGTCTATTCACTGCAATGTATGTCCTCAAGATGCATTTTGCTTGTGCTTATAGGCTAAAATTTTTCATAAATAGTTCAATTTATTAATATCAATAATCACAATAAACAATTAAACAATTGTGGTTGCCAAGCAAGTGATTTCACAGGTGTGTACATATAAGGTGTAACTTTGAGCACAGTAATTGTCCTATTGGAATTGAGAATTATTTATTATATACTATATTTTGCATTTACTGAGTCTTCATTGGATATTATATTTGCAATGATAGCTGGAAAATATACAACAATAATGTAACTCGAGTTCATACACAAACAAGTTCATAAACACTTTTTCTGTAAAGTTTTTCAATCCATTTTAACTGATCGCAAATCATTTCCCCAGTTTTCACAAAACATTATCTATTTTAGTCAGATGATGTCACATTGGTGACATTTGAAATTAGCAATCCACATATGCTCAACACAAACACAAATATATATATATATATATATATATATATATATATATATATATATATATATATATATATATATATATATATATATATAAGTTTGCAAGGCAAGAAAAAAAAACATCCTATATGATTGATAAATGCAAATTAGGTGACAATGAACTGTCAACAATTACTTGTCAATTCAGGCATCCTTACTTTTATTGTTTTAGCACTATACATGTTAGTCACTTTTGTAGTACTAAGTAATTCAAAATAACTACATAACTTGTTAGTTCCAATTTCCAATGTTTTATGGGGGCATTCCGGCAATAGACACGACGTGATTTTTTTTACTGTACATTACAAACTGTACATTATATCCCCATCTTTTTTTTTCTTTTTTTGCATTTTTACTTTTTAAGAAAGCATCGATTAGTATGATTTATAAGCTGTTTTCCTCATGGGGACCAAAAATGTTCCAACAAGGCAAAACAAGTTTATTTATATAGCACATTTCATAGACAATGGTAAGCTAATTCAAAGCGCTTTATCCAAGACGAGGATTTCAGATATTGCCAACTTTGTGAGACCCTTTTTGTATGCGTTGAGTAGCTATAGGCCTACTTAAGCACACAAACACACACACACACACACACACACACACACACACACACACACACACACACGCTAAAATCATCAAGCAATGTCCATGAAAAGAAGTTGAGTTGGATTACTAAATAGTCTTATTGTAAAGAAGACCATTTTATTGTTACTTACAAGTAACGATTATTATTATTATGGATTGTCTTGGGTGCCTTAAGTATCTCTAAAGGAACAAGAATGCACATGGTCATTGTGTATCATGTCCTGTCTCTTTACTGCTTCCTCTCTCTGTACAGTCATAATCTCATTGTCTCACTATTGAACCTCTCAACATGTC